>NC_091950.1:167889419-168211502 GCF_031021105.1 Erythrolamprus reginae | reverse complement strand
AATAGATGAGGTGTACCTTGTAAGAAGATACATCAGAGGTGGGTTCTCCCAGTTCTATAGAACCATTAGTAACTTGATGGCCTGGGTCACTGGAACAGGCAGTGACCCAAGCCTATCATGTACCCGAGCCAATTTTCTTAATGGTGCCATAGACGGCACCAAGAAAACTGGCTCAGGTGCATGGTAAGCCTGGGTCACTGCCTGTTCCAGTGACCCAGGCCATCAAGTTACTAATGGTTCTATAGAACTGGTAGAACCAACCTCTGATGTATCTTCCTAAAAGGTACACCTCATCTATTTCATCAAATTGTATATACCAAAGGCATCCAAAATATGGATATGTTTACTATTAAGAAACAGGAGTTATATGGCATGTAATAGCCCACTGAAGGTGTGCAAGGGATTTAGCTTTCTTCGTGTTGTGAGCCTCTAAACTGCTGGAAGTTTTAATTTAAGGCATCAACAAAGCATTGTCTGGTGAAGTATGGAGTAGAAGATGACTGGTGAGGTATGGAGTAGAAGATGATCAATAAGGACACAGAAAAGACATCATCAGAGGAGAGAATGGAGAAGATTAATCATGTGATGCTACCACATATAATCAATAGGATCACAGAACACCTCTTGGTCCTCTGTATAACAGCTCAGCATCATTTTACATGGAAGTCTTTATAAATACTGAAAGAAATCCAAATGAAATGAAGTATGAACATTCCCACCCACTTCAGAAGCAGCAGTTGATTAATGGGAGAGTGGAGGCAGAAGAGTTCTGATTGAATCCAGAGAATCAAATGAGTTACAAAATATGATCATACTGTTCTGTTTAACCTGCTTTCATGCCCTGCCAGCACCAACTGCTGGTCTAATTTTTCCAAAGAGATAGCGAGATATTCAAGTCCCAGTGGGTATGGCTAGCTGATGAGGCCAAAATAAGGCCGAAATAGATCTATCCTAGTCTCGCTTAATTTTCAAATTCAGCTTAAACATGTGACACATACAGATAGAATTGTCGGCTATCAATAAAATTAACTGCCTTGGAAATGGCCCTGGGTTGGGCCGAGAGGCAAAAAAGGAGCTGTGATGTTCCTTCAATATACCAGGGTGATTCGACACAAAATGTAACCCTTCCCTGGTACAGAGCTGAAGGGATTGGATACTGTAGCCTAGAGGATAATTCTCTGCCTTACAAGGCAAAGGTTGCAGGTTCAAGTCCCAGTGGGTATGGCTAGCTGATGAGGCCAAAATAAGGCCGAAATAGATCTATCCTAGTCTCCCTTAATTTTCAAATTCAGCTTAAACATGTGACACATACAGATAGAATTGTCGGCTATCAATAAAATTAACTGCCTTGGAAATGGCCCTGGGTTGGGCCGAGAGGCAAAAAAGGAGCTGTGATGTTCCTTCAATATACCAGGGCGATTCGACACAAAAATGTAACCCTTCCCTGGTACAGAGCTGAAGGGATTGGATACTGTAGCCTAGAGGATAATTCTCTGCCTTACAAGGCAAAGGTTGCAGGTTCAAGCCCCAGTGGGTATGGCTAGCTGATGAGGCCAAAATAAGGCCGAAATAGATCTATCCTAGTCTCCCTTAATTTTCAAATTCAGCTTAAACATGTCACACACACACACACACACACACACACACACACACACACACACACACACACACACATATATATATATATATATATATATATATATATATATATATATATATATATATATTGATATATCATGCTTGGATAACTTGCAATAAGAGAAATGAATCAGAGGAACACATAAAGCCCCTCTCCAAAGTCCCTCTCACTTGTTCAAACAAGAATTTCTGGTAGAGCCTTATTATGATCTAGCACCCCTGTTCCTTCTGGTGCCATTCTCAGCATCAGAACCTGAGACTGTAGGATAGGATTATTTATCCATCAGTGTTAGGGAGCATTCAGCAGACAGGATAGCCCTTTTGCAATTACAGGGGGAAAAAAGACATGCTTTAACATACATAAATGTGATCAAAATTGGTAATTATTGTACCATAATTACAATGGTATGGAATATCTCTTCGATACCACCTCCTACTGCATGGCTCCAGTGACCGATAAGGGCCCATAGAGTTGGTCTTCGTCAGCTAAACAGTGGGCCTTCTCTGTGGTGGCTCCAACTCTTTGGAGCTAGCTACTTCCCGATATCTGGACTACCCCCACCATACTGGCCTTCTGAAAAGTTGTAAAGACCTGGTTTTCTGGCAGGCCTGGGGCCATTGATCAGATGGTACACCATAGGGATCTGGCCACTGGAGACATACATGTTTTTTTTCTTAACTCTTTTAATTGTTGATTTTATATTGTTCTGAATTGTTTTTAGTGGTTTTATACTGCATTTTATTTGTATTTGGTTGTGAGGTGCCTTCAAGAGTTTGGCGGCATAAAGTCCAAATAAATAAATAAATATAAATAAAATAATCACTGCCGGGTTATCATATGCATAAGATTGGTGGTTTAGGTTGTCTGACTACCTATCACAGTATCTTAGCTGAAGAAAAAATAGAGCCTTAGCTGTCTGTAGCTGATGCGATTTCCTGAAAAATTGTAAAAAAACCCTAGGTATCATAAGGTTTTCCCTCCCAGCTAGCTAGAGATCTCCAGTGGCTATCAGCTGGACATTGTGACAAAGGGCTATAAAAATGTCAGAAAGGACTCATTGGAAAATACAAACATGGAAGCACTAAATTTGTAGAGCAGGGATGTGAAACCCGCGGCCCGCAGGCCAGGTGTGTCATGGACTGGCCATGGCCGGTTTAGCAAAGGGGGAAAAAAGTCACAATACATCACATGGTGACTGTGACAACGCAAGGTTGACACCCATGTTGTAAAGGGACAACCTCATAACCAGAAAAGCACAGGTTTTACAACTTTATCTTTACAGAGCGAGTATGCCTATGAATGGGAACAAGCTAGAGCAGAGGATGGAAGCATGGCTATGAAGTTTATTTCAGTGTTGTATCATAATTATAACTGCTTATCTCCTGAAACGCTCTTCCGCACCAAAACACATACATAAATATCCTTGCACAAAAGAAAAATTAAGGAGAAGGACAGATCTGAACAATGGTTCCTGATTAAGGAACACTTACATTGAAGAAAAACAAATTATATAAACCCTCAGGATTACATGGCCTTATCTGCTGCTTAAGAACCAGACTAGTGATTAATGGATTTAGCAAAGACCTTTGCATAAGCTGTGACTTAATGTCTGAACTGGAGCAAAAAGTCCATACTTTTCTGTATTATTACTTATTCTCTATTTTGTTTTGGTGATGAGCCTAGGATAAAATTCTCCAAGATAAAAACTTACAAGGAGCTCCCTTTGCATAGAGTAATTAGAGACAAACCTACAAACTAAGAGACAATGGGATCTCAAAGGCTTCATTTATACCTGGATAACAGACATTAATATGCTCTACAAACCATGCTGCATGAACAGAAATTCACCGACTTTTGAATGTAGATTTTGTACTTCTAAAGCCGACATAATCTACCTCAAAGAAGAAGAAAAACCCAGGGTTTTAGAATATATAAAAAACATACGTCAAATCCTGTGGACTTGAGATCATACTGAAGAAACGTTCATGGATAATCTGGGCATCTTTTTATACACTTGCAGAAAAATGCAATGACCCAGACATTGCAAAATAGTCAGTAATCATAATTGTGCCACAAAGATGTCCAGTGACACTTCGACCCAAATGTCTTGGCCTGAATATCACTCATCTATACTGTATTTTTTTCTGGTAAACAAATTACACAAGATCAGTGCAATGATTATTCTTTTGTTGTTGTTGTTCCTGGCTAAATCATGTCTGAATTTTCATGACTCCATGGACCACAGCTCAATAGGTCCCCTGTCCTCTATTGTCTCCTGGAATTAGCCCAAATTCATGTTCTTTGCATCCATGACATTATCTAACCATCTCATCCTCTGCTATCCCCTTCTCTTTTTGCCTTCAATGTTTCCCAACATCAGGGGGTTTTCCTATGAGTCTTCTCTTCTTATTAGGTAGCCAAAGTATTTGAGCTTCAGCTTCAGTATCTCTCCTTCCAAAGAACAGTCAGAGTTGATTTCCTTGATTGGTCCTTTGAAATACATCAAAGAAGGAACTTCTGTTTTACAGTTAATTTATGTATGAGTTCTCTTTCTGGTTTGTTCTAACTGGTCTATGCAGTGTAACAGCTGGGAAATAAATCACACTTTGGTGATTTTCTAATTTCACAATTCAGGAAGGGGAATCGTATACTCATTGTATTTTATATTAAATAATGGTTGTAGTGGCCATGTCATATAAAGCTGGCAGAACTATAGACTCACCAAATCCGTGATTAGAAAACAATGGGCATTATTTATTACTTTTTAACCCTGCTGTTCTGTTCGAAAAAAGTCGCAAATCTTCAGTTCGGGTCACATACGACCCGGACCGAAAACTCTTCATTTGAAGTGCTTATGTTTGGTCAATTTGAAAACTTTTTTCACTTGGAAAGTAGTCTGAACATTTCTGCACGCAATGATATGAAAATTGAAAAGAAAAAAGTAAATCTTATTGGTTTATTTTGCGGATATAATGCATACCCCCCCCGTTTTTGTGAATTTTTTTCAATTTATGGATAGTTTTGCTTGCAAAATCCATTCTATTTTACTAAAGTTGGTGTGGGATTGGTAGCTTGAACATTTCTGAACATAATGATATGAAAATTGAACTGGACAAATTGATGCATATTGGTTTATTTTGTTGATGAAATGCATGCCCCCCTTTTTTTGAAATAGTCTTCACTTTATGGATAGTTTTGCTAGCAAAATACATTCTATTTTACTAAAGTTGGTGTGGGATTGGTAGCTTGAACATTTCTGAACATAATGATATGAAAATTGAACTGGAAAAATTGATGCATATTGGTTTATTTTGCACATAAATGTATGCCTCCCCCCGTGTTCAATTATTTGAATGTATATAAAAATTATGCTGTTAATTTCAAACTTACATACTTTTTTTTAGTAAAATGGATTTGTTTCATAAAATTAGTTCTCTGTCTACAATGTGGTTGATTTTCAAAAGGATATTCCAAATATTTCTAGCCAAATATGTATAAAAAGTGACAATAATGGCACACAGCAAGGCCAAGGGGGGGGGGTGGCCCTTTTGTGGCAAAAATAAACCAATAAGAACCATTTTTTCCAGTTCATTTATATTTTTCTTATATTCATAAATGTTCAATTTAGTATATCAAACCTTTTGGGGGAAAATCCCTTAGGGATTTGTAGCCTTAAAAAATAGAAATTGACACGAAATTCAGAAAGGATGGGGGGAGGGGCTTTTTGATCAAAATAAAAATATAAGTCTCAATTTTTCCAGTTCAATTTTCATATCATTATGTTCATAAATGTTCAAATTCAAGTACCTAAAAAAATTATTTTTGGTCCGGTCACATACGAACAGAAACAGACTCGAAGTGATGATTTTTTCTTGCCCAGAAAACAATTAGCCACCACCCCAAAAATATTTTTTGATGATCAGCATTGTTAAATTGAGTAAATGAATGCCTAAGATTTTAAAGAATATTTCAGATTTGGAGCATAAAAAAATAAAAAGTGAAAATGGTTGCAAGCAGCCGAGGGGGGGGGGGGGGCTTATTTCTGATTTTAAAAAACCAATAAGAATCATTTTTTTCAGTTCCTTTATATTTTTCTTATATTCAGAAATGTTCAAGCTACCAATCCCACACCAACTTTAGTAAAATAGAATGGATTTTGCGAGCAAAACTATCCATAAATTGAAAAAAATTCACAAAAACGGGGGGGGGGCATGCATTATATCCGCAAAATAAACCAATAAGATTTACCTTTTTCATTTCAATTTTCATATCATTGTGTGCAGAAATGTTCAGACTACTTTCCAAGTGAAAAAAGTTTTCAAATTGACCAAACATAAGCACTTCAAATGAAGAGTTTTCGGTCCGGGTCGTATGTGACCCGAACAGAAGATTTGTGACTTTTTTTGCCCAGCAAAAACTAAGCCCCCCACCCCCCAAAAAAATTCTCATAGAGAGAACCCCTGAAATGATTAACAGTCATGAAATTTCAAGTTTCAGATATGCAGGGAAAATGTTTTACAGGGGACTCAAACTTCGTTTCGGGTCACATACGACCCGAACAGAACAGCAGGGTTTTAAACATTCTACAGCATTGCTAAGCAAGGACTGGGTTGGTGGGTGGGGAACAAAAGCCATGAGTTTATCACATCCCACCTTGTAGCTGGTATCTGCTAAGAATGTATGGGCAAACACATGCTTGAAGATTTTCTTTCTCCCAGACTGCGATAAAGAGTTTAAATAAGTATCTACATCTCATCCTTACTCCTACATAACTCAGATCGAATCTCTGCCAGTCTCAAAGAGGTTTCCCACGCTACCCATGTTGATTTAAAATGTGAGGTATATTGAGTTTGTTCCACAAAATGGTTCACATTTGAAAGCTACAGAGAATCTCAGATTAGAAGCTAGATTTTTGGGCATCCTGCTGGGAATCCTCCTTTAGTAAGTAGGAAGAAGAAAAGTGAGAAGTGTTGATAAAGTGAAATGATTATACTAACTTAACTTGCATTTTTGCTTAGTCCTTAGATTTTGCATTTCTTTTGTGAAAGTAGCACAGTTCAGGCAGACAAAAGGCACAGAGAGAATTTGGCAAAAGGAATAATAAGGGTGGTCCCTGCTCCCAGGCACATAATCTGAAAATTCATCTGAAGAGAAAATTATGCAAGTCCCTTAGGGGAACAGAAGACAAAATAGAAGTTTCAGTAAGGTGGGAAGTAAAGGGATTAGCTGTTAAATATTATACAGTAGCTGACAGATTCAGGACTCATAATGCAATTCACACACAGCTACCTTAAAATTAATGGTTTAATGGTACAAAGGAAATGCATTTAGGACACCTGTGTGTATTTAATGCCAAAGTGCAGTAAAACAGCCCATAAAAAGAGTTTCCATTAAATGTATCATAGCACCATTATGCAGAAGCAATTACGTATCCCAGATTGCAAATAAGAAAACTTGCTCCTCTCTATTTGTCAAAGCTGGAACAGTTCTGCGCCTTCTTTTGTGTTTTGCCTTTACAAGGGTTAAGGCAAAATCCACTGAATTCCAGAGGCTTGTAAATGAACAAGGGTGGCATAGTAGCCAGAACTGATTGATTGATGCTGCCCCAAGGTGTTACCCAGTGCACAACTGAATGTACTTAAATGGAAATCTAAATACGTTTAATACCCTGCTATATTGCACTCTACAGGTTCTAATATTATATGTACCAGTATACAGACTGCCGTAAAGTCATTAGGACATTTATGATCACAGGCAGATGCAAATATGGAAGCTGTTATTGAAGATCCAAATACAGTGGTACCTCTACTTAAGAACGCCTCTATTTAAGAACTTTTCTAGATAACAACTGGGTGTTCAACATTTTTTTGCCTCTTCTTAAGAACCATTTTCTACTTAAGAACCAGAGCCCATAAAAATTTCCCAGGAAATTTGAAAGCGGCACGAAGGCCCGGCCAGTTTCCTGCCATTTCTCTGTCTGGCGCAGTGTATGGGAGGCAGCCTCGCGCCGGGTATATGGGAGCCGTGTGCTCCTGCTCGCCGCTTCAGAGTCCCTCTTTTTAAAAAAACCTTAAAGTTTTGAATTTTTTTGATTCTCCTCACCTCACCTTCTTCCTTCAGCAGCGACTGTCCTACTTTTCTTCCTCTTCTCCTCCCACCCAAATTCCGAGCTTTTATTTCTTTCCTAATGGGTTTGCACGCATTATTAGTTTTTACATTGATTCCTATGGGAAAAATTGCTTCTACTTAAGAACTTTTCTACTTAAGAACCTGGTCATGGAACGAATTAAATTCTTAAGTAGAGGTACCACTGTACTATATATTTAAATATGCATAATAAGAGAAATCTAAGTGATTTCCTGAGAATATGCTCCAAGTAAATATTTTCCAACATCTTTCTGGCATGCTAATTTTAAACATTTCAGAAGATTTTGGAAGAACAACCAGCTAGATCATCCTTCTATATTTTTATTAGAATGCATCATTGAAAATGGAAAGACACTGGTCAAGAAACTGGACAAACTGTCTTCAGAACAAAAGTAGAACATTCTGGCCTGCTGAATAATTTAAAAGTGATTAAACTATATAATTATACTGTTCATAGACCATTTGTAAGTTTTCCTATGCTGCATTTTCAATTTAAAAATCTGTTTGATATAGAAAATGAATAACTTTTAAAAAAAGATGAACGGGGAGTGTTCTATGAGATAAGCAATATTTAATAGGAGATTGTACAGTAATGACAGAAATAAAATTGTTTGACAAAATAATTGGAACAATACATAATTGCATGTAAAATACTAATTTTTTAAAAAATTATAGACTCAATTATTTTCTTCATTTGTGCTAGGAAATGCAACAAGAATACATTTGGATTTGGTAAAATAGCAAATTTAATGTTGGCCCAAAGAAAGAGGCAATACACAATGGGGAAAGAGGCAACAGAAATTGCACCATCATCTGTCTTTGTCAGTCAGCATGATTAAGGCAGAAAGAACAAAGCCAATTACAGGAGGGAAGAAAGGGTGTGGGCCTATTACGTGTGCAATGATCAAATTGATGGGTATACGATGGGATAAAAGCAAGCATGTCTTCAATGGGGATTTTACACTCTGACAAAGTCAACAGGGGCTGACAAAAGCTTAGTAGTCTTAAATACATTTTTAAACATTCTGGAGATCATGATGTCTATCGCTTCTTCATCTACACACACATTAATAGGAACAGAGAATCATAGCTGTTATTGCAAAATTAAGAAAGTGTGAAATTATTTATCATCCCTGAAAATATTTCATAGCTGAATATGTATCTCCAATGTGTTGCATTTTGTAGTGATAATTTATCCTGGATGGTGGTTTATAATTGTAATAACAGATAGTTCATTAGCAGTTCCTTCCCTATTAATATTGGGGGAGGGGGAGGAAATTTTCCTGTGGTTAATTTCTGAATAAAATTATTTACCAAGGCCTAAACTAAAAGCACTGTGCCACAGAACTGTAAGTTAAGAGGTTGATTTATGGTGAAATGCTGAGTTCATATGCTCTGCTCCAAAAAGAAATGTATACAAGTGGTTTCCTGCTGAGAATAAACAGAATGAGTAAAAAGTTTCTGTTCAGAACATTGTCCAGCTGACTGTGCAACTAGCCAGATGTTCAGACAAGACTTGACATTTTTGTCCACCTTTGAGTTTTTCTCAAAGACCTGGGGGTAGGAAGATATTGTTGCTTGATGATGTTAAAACTATCTCAAGAGGATGTAAACTGTTTTGAGGAAAGCTGCTGTTTATGATTGACTGATGGTAATTTGCTCAATGCTAATGGTTTTCCAGTGGTGTCCCAGATGTTTGGGGATTGCACTCAAGGGGTCTATCACTATGGGCACTATTTTTGTTGTCTTTTGCCATAGTCATTCTACTTCTATTTGCAGGTCCTTCTATTTTGTTATCTTCTCCAGCTCCTTCTCTTCTACTGTATTTTCCTGCTTCCAGGTACTGCCATGTCCACTATCCAGACTTTTCCCCCTCTTTCTTGTTGACAATTATTAAGACTGGGAGGTTATGTGGCAGGTGCGTGTCTCTTTCAATTCTTAAGTCCCAGAGCATTCGAGCTTCTTCATTTTCTATTACTTGGACTATTTTGTGCTCTCACCAGTTCTTGCTTGCAGGCAAGCAGTATTTCTTGAAGATTTGAGACCCAACCTTGGACTAAAATAAATGCTTGCAGTATAGATGTGGAGGTTTTCTCTACTTCTCTATTGGCTGCTTCTCTATTGGCTGTGCAGAAAGCTACCTGTAGAAAGAAAGACAATTTTTAATGAAGCTTCATGAATTTCTATTGTTTTGAAGTGCTGATGTCTGCCCCAGTGTTTTTCTTAATTCATCCAAGCAGTATTCCGGTAGAGCTTTCCTTGTGGATAGTTGGATTGCTGGTCTGGTAATACAACACTTGATTTATATGTGTTGTTTCTGCTGTATCTGGATTTGAAATCTGCCAATGTTTCCTCTGATTAAAATATCTATTCCTCTTAGCTTGTGCATTCGATTCCATTTAATACTGTTTGTTATAGACTGCTTTTTAAATTGTCCTTTGTGATTAAGACAGAAGTGTCATCCACACAACAGGTCCATATTTTGAACTTTTGTGGAAGGCTAATGCTTTCAGACACTTTATGACCATTTTTGCTATTGGTGTTGATCTGGGCGATCTTATAGGGATTCTCTGATTTATTTGTATATTTGGCCATCAAACTGAAAGCAAGTGATGACAATTACATTAATTGAGGTTTTTCAACTATTGTATGCTTGGTTATGCTTCAATGGATATTTTTGAAACCATGGATGAGAAAAACCTGTGACCTCAAATGAGATCATAATTTTAGGTTTCTCAATGATTTCTAAAAAAAATTCAGTTAGTTTAACAGTGAATTAACAGCACATTCACTCATACCTATAAGGTCTCCAGGTTGTTTTGAGTTAAGTTGTATGTGGTGGTTTTCAATAATGTCAGACTGGACTAAGTGGTATGTACGATTTATGAATTTTAGAAGTCCAGAAGTGAGAAGATAGATCGATAGCTTTCCATATGCCATTGTTCCTTCTTAACTGATCCTCTTTTGGCTAGATCCTTGAAGGTTTTCTTCAGGGGTGGGTTCCTCCCGGTTCAGACCAGATCGCCAGAACCATTGATGACCCTTTCGTCTGCTCCCAGGTTTAAACTGACTTTTATTCCTTAGCTTGAAGGACAGCTGATCAGCTCCTCAGTTGTCTTTGGGGACGATTCCAGCTACTGAGCATGCAGGGAAGCCAAATTGCATGAGGGAACGTGCGCGAACAAAATGCTGCAATGCAATCCAGTGGCAAAGGTAAGTGCAACCCATGCCTGGTTTTCTTGACATCTTTCTCCAGCTTCAACTTCATATTTATAATTAGGAGAATATGTGTTAGTTGTTCAAAAATTCTGCAGCTTTATAGATGAACAATCTTTATCCATGGTGATTGCCCTGCTCATTTCCTTCCATGATGTTTTAAGGCCATTTTCCCCCCCTGTGAGTTTAAGGTGGTCCTGATTTTGTTCATTTTTTGGTCAGAAATGGCAGTAGCAATAGCATTTAGACTTATATACTGCTTCCTAGTGCTTTTACAGCCCTCTCTAAGCAGTTTACAGAATCAGTATATTGCCCCCACTAGGACTGTCTGTTATACATTTCCTTGGATCCAGATGGAGATTCCAGTAACTGAGTGATGTTTCTAATGCTGCAAAGAATTTGATTGTCATTTCCTAAATTATGCCTCACCCATTTCTGAAAGATTCAATGGTCCAAACGGGAAGGAGGCAACTGGAGATGTTTGCCGCCTAATCTGGTTTATTTTTCTCTTGTCATGTTAGTACTAATAGTTTAATTCTCAGGCTTTTCCCCCAGATGGTTTATGTAAGATAACATTAATGGTAGATGTTAGTACTTCTGTGTGGTCTAACCAGTGTTCCCTCTAATTTTTTTTGGGGGGTGGGCGGAAAAGTATAGTGTCTGAGCGGCAGTCCCTTTGGGACTGGGCGGCACAGAAATAATAAATAAACAAACAAACAAACAAACAAACAAAAAACCCACCCTGTTTTGCCTCAGAGAATTTCAAAATAAAATACTGTACTGTGTGTCTATAACAGTGAGCTCATAATAGGGCAACTCTATCAATATCAAAATGCCACTTAAATAGTTGAGCTAGTTTCAAACTAGATTTTGATTTTCTTTCTCTCTTCCTTACTCCCATTCTTTCTCTTTTCCTTCCTCTCTTTTTTCTATCTGTTTCTCTCTCTTCCTCTCTCTCTCCTTCCCTCTCACTCTTTCCCTCTCGGCTTCTGGGCAGGTTTGGAAAACTCTGAGTTGATGATGGTTTTTAAGTGAGCGATTGCTCACTGCTCAGCTTAGAGGGAACTATGGGTCTAACTATACTCATTAATCTTTAAGCCCTTCATGCTGTATTGATATTTGTTCAGCCTGAAATGTATACCTGATCATCAGTCTTGTCATTTTTTGCTGCTTTCCATCCTATTAAAGGCTTTGTTGGAGGCTTGCATCTTATGCTGGGAGGTATGGTATCTTGTACTGTTTCTCTTTTTATCCAGACTGTCATTGGGCTGATTGTTAATTCTACATGGAGCAAACCTCTTGCACTTCCTTGTTGCTTCTGTTGCTGTTGATTTCCTCATCATGAATGTGAAAAGAATCATTCTGCAAATGTTAATTTGTAGATAGCTTTGGACAGCCAAGGTACAATATAGGTAATTGAATTCTGAAGTTAAAGGTTAATTTGAGATTAAATAGGATCACAGTTATACCTTTAATGGAATAAAGGCATTTCTACTTCATTTGATTTGCCATTTCTGATTGAAAGTACAGTTCAATTGAATGTATAGTACGGTATCCAAAAGAAAAATACTCAGAAGTCACTATTAACAAAGCAAGTTTTCCATAAATTTTGTGCATTTAAAATAAATAAAAGGCTTTATAGCTTGACCTTTTTCACTCCACCATCATTGATGAAACTATCCCTGGAGGAAAGAAGCAAACTAGTACAATATTGTTCTCCCACTTCCAATCTCTACAACTAATCCAAAAGGACACCATGATTACTAGTACTGAAAGCAGTTAAAATATCAAGTAGCACCAAGAGGCATGTATTTCCCATATATTGGTTTTCATGGTCATTCACAATTTGGTCTTAATTTGGTCTTCATGTCATACCATGTTCTTATCAACTGGATTGCAAGCAAGAAGAGGCTGTTCATATGTATTCCTATCCAAGGCTGTAGAGCTATCACATTCCAGCAGGAGACCAAAGTCTCAGCATAATTGCCTAATAAAGTTTGGCAATATTCTTCCAAGGCTCTTCAGAAATCAAGTGGATCTATTAGATGTCTGGGCCAGACTGAGTAAATTCTTCTGCCCATGGAGGGCACCCATCAGCTCCATGATAATAAGGGAATGGTCTCACCATGTTATATGAAATATTAATATCTCCTACCCAAAGAAAATGTTCTGCCTGCTATGAAGACAAAACTCATGTCCAATGCATAGCGGACCTCATGAATCAAGATTTTTTAATTGGAGAAGGTGGGTTGACGTAACCCAAAACCATAGGCCTGGAATCTTCCAACATCAACTCAGAAATGAGATCAAGGATCCTGTGGAGATATGCTGCTGTGCATCAGGGATAATTCTACAAAACTTTTTCCTTGAGTCCAGCTTCAGAAACAAAGCATCCACCTGTTGCTTGAAGAGTGCTCTGCATCACAATTGCCTCTCTTGATTTCTTGCTTTGGGTTAAAAAGTTAAAGCCTAAAATGTGGTTGAGCAAATTTCTGAGAGTAGATCACCCCCTTTTCACCCATCCCCTTTCACCCACTTTTGTACATCCAACCAATCTACTTTTTCATCCACAATCAAGTCATGGATAAAAACATTTATTGTAAACAGAACTGGGAGTCAAGAGCCAAGGCTCCTAAAAATGGGAATTTGTCTTCCAAATTAGACACAGGATTAGAATAATTGGTCTCAATTAACAAATACCCCTTCCCTAAAAGGAGCCTTCCATCTGCCTTCACTGCATATTCTTCTGTTATTACTACTCATTTTATCCTTTCTTCTGCCCCACCTTCAGATCCCCTGGTTCTGCTTAAAATTTCATTGAAGTCCTTCCCTTACTCTACCTAAAGTACTAACAGCCGCTATCTTCACAATTGCCTTTGCCTCTATAAACTTCACCATTTAACCAGGCTCAATCTTCTTCTCCAGCTGGACTGGTTCCTACTTGGGTGCTGGAAGCAACCATTTAAGAATGACTGATTTATGGGGAAGTGACTGAGATCCTTGCATAGCATAACCACTAGGTATGAGAGATTTGGTATATTTTTCTCAGTTATGAAAGTCTTTGTGTTACCGGAAAAGGCTTGCTTATCTATGTCAATTGCTCCTGATCTTCTGAGTAAGGTTGGAAAAATAATTTCCTATCCTATCCCTCATTTGAAGCCACTTAATACCATCAGTGCAAAATAGGGCTAATTTTTTTGCTCTTAAGAGGAGGTTTTGTGATGTATTGTCGAAGTCAACGGGCCTCTCAAATCATAGTACACCCACGTTACCTCTTTGGAGGATCTTTTGCTTAACCAATCAGTTTCTTACACGCCCATAATTAAACAAGTGGAGTCAATTTAGATTATGATTCTGGCAAACCATGCATTAAATGCAGATTAAAGAAAGGTTATCGGAGGTGCTGTCTTGGATAAGAAGGGCATAATGAACTGTTGATTTATTTTATTTTTATTTTTTGCCCCGAGTAAAAGTAGTGAAGCAGGAAACACTGCTGTAATTTTGGCAAAGCATTCGAGGCAATTTGAAACTGCATGAACGGAATATAAATGTAAGAGATCATTTGTTTCATTTTAGCATCCCATCAAGAAAAGATAATACACAAAATGAGAAAATCTACAGCAATTTATTTAAAGGAGTGGTTATTTCTATGTAAACTTCCTTTTGACTCATGGCTAACTTGTATCTCACTGTTTCTCAATATAGCCAGTGAAAAAAGTTGAAGGTAGCAGTCACAACATGTGTCTAATAAAACAGCAAATTAAATAACCAGCCAACCAACCTCATCCTATTTTACTGCTCCCACCTGAATTGGTTGCTTCTGAGCAAGTTTAAATGTAAGTTTCCCGGACAATTTTAGAGCTTTATGTTAGAATCTTTGTGCATTAATCTGGGAGATATGGATTGAATCTTGTAAACAACATGACCAACCCAATGATATGTAATAAAACTTGTGGAAATATTTCTTAACTTTGTGACGCTTTTCATTTTCCCCATGGAATTGACTGGTAGCCTCTGAGTTATTAAAGAAAAAGCTGAAATCTGGTTATCTTTACATCATTTTGCTAATGATAAAGCTGCTTAGTGTAATGGTTAAGGCACTAGGAACAAGGAGACTGTGAATTCTAGTTCCCCCTTAGATATGAAAGCTGACTGCATGACTATGAGTCAATTCCTCTTTCTCAGTCCAACCCATTTTATAGGTTTGCTGTTGTGGGGAAAACAGGAGGAGGAAGGAATATTAGGTATGTTTGCCACCTTGTTTTACTGATAAAGTAATAAAAATGTAGTGGTGGGAAATCTAATAAATGCATTTTTACATATTTTATTTATTTGTACCCCCTTTATTATTTTTAGAAGTAACTCAAGGTGATGAACATACCCAAGACACTTCCCTCCTCTTATTTTCCTCACAACAACCTGTGAGGTAAGTTGAGCTGAGAGAAAGGGACTGGTTCAAAGTCATCAGCTGGCTTTCAAGGCTAAGGCTGGACTCAATAAATAGGTGAATAAACAGTTACTGCATTACATCAGATAGGAAATAGGACAAGTGAACCAGTAGCCTTCTCCAACAGAAGTACATGTTTTATTCTGGAGAATTGGATGATGAATGGTTTAGTACAAATTCCGTCCTGAATCATTTATGGTGAATATATATTCACCACAAAAGATATCTGGACGTATTTCCTGACATTATCTTTTTTATATAATGTGCCTACCACTTATTTCCAAGAAATAAATACCAACAAAGTGAAAAGTTCAAACAGTATTAAAAACTGTATATTTATTTGTTATTGAAGTCCCCCACTGTCCCAAATCACACACAAAAGCAAATTCACTTTTGCTAAATTCAACAGAAGTATTGCTTATATCAATCAAGATATCTCTTTTTGAATCTCGGATTTCTGGTGCTAACCTCTTTTGTGTGACTACATTAATTACAGAAAGTTTTAATCAGTTGAATTTAATATGAAGTAGCTTAAAAGTGTTAATGAAAGGGAAGGTTTTCGCTGACTTTTGACCACATAATCACAAAAGAACTTTTGCTGAAAGAGACTTGCTATGCCAATTAATACCATCTATTCAAACATCTACATTATCAGCCATGCAAACTAAATTAGCAATGTATTATGAAATTCACACAAGCTGTTGATTTTAGCTTTATTATTATGGCATTTCAAGGTAATGTACCACTACTGAGTAAATAGAATTAAGTTTTAGGAATTCATGATGAAATTCCCACCCTTCACTGCATCAGTACAGCTCAGCGGTGAAATCTACTTACCTTCCCTACCAGTTTGGAAGCGCACACATTATGCATCACATATATGATTCATGCATGCCACCGTCATATGCGCTTATTACCTCCTTTGCATGTGCAGAAGGCCTTGCACATGTGCAGAGGGCTAAAAAAAATGGCAATGTCCAGGTGGATGGATGGAGTCTTGTGCAGCCGTCGCTATCGATTTTTTGAACCACCAGTACCCACTGCTACCGATATGCCCAAACAGACCCAAACTGATAGCATTTCACCCCTGGTACAACTAATACAGGCAGAGTAAAGTGAATTTATTTTGGGTGTTTCATGATTTTGATTTATTTAGATTGCTATCAAGAGTTTTAAGGAGTGCAATCAATGTTCACAATAAGCATGCCATGGGACAAATTTTCAAGATTCCAAGAAAGAAAGAAAAAATAGTTGGGTCTAATAAAAGTTGAAAATCTACATAGTAAGATAACATACCCCAATTGATAGTGATACAATTCGACATCTTTAGTTAAAGGTAATACATTTTTTATAAGAACGGCTTCATCCTTGGAGAGTTTTTGTTAGTTAATGCAGAAAAATACAGAACTGGTCTCCCTAAGAATAAGGCAGTTTCAGTTCTCTATATACTATATCTATATTTTCCCTTTTGCATTTACTCATCTAAATACCCTATGCTTTTGAAATCAACGTTCCTGTAAATTACATGTAAGGAAATGAACATTTTTATTTGAGGTTTATAAACACAGAAATATGCAGAATAATTTTACAGTTAGCATATGGGTGAACAATCTGCTAGCCATGCAGGCATTATTAATGAGCCATGATGGTGCAGTGGTTACAATGCAGTACAGCAGGTGAATTCTACCAACTGCCAGCAGTTCGCAGTTTGATTATGACTGGCTCCAGGTTGACTCAACCTTCCATCCTTCTGAGGTCAGTAAAATGAGAACCCAGATAGTTGGGGAAATATGTTGACATTTATAAACCACTTAGAAAAATTTGAAAAGCACTATGAAACAGTATATAAGTCTAAGTGCTATTGCTAATAAGACTGGTCACATGCTTAAGGCAGACTTGTATGCACACAATCAGACAAACACAGATTCACAACATGTTAAACCCTTTTGAATTTATTGTCTTTATCCTGACTTGGAACACGATCTATTGAACCAAATTTTTGCCGCCTGGTCCCTGACTATCTGTAATCAATTACACAGTGTTTACATTGTGCCTCAGGGATAAGCCCCTCAATTATACTTAATTTATTAGTAAGGTCTTTTAATGAATGAATTCACACATGCGCCTACACCTGCACCCACACAGATGGCTTTAAGTTGCTAAATAGCCACTATCAGATATTTATTTCTTCTAGGTGTAACTTCTAAGATCCTTGTTATTCAGAATTACTGGCTGAGAGGAACAGAACTGTTGGAGGGAAGGGGGTTTGGGAAGAAATTTGCCTTTGAATGGCATCTCAAATGAATGAATCCCAGCGGCCAATTAGATGCCACAGAGTTGGCCTTCTCCGGGTCCCGTTGACTAAACAATGTTGTCTGGTGGGACCTAGGGGAAGAGCCTTTTCTATGGCGGCACCAGCCCTCTGAAATCAACTCCCCCCAGAGATTCGAACCGCCCCCCCCTTCCTCGCCTTCCGCAAGACTCTGAAGACCTATTTATGTCGGCAGTCATGGGGTAATTAATATATCCCCTCTATGACTAGTAAGATTTATGTATGGTGATGATTGTGTCATTTTGATTGTTTTAATGATAGTGGGGTTTTAGCTATAGTTTTTAATCATTAGATTTGTATTGCATTGTTTATTGTTGTTGTGAGCCACCCCGATAATAATAATAATAATAATAATAATAATAATAATAATAATAATAATAATAATAATAATAATAATATATTATTCTGGGTCCTGTTCTGGGTCCTATTCTTTTTAATGTGTTTGTGAGTGACATAGGGGAAGGTTTGGTAGGGAAGGTTTGCCTATTTGCCGATGACTCTAAAGTGTGCAATAGGGTTGATATTCCTGGAGGGATCTGTAATATGGTAAATGATTTAGCTTTACTAGATAAATGGTCAAAGCAATGGAAACTGCAGTTTAATGTTTCCAAATGTAAAATAATGCACTTGGGGAAAAGGAATCCTCAATCTGAGTATTGCATTGGCAGTTCTGTGTTAGCAAAAACTTCAGAAGAGAAGGATTTAGGGGTAGTGATTTCTGACAGCCTCAAAATGGGTGAGCAGTGTGGTCGGGCAGTAGGAAAAGCAAGTAGGATGCTTGGCTGCATAGCTAGAGGTATAACAAGCAGGAAGAGGGAGATTGTGATCCCCTTATATAGAGCGCTGGTGAGACCACATTTGGAGTACTGTGTTCAGTTCTGGAGACCTCACCTACAAAAAGATATTGACAAAATTGAATGGGTCCAAAGACGGGCTACAACAATGGTGGAAGGTCTTACATAAAACGTATCAGGAAAGACTTAATTAACTCAATCTGTATAGTCTGGAGGACAGAAGGAAAAGGGGGAAATGATTGAAACATTTAAATATGTTAAAGGGTTAAATAAGGTTCAGGAGGGAAGTGTTTTTAATAGGAAAGTGAACACAAGAACAAGGAGACACAATCTGAAGTTAGTTGGGGGAAAGATCAAAAGCAACGTGAGAAAATATTATTTCACTGAAAGAGTAGTAGATCCTTGGAACAAAGTTCCAGCAAACGTGGTTAGTAAATCCACAGTAACTGAATTTAAACATGCCTGGGATAAACATATATCCATTGTAAGATAAAATACAGGAAATAGTATAAGGGCAGACTAGATGGACCATGAGGTCTTTTTCTGCCATCAGTCTTCTATGTTTATAATAATAATAATAATAATAATAATAATAATAATAATAATAATAATAATAATTGGCCCTGCAAAGTGCTATGAGGTATCATCTGGGTAATATGGCATACCCTGCAATAACAATGTGTCCATTGATATGTTAACATTATATCCATTATTTCATAAACCATGCAATGAATTTTTTGCTTACTTGTCTGGCACAATGTATTTAGTTAGAATTAATGTGCACTGGCCATATACTAAATTGAAACTCTGTAACCTAGTTTTAGGAAAATACATTATAACTACAGTATTTGTTACTTTTAATTCCGAGCATACAGACTCAGTCCCTAGACAAGGCTGGAAACTCTATTTAAAAGTCTGGAAAAATTCTTCTTGCTAACAGGGATTGTATTGAGCTAGATTGACTTATGGTCTGAATCAGTACAAGTTGCTAAATTTTGGACCAGTGGTGGGCAATGTTAGGACTTCAGAGCAACAGTAAATGTCACAACTCACAGGTGCCCAAGAAAGTATATGATAAAGACTGGCAGATGCTTTCTAGAAAGAAATGAAAGAACCCATGTTCCCTATGATCAGCAGCAAATATCTTTTGACCTTGCTTCTGATGAGGAATGGCATGGTAAATGCCATATTTAATAGTACAGTATTTGCCTTGGCAATTTGGGGCATTACTACCACATTGTGTTATGGATATGGCATTTGTAGGATTCTTAGACCACTTGATGTCATCCACTAATTTATTTATGACTGAGAAATGCAAACTATAGATTGTAAATTTTGAGACACAAGAGGCTCCAAAATGTACAAAAGACAGAAAAGTTGTAGGCTAAGGACTCTTGGCAACTGAAACTCTCAATGTAAGAACCTTCACTCACAGAATACATTCAAAATGGACCTATGACTCCTATAAAATGGAAAGTTGGCAAATTTTATAAAATGTTTTATGGCATTAAAAAGTATCATAACACAGTTTATGACTCTGATAAAACATTTCCTGTGCTGATGTAAATTCAGCAAAAAAACAAAACAAAATATGTTACACACACACACACACACACACACACACACACACACACAGATATATTGCCTCTTGGCCCAACCCAGGGCTCTATATATATATATATATATATATATATATATATATATATATATATATATATATATATATATATATATATATATTTGTTTTCGTAAATTTTCACGGGTATATGTATGTAGATTGTTCTGAGTTCGGGTTTTGCCCTGTGTAATATTTTGCATGTTTATGCGACGTTTCGGTGAAATCACATCCACCATCATCAGGCTGAAGTTTCCAAGCTTCGTGCACGAAGCTTGGAAACTTCAGCCTGATGATGGTGGATGTGATTTCACCGAAACGTCGCATAAACATGCAAAATATTACACAGGGCAAAACCCGAACTCAGAACAATCTACATATATACATATATACATATATACATATATACATATATACATATATACATATATACATATATACATATATACATATATACATATATACATATATACATATATACATATATACATATATACATATATACATATATACATATATACATATATACATATATACATATATACATATATACATATATACATATATACATATATACATATATACATATATACATATATACATATATACATATATACATATATACATATATACATATATACATATATATATATATATATATATATATATATATATATATATGTGATGTCCCTTCAATATACCAGGGTGATTCGACACAAAATTTAACCCTTCCCTGGTACAGAGCTGAAAGGACTGGATACTGTAGCCTAGAGGTTAATTCTCTGCCTCACAAGGCAAAGGTTGCAGGTTCAAGTCCCAGTGAGGGTATGGCTAGCTGATGAGGCCAAAATAGGCTGAAATAGATCTATCCTAGTCTCCCTTAATGTTCAAATTCAGCAAAAACATGTGACACATACAGATAGAATTGTCGGCTATCAATAAAATTAACTTCCTTGGAAATGGTCCTGGGTTGGGCCAAGAGGCAAAAAAGGAGCTGTGATGTTCCTTCAATATACCAGTGTGATTTGACACAAAATGTAACCCTTCCCTGGTACAGAGCTGAAAGGATTGGATACTGTAGTCTAGAGGTTAATATATATATATATTATATATATGTATGTGTGTATGTATGTATGTATGTATGTATGTATGTATGTATGTATGTATACATACATACATGTACACAGGTTTCCAAAGTCTGTTGTAATAAATTAGGGAATCTATGTAACTGGAGTGATAAAGACAGGTCATCTAGAGTAATATAATAACTAATTTCTAGGATATATAAAACATATATTTTATAAAGCAACAAATCACAAACAGCCAAGGGTTGTTCGCAAGGTAAACTGATATTTAATCCCTAAATGACATTCACATTGTCTTCAGAGAATATATATATATGGAAATATATGGAATTTGCCTAAATGCAAATATTACAAAAAGTGTCACTTGCAAAATAGTTTCAGGCACAGGATGCTCAAATTGTGACTGCAACATTCAAGACTTATACTTTTCTCTATTGTGCATACACAGAATATATTGGCCACCTCCCAATATGTGTTCAAGATACTAGATTATTTATTTATTGAATTTATTTCACTGCCCTTCTCACCTCTATCTGACTCTGAATAGCATATTTACTTAAAACAGAACAGTGCTGGATGGCACCTATGAGGAGGGAGATGGTCTGATGGATTACAATGAAATGGTATTTTCCAAGGCAGGGAGGGGAGGAGAGAGTGAGGCAAAAATCAACTTTGTCCAATACTGGATAGGACACAGAGGAAGAAATTTAGGTTAGCTACTCTTTTGAATCTGCCAGAGTACAGCAGTTGGATGGGGGTAGTGGCAAAATTCTGTCTATTTGGAGTTGAGCAAATAAAGAACTGAATTTTGGTTGGATAGCAATAACAATAGTACTAAGATTTATATATATCGCTTCAAGGTGTTTTACAGTGCTCTGTAAGCGGTTTACAGAGTCAGCATATTGCCTCCAACAATCAGGGTCCCCATTTTACCCACATTGGAAGAATGGAATGCTGGGTCAGCCTTGAGCCTGGTGAGATTTGAACTGCCAAATTGAAGTCAACTGGCAGTTAGCAGAAGAAGCCTGCAGTACTGCACTCTAACCACTGTGCCACAGCGGCTCATTGTTCTATGCTGTTCTTGGATGGGGCCTTACTCAATCACTTTTCTCAAAACCAATATTTGGCAAGCTTTGTACTCATATTATAATTCTTGCAATTAGATAACCCATTAATTCTGGGAGGTTACATTCCCAGAATTATTATACGGTTAGTTAGGCACTGCGTACAATGGAAATATGAATGATCAGATGATCATATTATAAACAAAGACATCCAGAAAGCCTTCAAAGTTGCCCCAATTGCAGACAAAATGATAGAACTAAGGCTGGGGTGGTACAGCTGATATGGAATCCATTGCGTGTTGGGCACTTGCTCTCAGCACATGTCGTGGTTCACCAGCGACCTGTGGAGCTGGCAGCAAAGTCAGACTCTGGAGAAGTCTCAGTGCCAGAGGCACAGATCCAGCCCAGGTCATCTGGGAGGTGTGTGCTGACTTCAGAGCCGGACATAAGCGAAGCAGAGGAACAGGAGGAGTCTGTTCCCAATTTGTGCATGCACAGAGCTGCCAGAAGGCAAAAAAAGAACTACTCAGAAGTTAGACTTGGAGATGATTGGCCCCTCCCATAGAATATAAAAGTGGATCAAATGGATGTGTTTGTTGCAGGAAGCAATTTGGTTCACTTCAATCAGCATTTCAGTTTGGACTCCGTGTTTCTGTTGGGCCTTGCAAAGTTCCTTGCCAATTAGGTCTTTGGCAGTGTGTCAAAAACAGATAAAGGTTGGTGATATCAGTCTTCTTCCAAAAGACTTCTGTTGCCTTAATTAACATTGTTTGGGATTTATTACATAGCTGGGAATGAACATAATTCACAGCTGTTAAAATAAAAAGAGAGTTTTGGGACTTTGTTTGTGCTTTATTATTTATCAGGAAGCCTAGGTCAGAACAATCTGATGGCTGGTGGCTATAAGGACGGCTGAAAAAGCAATGGATGGACTACCCGCATGAATACATGTGAATCATGGGCGTATGCCCCGCTAATGCTGCAGACTGGATGAAGTGGCAGGAAAATTCAAAACTGCAAACTCCATGATATATGACCGGATTAACACAAAGAACAAGAAGACTTCCCCAAGTTTTGGAAGGTGTGAGTTTGGGAAGACTATACTTTAGGATTTTATTTGCTTGGCATTCTAGAGCCAATCAGGTTATTTTCTACTCTTATTTTTAAATAGATTGATGTAGAACAATGAAATTTTTCCCATTTTAGGGACTTAAACCAAAGGGAAAGTAAGTGCAAGGTGATAAAAATAGTGATATTCCAGAAACACATATATGTAGAACAGGAAATGACCCTTAATGGTCTTACTATTATCATGTGCAACAAATTTCTGTTCATTACGCTACCAAATTGCCCTTCTCTATGGAAAAATGGTTGCTCAGACACCTCAGACATGGCTCTGACATTGGACAATCATGCTAAGCTGTAATTGGGACCAGATTCTAAACTTTTAATGAAATTCTTATCTAATTCCAACAACTCAAAAATGTGTCACATTCATATATTCAACTAGTTGAAGAGGTATGCCCATTAGATTTTGTTCATCAAAGCAAAATCTCAAGATAAATAATAAAAAACTTTTAAAAAATTTGATTAGAATATGATCAAAGATTCAAATGAGAAAACAGAAAGGGTACACAGAATAATAATCTCGGAAAATAGGGTGTTCCACTTTCTGTCTCAAACTGTTCTTTCTTTACATGGTGCAAAAAAGAGATTGGGCATAGGATCTTTTGAGAACTTACCAGATTCCAGATAATGTAGAGCTTCTTTCAAATAATTAATTTGGAACTATCTTCCTTTCACAACATCATTGGTAAAGGTTTCCCCTGTTCAGTCATTTCTGACTGTAAAGGTTGATGCTTTCTGTTTTTTAGCCAAGAGAGCAGTGTTATCCAATAACATTTCTATGACCATGTGGCCAGTATGATTTATAGCCTGAGATACCTGAGATTCCCACTGAAGTGGTACCTATTTATCTAGTCACATTTGCATGCTTTCAAATTGGTAGGTGGACAGGAGCTGAGGCAAGTGATGGGAGCCCACTCAGTCATGCTGTTTCTTGGGTTTTGAACTGCCGATTTTCTGGTCAACAAGCCCAACATCTTAAGTGCTAGGTCACTGTGCCTCCACAACATCATTAAATAATTGAGATATTTACAAACTGTCAAATGATTCTACCTGTATCCACATCAATCCTGTGTCAGCAATAATATTCCTATTGACAATGTCAGGTTGCCCCATCTCAGGGAACTCCAAAAATCATTTTGGAGAGTAGGAACCAATAATATCACCCTGGACTCAACCTCTACCTGTGAATTTGACCTCTTAGTAAGTTTTTCTTCTCCACTTTCAAAGTAGTGCTTTCCTTTGTTTGCTATCTGCTTGGCCTTCCATATCTTCCTTTCTTTTAGGTCAAGCCCTGCATATTGATTGGCTTCTTTACCGAGGGAGGATTATTCCTCTCTCCTCCCATACACATACACTGCACACATCTCTACAGGAATGAGAGTAATTGGCAGTTCCTTTTCTAGAATGGAAAGTTGAGAGGAAAGAACACCAGGGAAACTATCAAATGGGAGGATTAGTTAGCAAGCAATATCTACAAAATTCCATGCAAACTGACGCCAAACATCTCAGTCCAGACAGCATTTTCTTAAAAACTGCTTAGAGACAAAGCTGCTGAACCCTACATAGAAACGGCTTAAGAATTCAGTGCAAACATATTTAACATCTCCCTGCTCGGTTTTGCTGATAATCCCACATTTGGAACGGTAAGTGTCCCATCTTCATCTCTTCTCTCTATTTGAAGGAAGATTGTATATTTGTGGAGTACTGGCCACTGACATTGGACCTAGTCTTTATACTGCAAAATGTGCTCTGCAGAAAATGCTTTTTATTCAGATTCTTATTTAACAATTAAATAACTGGGGCACCTGAGGGAACTCTTCCTTTTCGCAAGGAACAAGCCTCTATATTACTAGTATTACAATTCTCTTTGTTTCAAACCACATTTTGAAGAGAGAAACTTTAGATCAGATTGGGATTAACTCAGTATTATTTTTATATTTCTGATATAATCAAATGACTGATTCAATAAAGATTTATTCTATTCCTTCTACTCATGAACTTCTAATTCAGGATTGGTCTCTTTATTACAACATCATTACGCTTAGTCTCCATCAACAAACCAGCATAATTATTTATACACAACTCCAACTTAACTTTCAAAAAATGATGGATCACTGAGGAACTTCTACGGTAGCTTAGTAATTATATTACATGATCACAGAAGCAATCAAGAGGCAGCAATTGAATGGGGTATGTCTGTCAGCAGCACTGCTGCACTGGTGGCTTTGGGGCACTATGTAGTTGCTTCTGTTTCTTCTTCTCTGAATCTCAAATGAAGGGCCTAGATGTCCAGTGAATACTTTAAGACAGTGTATAATGTGGTAAAATGCACAATCCAATCCATAATTGCAATGGAGACCCAGTGATTACAATAATTATAGTTCAAGGTTTTTGTTATTACCTTTAAAGCCCTAAATGGCTCAGGGCCAGATTATTTACGGGCCCACAGAGTTGGCCTTTTCCAGGTCCTATCTGCAAAACAATATCGGTTGGTGGGATCTTGGAGAAGAGCCTTCTCTGTGGTGGCTCCGACCCTGTGGTATCAACTGCCCCCAGATATCCATATTATCTCTACCCTACCGGTCTTTTGGAAAGCTGTTGTGATCTGGCTTTTCCGGCAGGCCTGGAATTAGGATTGACTGCAAGTATGTATGGTTTTTTATGATGCCAGGGACTTTCTAGAAGCCTGCAAAGAAATTGGGATTGGGAGGCACCGTTTTACAGTGGTTGTCCTCCTATCTCTCCTATCATTTGCAGTTGGTGTTAGTGGGGGAGGGCAGAGGTCCACCCCTCGGCCTCTCATTTATGGGTGCCGCAGGGTTCTGTTTTAGATTTTATATTTGACTTATTTTTTTATTATTTTTTAATTTATATTGTTTATTGTAAGCCTCCCTGGGTCCTTCGGGATTGGGTGGCATAGAAGTTGAATTAAATAATAAACAAACAAACAAACAAAGGCAAGACACTGGAATATAAAGTGACAGCAAACACCACTCCTTACTAGCACTGATGATGTTACCAAATTATGGTAATGAAACATCCACAAGAAAACAAGCAAACTCTCTGAGTTTGTGGAGAGGGGCGGCATACAAATCTAATAAATAAATCTAATAAATA
Source organism: Erythrolamprus reginae (assembly GCF_031021105.1). Lineage (NCBI taxonomy): Eukaryota > Metazoa > Chordata > Lepidosauria > Squamata > Dipsadidae > Erythrolamprus > Erythrolamprus reginae. The sequence goes on along the minus strand of NC_091950.1, from coordinate 168,184,918 downwards.
GAGCTCAGAGAGCACCAAGGACCCCCAATAATCATAGTTTAAAAATAATAGTGCACAATGAAGAGACATAGACTATCATCTTCTTACGAAGTCTTCCTTTAGCAAAACGCCTTGATTTTTGCGACCATTCTTTTTCAGAGAATTGAAATAAAATGATGGGAAAAGTTGAGAGGAAACTCAAAGGAATAACGTGGATTAAGAAAAGTGTTCTTTAAAAAGGAAAAGATTTGTACTAACCCACTTTCTCTTTGATCACTTTAAGATCATGTGTTTCACCTGAAATGCAACTTTTTTCTCAGAAAGATGTGTGGTATCCAAAGGAATTTGAGGGGAAAAAAGAAGTCAACGGTATAAAAATAAAAGAAAGAAAATTTAAGACAAGGGGTTGGAAGGAGAAAACTATAAAAAATGGAATTTTTGAGAGACCAAAAGAGAATGGATGAAACGGGGAAGGTCAATAGAAAGGATTTTTTTGGGGGGGGGGATTATTACATTTAATTGTGTCCACACTATTAGTTCTATAATCAATTAGCATAATTATCTTTTCAAAAGTTTTTTCCTATAAGTTAATAATTCTATATTAGATTGGTAAATGATGATTTGAAATAAATTTTGATGATGAAAAGAGAAAAGGAATAAAGAAAAGAAGGGAAATAAATTAAACAATAGTAGGTCAATTGTTGGAAGGCTATAAAATTTGAATAATCATTAATTTTCTTTATAAAATTTGTTTTTATATAAGATTTGTATAATTTATACAATTGATTTAATGTTGAAAAGAAAGGGGAATAGTACGAAATATAAAAGGAAAACAGACAGGAGATAAAAGTACAAAAGGATATTTGTTCATCGTACTTTGGACATAAATATATAATTATGTATGTTTGGATACTATGGTATAGGTATGGATGTTTTATGTAAAGATGGTGAAAAAATAAAATAATTTTTTTTTTTAAATAATGTGTTCCATTTTAAGTGAAACTCTTTTCTAAGAAAGATTTGTGGTATTCATTCCACAATTTAGAGAAGGATCATTTTATTAAGATTTAGGAAATCTGCCAAACAGGTGTACATTATCTGGGCCCTCAACATTCAGGATTCAGGCACGGCTACAGCATGGAAACTGCTTAGGTCACACTGATGGATGATCTCTGGAGAGACCGGGATAGGAGTTTATCTTGGTGCTCCTTGACTTCTCAGTGGCTTTCGATACCATCGACCATGGTATCCTTCTGTGCTGACTGAATGGGTTGGGAGTGGGAGTTTTACGGTGATTCTCCTCCTACCTCTCTGGTCGGTCGCAATCGGTGTTAGTGGGGGTCAGAGGTCAATTCCTAGGTCCCTCCCTTGTGGGCTTCCTCAGGGGTCGGTCCTCTACCCCCTGCTGTTTAATATCTACATGAAAACACTAGGTGAGATCATCTAAGGGCATGGGGTGAGTTGTCATCAGTATGGTGATGATACTCAGCTATACATCAGCAACAGAAGTAATGTGCCAATGCATGGAAGCTGTTAGGGTCTGGATGGGTGCTAACAGGCTCAAAACTGAGCTCTGATAAAATGGTGTGGCTGTGGGTTCTGCCTCCCAAGGACACCTCCATTTGTCTGTCCATTACCCTGGGGGGAACTTTTGACCATCTCAGAGAGGGTCTGTAACTTGGGTGTCCTCCTTGATCCACATCTGACACTGGACCATCATCTTTCGGCTGTGGTGACCTTTGCCCAGGCTCACCTAGTGCACCATTCGCAGCCCTATCTGGACAGGGAGTCTCTACTCAGTCACTAATGCCCTTATCACCTCAAGGTTCGACTACTGTAATGCTCTCTACATGGGGCTACCTCTGAAGAGTGTTCGGAAACTATAAATTGTGCAGAATGCAGCCCTGTGAGCAGTCATGGGCCGCCCATGTTTCTTCAGCACTCTGTGGACAGCATTGGCTGCCAATTGGTTTCCGGATACAATTCAAAGTGTTGGTTATGACCTATACAGCCTTACATGGCATCATCCCAGATTATTTGCAGGACCGCCTTCTGCTGCATGAATCTCAGCGTCTGGTTAGGTCCCATAGAGTTAACCTTCTCCAGGTTCTGTCAACTAGACAATGTCGCTTGGCGGGGCCTAGGGGAAGAGCCTTCTCTGTCGGGGCCCTGGCCCTCTGGAATCAGCTCCCCATGGAGATTCATACTGCCCCCCCCTCACCTTCCGCAAGAATCTGAAAACCTATTTATGTCGCCAGGCTTGGGGTCCCTAGACCCTAGCCTCTGGCCAAAGAGTGTGTGGTATGTTTGTGGTGTGAATCTGAATGAATGATTTTTAATGTTTTAGCCTTTTTTCGAATGATTTTAGATTAGTTATTTATATTAATTGGATTTCTGATGTGTTATTGTATATTGTTCTTTTGATATGTTGTGAGCCACCCCGAGTCCACAGAGAGTGGCAGCATACAACTCCAATAAATAAATAAATAAATAAATATATTAACATTAACATTAACATTAATAGAATAAAATAGCAAGAAATCTTGAAGCTCTGCCTTTGTGTATCTATTTCAGCAAGAACACCTGTACGAACCTTGCTGGGATTCACTTCATTTTTGCCAGTGCTGCTTTGAATCCCAGCGAGGGGAGCCTCAGGGAAATCCCAGCAGCGCAAGAACAGACGCTTCAGCTGGCAACGGAAGTCCAGAGGTGGGGTTTCCCAGCGAGGGGAGCCTCAGGGGAATCCCAACAGTGCAAGAATAGGCACTTCGGCAAGGCAAAAGGGGTGAGTTTTGGGATTGCACGCATTATTCACTTTTGCGTTGATTCCTATGGGAAACATTGTTTTATCTTATGAACGTTTCTACTTACGAACCTCGTCACAGAATGAATTAAGTTCGTAAGAAGAGGTACCACTGTATATCTTATTTTCTATTCTTCTGCTTCTGAAAGTCTTGATTAATCTGTCCAATCAGTAGTATAATATTCTGCTAGTATATGGCCTAATGTCCAAGCATAACATTCAAAATAGTTTAAGAAACAAACCATTCTGTTAGATGGGACAATCTATTAAAATTATGCAAAGCTTCACTTCTATTAAGGTTTGTGCAGAACACTCCTTTAAAACTGCTGTTTCTGTAAGTGGATTGAGTCTGCTGCGCTGTTCTTTATTACTCAGATGCCTCATTCAGCACTTCCAGTAACCAGAAGAGACTCTCTCTCAACGAAATACTAAATTATTCCAGCTACTAGAACAGGTAGCTGATGATGATGATGGCAACAGGAAGCAACTTGAGAATTGTGTGCCTTTCATTGTGCAGAACACGGCGGCTTCGTAAAAGTCTACACATTATTGAGTACTGAAACTTTGCTTTCAGCCATAGAACTCTGAACTCTACTGAGATGTTTCATACAAGTGTAGCACTTAATCTCACATGGTTGAAGAGAAAAGGAATGAAAACCATTGGGTTCTGAATTTTTTCTCTTGACTTCCCCCATGACATTTCAGCTACTTAAGGAATGGAGTTCAGCCTTGATGGGCTAAGTGAGAATATGGTTTTGAGAAAGTCAGTTGTGCTGATATTTACAGAAGAGAATAGAGGACATTAAAGTCATGCAACATGAGTTATTTGCCAGTCTCAGACACATCTCTATCATGGACAAAAAAAAGTACCCACAAAATTAAGCACTACAAGTGACTGAACCAATCTTTTTGGAGCTTGTGTCTTCAATTTAGTGTTTTCCCTACATTTTTGCATATTAAATTCACTGATAAATCAGGCTGAGAATAAAACAAACAGATGCCATGCTGCAAGATCTACAGATGCCAGCACATATAACAATTGGGATATTTACAAAAGGTGTGCATATAATTTAAAAGTCACTGAGTGTGTTTCTAAAAAAGGAAAAGGGAAGGGAAGGGTGGAAAGGAAACAATTAAACTTTCTGGCAAAGGACAAGCTTTTTTCTACCCTAGACAAAGATACTAGAATAATTTCAGCTTCGGTGTTAGCTGGTGTCAGGGTGATTTATGATGCCCCAAACAGTGGGTTAAAGTTACAGGAAAGTAGATTAAGGCAAGATATTAGAGGGAACTTCTTCATGGTAAGAGCTGTCAAGCACTAGATTGAGTCATGAGGTGATAGGTTTCCTTTCAATGGAGGGCTTTAAGCAAAAATTGGATTGCTATCTTTGTCAGGTCTGCCATTGCATTGCTTCAGTCCTGTTTTACATTGATGGCATCCTGCCATAAATGGGAGGCGGGGATGACAGCGTGAGGGGGACCAGGGATGCCAGCCTGGAAAAGAGCCTGGCAGATCCAAGATCCCAAGCGTGAGAATGGTATCAGAATGCCCACTAAAGAGGCACACATTTTTAGGACAGTTCCCAAAACACCTAGTCTGAACATTGGGCATTTACAAAAGAACCAATTGGGGAGGACCTAGGAGAAGAGAAAAGCACTGAGTTTTTGCGAGAATATTCAGATGTGGCTTTGCCAGATCTGGGAGTCTAGGGTCTTCTTTCCCTCCCCTCCAAATATCCAAGCTGGGACAGGCCTGACAATCTGTTTGAAATATCTTAGCACAGTCATGATTCCAGAAAATGGATAACAAATAAATTTAAACGATCAAGACATCCATAAAAAGCTGCCAACAAAAGCCTAGGGTGCATCCATCTAGAAGAAACATCTCTCCGGTGAATAGACCACTAAAAAACCATTCCTGATGATTTGGTGGAAATTGGCAAATTTAATAGCCTTATTTAGCCAGTGATATCCTTGGCACATACCTCCCAGTGACCAATTAGAGCCCACAGGATTGGCCTTCTCCAGGTCCCATCGACTAAGGAGTGTCAATTGGTGGGTCCGTGGGGGAGGGCCTTCTCTGTGGTTTCCTTGGCACTCTGGAACAAACTACACCCCCCACCCCCACCCCAAAGGTCCATACTGTCCCCATGCTGTCTATCTGGAAAGTCCTGAAAACCTGGCTTTGCCAGCAGGCCTTCGGCTGTGAGAACTGAAATCATTTAATTCCAGCCTAAATAAGTTTTGATTGGGATGTCATGGTATGATTGTATGGATAAGATTTAAGGGTTTTATATTATTATTAATGCTGTACATTAATTTTATACTGTTTTATTGTTTTATTGTTATAAACTGCCCTGAGTCCTTTGGGATTGGGCAGCATACAAATCTGAATGAATGAATGAATGAATGAATGAATGAATGAATGAATGAATGTTACAACTGAAGTGATACTGAATTGCTACAGTTGACTTTTTCCTCATTCACAGGCACAGTCTTTTACCATTACATCAGGATGTTTTATCAAATGAAAATGGAGTGTAAGGAAAACTAAAAGCTCTGTTTTAAATCGCAAGGCATGGGATTACTAATGTACTGCATTCAAGAGTGTCAAAAAAACCAACAACACACACACAAAAATGAATTCTTGTTGACAAGAATGTAATTTGTCATTTTTCTAGGTAATATTAGGAAAAGTCACTGAGAAAAACAAATTCATACTGAATTCCTAGTCAACTTCCACATCAGATGCTAAAATTTAAAACAAATGTAACAAATATGAAGAGTTCAACAGCTAACAATACACGAATATTAGGTTTTCTTATGATGAAGAAAATCTCATACAAAGTATGAATCATAAAATAAATTATAACACTTTGCAATTATATATATATAATTTATATGATTCGACACAAAAATATGTAACCCTTCCCTGGTGCAGAGCTGAAGGATTTGGATACTGTAGCCTAGAGGATAATTCTCTGCCTTACAAGGCAAAGGTTGCAGGTTCAAGTCCCAGTGGGTATGGCTAGCTGATGAGGCCAAAATAAGGCCGAAATAGATGTATCCCAGTCTCCCTTAATTTTCAAATTCAGCAAAAAGAATGTTTTGCCAGCATGTTTCCTGTGCTATTATAGATAAATAAATTTGGATTATGCTTTTGGAAAAAAAATGTGTAAGAATCAGGATATATTTTGTATTGTTTTTATAAACTATATTAAGAAGTCTGTAATCAAGTGCAATTTTCAAAGTTTTATTCAAAGACCTGCTGAAACAAATGTGTTACTAAAAGCTGGCAAGAGCTTTTATTTTAATTAAATTTAATTTTCATGTAAACATGATACTCTGGCTACAGAAGTATAGTTCACTATTTTTTTCAAGGCATTACCATCTCCACATTTCTTATGGTGAGATTTCATTTTACTTGTTTTTTGATCTTTCATTTTCATAAAGGAAAACTTTGAAAATGGGCATTATTTATCTTTATGAGTATTTTCCATCATACTTCTTTAGAATTTGGTTCTACTGCATTATTCCTTATGTATTAAATGTGAGGAAGTCAATAAAAACAGAGATTTGACTAAACCCACATGAAATAATAAAAAATCTTATAATAATCTATAATGAAAAGTGACCCATGTAGTGGTAAAGGTGTTTGACCTAGAACCAGGAGGCTAAAATTTTAGTCCTGCCTTAAGCATGAAAGCTAGCTGACTGACCTTCAATACTCACTCTCTCTCTCAACCCAACCCACCTCACAGGGTTGTTGTGGGGAAAGAGGAGTAGGAAGGAATATTTATATGTTTGCTACTTTGATATATTAAAAGGCAGGATAAAATTCTAAAAAAAAGTTTGTGAATAGTGTTAAGGTTAAATTGAATCTACATTTTCAAAGCAGGTATTGAAAAATAATAATAAAGGCAAGTTTCTTCAACTTAATGCTTTCCAGTCATGCCCAGCTACAACTTCCAGAATCCACAGTTAGTATAGTTGATGGCTATACCGGCTAGAAATCCAAAAAGGTAATCATATTTAGAAGTCCATTGGTTAGGGTTGGCTATCTTGGATGGCACATGTGCTGGCTATGCAATCTGGAGTTGCTATTATCATGTAATCTAGGGTGGCTGACATTTGGGTTTTGGATTTAGAGATTTGAGTTTACTAACACAGCTAATCTTGAAGAGTGCTGAAAGTGAAATGTCCATCTCTGATTTAGACCAACAAAGAATAACTGGTTTTGTCTAGTCATTTGTCACAAAAATAAGTTGGTCTAACGATCTCACATACAACTGCAGCCTAAATTAACTCTCACTGGACATAGGATGACTCTAATATTTTCATGCTTTCCATTCATGAATAGAACATTTACTTTGAAAGAAGGCTAACATGCATATACATTTTTAATTTTAATTTTACTTTTTTTTCCCAATTAACAAACTCTTCACCCAAGTACATAACTACAGAGTTACCCACATAGACTAAGCATCATAGCTACTATTCAACAAAACAGGATGAGGGATGAATGAAGAGAGAAACATGTGTGAGTAGTAAAGCCTAGGAAAAAAGCTGTCACTTGAAATATTTCTTGCTCTGTGTTAACATATGATTGTGCCAAAAATGACCAGGTCAAAATTTCAATCAGAGGAAGGAAAAAACAGCTTATGTTATTTTGTTCTTTCTGGGCAGGAATCTTTCCTTTTTGAACTCAAGGTTCAGGTTGAACGAACCTTCCAAACAGGTATGAATAAAACCTCTTTTCAAATAGCAGGCATATAATCCTAGCAAACAATAAGGCTACCTCAGCCAAGTTTGAAAAGAAATTCTTTGTTTGGGCTTCTATGCAGATCTCTTTGGAAGATTCTGCATATCCCTATTTAGGATACTCTAAATTTAAAAAAGCTCTCCCAAACACAACTATATTTGTATTAAAAACATAAAAAGAGTGGAATGAATCGAGACTGGCCTTTTTAAAAGAAAATAATCATAAAAAAGAAGACTACCGCTGATTTGGTTTCAATAGTCTTTAAAAAGCATTAAACATTTTAAATTGTATGAATGGAAATGATCTCCTATCTGTATTAACTGCAAAGTTCCTTTATTACATTAAATTACAACATTAATTGAAAAATATTTTACTCCTAATTTTCCATTTGAATATTCCCATTTATATTGGCATCCTTTTATAATAGAATACACACTTGAAAATTAGCATGTAATTGTCAGACAGAAACTTATTAGAATGAGTGAAATTGAATTAGTGGGGGAAATATCTTCGAAGAATAATTTAAGAAAAAAAAACTAAGCTTCACAGATGGTTTAAAATATTATTTGCAGTGTCTGATTTCACTGACCAGGCTCAGTTGTTTTAGGGTTGGAGACAAGATATGCTATTATTAATAAATAATCTTTGTTAATAGTTTTGTTAATAAGAAAATCTTTCAAAAGTTTAGCTATCCTGGCATGCATCTGCAATAAAACAGACAGTTAAAGGAAACTATACAACCAGATGAGGGATTTTTCTTATAAGAGGGATTCTACTGTACCAATCACATAATAATTTGGATCAGTGGTAGGTTGTAAAATATTTTGCCACCAGTTCTTGTGTGCACTCACTCGTGCACGTGATGCCTCTATGCATGCGCAGAAGCGTCCCGGGCAAGTGGGTGGAGCCTCTCACTGCCAGTGCTATCAGTTTTAAGAACCGTTCCGAACCAGGAGCAACCCACCACTTATTTGGATATAGAAGATCGATTTCAAATAGGTATATTGGCTTTATGATACACCTCACCTGATTCTTTGGGTCCAGTTTTGGACAAGGACGCCCTCCATTGTATGGTTTCTCCTTAAGCCACCTGGACCGAATTTTCACTCCTGTCCCACATGATGAACTACAAGTTGACCAGTCAGACCAGTCACTTAATTTGCAGTCAAATGGACAAGGTACAGTGCAAGGTTGTTCAATATAACCTAAAATGAAGAAGAAAAAAATAGGAAAGGGGGAACAGTTAGAAACTGGGGGACAGTGAAATTGTTGCATTGTTGAAGGCGAATCCAGGGTCTATGTCCTGAATTTCTTAATACGATTGAACAGGGCACTAAAAACCTGGAGACATCTAGAATAGAATATTTAGAAAGATACATAATAATACTTCTATCATTTTCAACTCCATGTGATTTCATTCTAAGAATAGCTACATACCTTACTGACTTTAACTGGTTCAACGTTGCATAAATATTGCCATAAATAATTACATGAGGCTTAAAGCAAAGACACAATCCTCTTTGCTTGACAAAAGAAAGTAGCTCAGTTGCTATTAATACTGCAGTAGTTACTATAAATATATGCCAACTTCATGCATTACAACCTCTTAAATATGTGCTAACTGGCTCTCTAATGGAAATATATTCATCTTATCACCTAACACTTTCATGAATGCCTGCTGTTAATATCACTGTCAATACTTAACACAGTACATTTTCCTTCCACACTCACTATCAGTTAGATGACATGCCCAATAGACCTGTGTTGATACAAAGCACCTGAGAAAAGTAAGACTTGGTTAGCAAGAGCATAAGAGGTCACTAAGAAATAAAAGGGCTGTACTCAAGCTTAGGAAGTCAAGAAAACATCCCAAAAAGAAAGCAGGGATAAGCTGCTTCTATCTGGTTGTCAAAAACAACTTGAATAAGCTTATGGAATGAGCAGAGCTCAAGTTCAGTGCAAAGAGATTTACAGGTGAAACTCAAAAAATTAGAATATTGTGCAAAAGTTCATTTATTTCAGTAATGCTAAATGAAACTAATATATGAGACTCATTACATACAAAACAAGATAGTTCAAGCTGTGATTTGTCATAATTGTGATGATTAGGGGGTACAGCTCATGAAAACCCCAAATCCATAATCTCAGAAAATTAGAATATTATGAAAAGGTGAAATATTCCAGGCTCAAAGTGTTCCTGTCAGACTGAAGCCATTGTTTGAGATGGACACTTTGGCCTGCTGCATATTACAATGTAGAATATATTAGTGCTGGGGGAATTTGGTAGAGACTGTTGCATGAGGGTTGCAGACTTGTAGCCATAACAAATTCCTTCTAGATTCTCAAGGTCATCCTTGTTCAGCATCTGCATGGAAGTTCATGGGAGGACCAGAAATGTTGGCAGAACCAGACTGGGCCATGCAATGAACTTGTGGGTGTGGGCATAAGGGAATGAACTTTAAATTGGGTGGAGAAACCCACTGGGCTTCAGATTCAGGTTTCCCACAGATGTACAAACAGATGTGCTAATAAATTGGAACTTTGAGGAATACTTTGCCTCAGACTCTGATTTAATTTTGGATGCTATTTGGAACCCTAACAGTCCCATTCTAATCAACTAATTAAGCCATAGCACCTGCAAAGAGGTCCTGAGCCTTTAAGTGGTCTCTCAGTCTGGTTCAGTAGGAATCAATCATGAGAAAGACTGCTGACCTGACAGTTGTGCAAAAAAACCTCACTGACACCCTCCACGAGGAGAGAAAGCCTCAAAAGGTAATTGCAAACGAAGTTGGATGTTTCCAAAGTGCTGTACCAAAGCATATTAATAGAAAGTTATGTGGAAGGGAAAAGTGTGGGAAAAAAAGGTGCATAAGCAGCAATGATGACCACAGCCTGGAGAGGACAGGGAGTCATTGCTCACAGTCACTCATGCCCTCATCACCTCGAGGTTCGATTACTGCAATGCTCTCTACATGGGGCTACCTTTGAAAAGCGGTTCGGAAACTACAGATCGTGCAGAATGCGGCAGCAAGAGCCATTGTGGGGCTTCCTAGATTTGCCCACATTTCTACAACACTCCGCGGCCTGCACTGGCTGCCGATCAGTTTCCGGTCACAATTCAAAGTGTTGGTTATGATCTTTAAAGCCCTACATGGACCAGAGTACCTCCGGAACCGCCTGCTACCACACGAATCCCAGTGACCGATAAGGTCCCACAGAGTTGGCCTTCTCCGGGTCCTGTCAACTAAAAAATATCGTTTGGCAGGCCCCAGGGGAAGAGCCTTCTCTGTGGCGGCCCCGGCCCTCTGGAATCAACTCCCACCGGAGATTAGAAGAGCCCCCCCTCCTTGTCTTTCGCAAATGACTCAAGACCTACCTATATCGCCAGGCATGGGGGGACTGAGACACCTCCCCCAGGCTTTTATATTTTATGTTTGGTATGTATGTGTTAATATTGTTGGGGTTTTATATATCTTTTCTTATCTATCTAATATTAGATTTGTTTACTGTTATATTGTTTTTATTATTGTTGTGAGCCGCCCCGAGTCTTCGGAGAGGGGCGGCATACAAATCTAATAAATTGAATTGAATTGAATTGTCAGAAAAAAGCCATTCAAATGTGTTGGAGACTTTCACAAGGAGTGGACTGAGGCTGGAATCAGTGCATCAAGAGCCACCACACACAGATGGATCCTGGACAGGTCCAACTTTTTGGTTTGCCTGGCAACACTGAGTGAAAAGGAATTGTCTTGGGCCACGTATAAAAAGTAGAATATAGTTAAGAATAATTGATGCCAAGATTAAGAAAAGCATTTTTGTTGGTCCAAAATCAGATCAGATATGTCATTAATGACAAGTGGTTCATAGATTGTGTGTTTAGTTTTAATTAATTGGATTTGCTATTGTATTCAGTTGTTTTTATATGTTGTAAGCCACCCTGAGTTCTTGGAGGGGGTGGCATAAAAATCCAATCAATCAATCAATCAATCAATCAATCAATCAACAAACAAACAAACACACAAACCTGTTAATGGGGCCACAGAAAATCATTTGGAAAGCATTCAAGGATGTTGAAAATTTACTTGATAATCACAGAGCACCAAACTACATACAAGTTCATGAATACATTTTCTGCATTCACACTTCCTTCCTGAAAATCTAGCTGTAGTGAGTGGCAAAATTGAAAGTTTTTACCATGACCACTGCCATAGGGCAACTATGGTGGTTGACTTTGTTGGATTTAGCAGCAGGATGCACTGGAACGGAGTACAAACAAAAATCAGCAGCAAGACACTTTTGGCCCTATGGGACTCATGCAATGATTCATTTTTCTTAACATACTTACATGATACAGTCATTCTGAAATTATATTTGTGTTCTGTTTAAAAGTATCAACAAGGGTTTTTCAGAAAGCAAAACTTTTGAAAACGTGTTGTCAAATATTCTCCCTGAACATCACAAAAATGTTAAGTATGCGGCAAAGCATGAAAACAGTGTCTTTTCTGGTATAGGAGTCACTGAAAGTACAGAGAGGCACTATTTGACTTGCACCTAATTAAACATCTTCAAATCATCCTATGATTTCCGGTCGTTATTTTTTTCCCTTTATATCTGCACTTTATTGTCTGAGCTTGATACTCCAACTATTTACTCTCTGTCAGAAACTTTAGTATCCTCAGTGTTGAGAAAGCAAAAGGAAAGCTGCAGAGTTTTATCCCCAAAGAATGAAATTACATACGCTACTTTACTATAGGAGGCAAAGACTGAGCTAAAGCTATAAACCAAATTGGCAGAACAGGCTGATGGCTTCTGCACTGAATTTGTTTATGACAAGGATAGACCGTTAAAAGGCTTTCTGTTACGGTGCTTTATTAGAATACCGGTAACTAGTTAAAACTGTCTGGCTCCTTAAGCCACAATAAAATTAATTTTATAGAGAAGGGCAAAAGCAATAAATACTAAAATTGGTTGGTATCGTTTATCTTTTCTTGCTGCATTTTGCTGCCCTTTTGCACTGGAGTCGTAGAGCAAATTGATAGTTCCAACCATTTTTCCGTAATAGCTCTATATTGCAACTCTTCTGTATAACAGTCTAATTTAAAATGTACACTAATTTGGTTGCCTATTTTGCATACTGATGTTTTTTCTCTTAGCAGTTTCTTTATATACATGCATATTGGTCTGTCTGTCATTCTTTCTTTTTGTTATTCATCAGCATCTTCCTTCTTCCCATGTCAGTATATATTGATCCAAACCTGTCCTTTACCCTTGCATATCAGAAAGAATCTATAGTTAACCCAGTAAAAAGAAGCTCTATAAAAGAAGTCCTATCATTAGGCAGAGGGAAGCAAATTCTCCACAGGTATTTATTTATCCCATTAGGCAACAAAGCATAATGGGTGACCCAGTTATATGTGGAAAATTTGCCAGATGATGTTTGAATATCTATTACAAAGGAATTCTTCAGCTCAGGAGAAACAAAAACAAACTTCAGTTTTCAACTAGTTTCTGACAACCCACTTAATTAATTTTCAGCAAAGAATAAGTATCTTAAAGGGAAAAGTGGAAATAAAATGATTATCAACAGAATAGCAGAAGTAAATAGCTATTCATTCTCACACGGTATTTGTTATCATGGGGTTTGTTATCATGGGGTTGGATAGATAAATTATATATCCAATAAATATACAGGCAGAATCATGCAAGGGGATACAGATATATAACCACTGGATAAAAATAAAAAGATTAGTCAAAATAAAAATTAGTCAAAAATTCACTGCAGAGTTCTTCACATGGTCCATTTATGGGTTGGTTCCAGTTTTCTTTGCTGCCAATCACTCATGAATGCACCATGGGGGCGTGCACATGCACAGTACTTAAAAAAAGCTTTTGCGCATGTACAGAAGCTAAAAACAAGATGGTGGTGACTATGGTGGCACTGGGAGAACCTGCTCGGAGGCATGGCAAGCCTAGGCTGCTGCTGGTTCTAGAGACCCAGGTTGCTAAGCTATTACCAGTTCTTCAGAACTGATCCGAACTGGGAGGAACCCACCTCTGGATCCATTGCAATGATAAAGCACCATATTTTTCTTGTTTCAGATCAAATTATGTTAAGATTTTTTTCCCTTAAACTAAAGTTTAAGAAACTAAACATTTCAGGATATTTCCAAGAAGACAGATAGATCCTCCTTTCCTCCACCCTGTAATTCATAAAACAGGGTATTTCATAAAGGTAATTCATGCCCACATATTCCTAATGTCGTTCAAACTGCTGGTCTTGATTGCTAAAGACCAGTATGTTTTGGGACTGAGGTATTTGCTAGATGGTTTTCTTCAAATTGTTCTTATCTGTCTGACTTTTACATGTTGTATGGAACTAGTCTCCAACTTCTGAGAAAATAAGAAGTTTTGGAATATCTTCCTCCTAGATATCTGATCTACTCTGACATTTGAAAATGCACAGGATGGATAAGCTCCAGGAATAAAAATCAAGGAATCCAAAATTAAATATAATGACAAAGTTTAAGCAATCCTCATTAGAAGTGACAAAAAGCTATCAAAGTGGTGAATGGTTTCTGTATTTTAGGATCAACTAACAATAATAAGGAAATGAGCTATCAAGAAATACACAGTATATTAAAATAAAGGCAGTGCAGGTATGAAGGACTTTGAAAATATATTGGAATGCTGTGATATGTCTATACCTACATAGAATAAATAAAAAAATACACAAGCAATGGTATTCCCTGTGACATTCTATGGAAGTAAAAGTTGGACTTTGAAGAAGCAGGATAGGAGGAATATTGACACTTATGAATTCTGGTGGAGATTCCTGAGAACACTATGGATAGTCAAGAAAACAAATAACTGGGTAATTCATTAATAATAATAATAATAATAATAATAATAATAATAATAATAATTTATTAGATTTGTATGCTGCCCTTCTCCAAGGACAGAACCCAGAGTTCTTCCTTAAGGCACAAATGACCAAGTGCAAGTTATTCACTTCGAACACATTATGTGAAAGCTCTGAAGAGAAGAACAGGTTGACTAGCAACAAGGTGCAGGGGCTCAATTAAGTGGCAATGAATGCACCATTACAAGACTGAAGGAACAGATTAAGGACAGATCATTATGAAGAAAATCTATGTACAGTGGTACCTCTACTTAAGAACTTTTCTAGATAAGAACCGTGTGTTCAAGATTTTTTTGCTTCTTCTTAAGAACCATTTTCTACTTAAGAACCCAAGCCTGGAAAAGTTTCCCAGGAAATTTGAGAGCGGCATGAAGGCCCGGCCAGTTTCCTGCCATTCCCCCTTTAATCCCAGCCATCTTGGCTTTTCTGGGCTTAAGGAGGCTTTGGCAGTCCAGAGCGAACAAAGCATTTTCCTTTCTCTGGGCACTTGGAGAGGGAATAAACCTCTGCCACCATCCAGAGAAAAGAAACGCTCCCTTCGTTTTGGGCAGCCCAGAACAAACAGAGCATGTTCCTATTTATGGGCGCTTGGAGAGGGAATACACCACTTCACTGTGGTGACTCCCTTGCGCTGCCTCCCATACACCCGGCGCGAGGTTGCCTCCTGAAGCGTCTAGACACCGAAAGGCAAAAGGGGGCGCTTCACCCTGGCTGGATCAACTCAGCTTGAGCCAAACTAAGGAGTCACCACAGTGAAGTGAAGGTGCCGGCTACAAAGTGAGTGAGTGAGAGGAGAGGGGAGCCCTTCAGCATGTGAAGGAAGAGGAAGCAGGTAGCAGCAGCAGCAGCTGCCTTTGTATGAGAGGCAGCCTCGCACCGGGTGTATGGGAGGTGCGTGCTCCTCCTCGCCGTCTCAGAGCCCCTCTTTTTTTTTAAGCCTTAAAGTTTTGGATTTTTTTTTATTCCCCTCACCTCACCTTCTTCCTTCGGCAGCAACTGTCCTCCTCCTCCTCTTCCCACCCAAATTCCAAGCTTTTATTTCTTTCCTAATGGGTTTGCACACATTATTTGCTTTTACATTCATTCCTATTGGAAAAATTGCTTCTACTTGCAAACCTTTCTACTTAAGAACCTGGTCATGGAACGAATTAAGTTCTTAAGTAGAGGTACCACTCTATGTGGTTGCTAAGAGTCAATACTGATCTGATGACCTGCGGAAACCTGTTGGCTTTCCACAGGCTATTAAAAACAGCAATTTCTGAGAGAGAAATTGATATAATCAGTTTATATATTTATGTCTATAGGGTCTGGTTCTTGTTCATTCATATATCCTGGACACTTTACTATAGATTGATGGATACACTATAAATTTTCAAGCATTTGTATGATCACATCGGTATACTCCAACTAGCAATCAAATCAAACTGACTCCTGGATTATGATGGCTTTATTCTGTAAGGAGCAGACATTTTGTGCAGAGTGAACTCTCATTTCTGTAACTATTAAAAATTCAAAATACCTTCTCCCGTAATTAAATCCTCTGCAACTTGGAACGGAAATAGACACTTCTTACACATTGCAGCACAGAGATAGTTTTTTTCTCCCTACCTTCAAACATGAAGCAAGCTTCTTCAAAGTCAGAAGACAATTAGAAAGAAAATTCAAAGGTATTGAAGAAGCCTGTCTTAATATATTCACTTATAAATTAGGTCTAAAGGCACATATGCAGTTTTCAATTTAACCCCCATCTACTTGCAGTAAATAGAACTAATGAGATTCTGCGAGAATTAAGCTGTCTTGTTTTGGGAGCTGCTGTCACAGGTTTGAGATCAACAGTAGGTACAACATACTTAGGAATTAATTGCTCCCACATAGGAGTTTACACAGTGTCAGCAACATCCAGCCAATCAGCATATAAAGATTTATTTTTATTTATTAATTAAATTTTTATGCTGTCCGTCTCTCCTTCAAAGTGACTTGGAGCAGCGTCCAAGTGATAAAGATGGCAAGCATGTATCTCCATTTCTCTCCCCCTGCATTCATCAGCCATGCTTAAAGTAGAACTGATTTCAAAATTTATTTCACAGAAAGACATTATCAAAATTCCCATGGGCGCAGAATGACATTCTTCCAGTTATGAAATGACATGGTGCCCATAGTAGATCTGTGAGTAACTTGCTTTCGTCGTCCAAATGTCTCTCTAGTGATCTGCAGCCTCTTTTGTTTCCTCTATGAAAATTCAGTCCCGAAGCAAGACAGCACAAGAAAATTCTTCATAGTTTTTCTCAGTCTGGCATGTACAACAGAGACCTAAGGAGATTTAGTGCCGTAGGAAATATTTAACAAAAAAAAAATCATACAAGCAACTTTATCTTCTGTTATCTCCAAAATAACATTAACTGCAAAGACCTCACCAAGGGAAATTCAAAAAGAATTCTCAAGAATCCAGAGTATATGGTCGAAATACAGAAAGGCCTTTCGCAGGGGGGGAAAAATGATTGAGAAAGTGGAAGGTAAACACTGACACAGCATTAACTAAAAAGAGAGGAGTGAAACTACAGAAACTTCAGTTCCATGGGATTTGTGGGTAGAATAATGAGTAGAGCTAGAAGGCAGATTGGTAACCAAGTTTTTATTAGCTATTTAAACTATTAGTGGTTACAGTTTATGATTCTTTTTCCCCCCTGCTTGCCTGCCTTATGACTGGACAGTTTCCCCCATCAGTAATCTTGCTGGGCTGTGAAGCCCAAGGCAGAAAGCACTCAAAGAAGTTTAAGGAAACATATATATTTATGCTAAATATAATACTAAATATTGAGAGGCTGATGAATTGCACGATGAGCGCATAAATGGATTCATAAGCAAAAAATAAAACATTATAGCTGCAGGCCGGAGTAAATAAGATAAAGGCTCCTGTGGAGTCTGAATAATAAAGAAAACTTTCTTTGGTCAAAGGGTAGATTTCCAGAAATGTGATCAAGAAGCATGCTACCTTCACTTAATAAAAGCAATGGTGTATTTCTTTGCTTATGTGGGAAATTTGTTATAGCTGCACAGAGTCATGCCAGCATGTTAAAAAGTTTGTGTAAAGGGAGGCTAGGGTTTTGGAAATAAAATATGATAGGCAAGCAGCTTTTGAAGCAGATGCACATGGAAACTAATTGGCTTTAATCTCATTTGCTACCACCACTAGCATATTTCATCATTGTAATTAAGAAATCCGAGGCAGCTGTATCCTTGGAAAACAGCACCACAAGCTGCCTTGTATAACATAGGGCCTTTTGACAGCATTCCATACGTCACTCCAGGGGTCAACAGCAACGGTGGCATCCATTTCCATAGAAGCAAAGCAGGATCCTTTTGTTTCAAAGTGTTTTCATGAGACATATCTGGATTTAATATAAAATAAGCAAAGGGACTGGCCTCTAGATAGTATTGAACTACAACTTCCAGAGCCCTTCCTGACATTTACAAGGCCTTTGAGCATTCGGATTCTGCCTTCCTCAAAGGCAGAAGCTCCCTCAGCTGCGATAGATTTCAACAGAGGGTCTTATTTATTGATGCAATGAAAATTAGTGCTCAATTACAAGCGAATAACTAAATCCACTGGATGTAAATTTTAACAGCAACAAGTCTCCTGTTTCTGCCTGTTCTTCTCAAAGGATGTGAATTATCATTTTGTTCTCTTCTCCTTTGCTTATTGTCGTGTACAATTCTGTATTTATGCACAACTGTTTTGAACTAGCATGAGAAAAGCTGGAATCTGAAGAGGCGTAAATTAGGAGAAGCAAAGGAAGGAGGAGAGAGCGCCAGGGTAGCATTTGGATTAAGAAATTGAAGAGGGACCAGAGTGATTTGGATTCAGGTTCACCCTCAGCAAGTGCCAGTCAGTCTCTTTCAGCTCCACTTATTTTATGGGCATGCTGCCGTGCGGGAAAAATTGCAGGAGGAGGTATGGGACGTTAACATGACTGTGAATAGTGTAACAATTAAGTTGTGGAAATCTTGTGAGATTTTTTTTCTTATTCTTTTACCAGATAATTGCACTCTACATTTTCCATGAATGTATTATCAATCGGGCACCTTCAAAGGTAAAGGACTTTGCAACTGAGCAGGGAATGGCTGGGTTGCTGTCTTTATAGCCAAGAATCTTGACTGCTGATCGGCCTTTTAGATGAGCTACTTCCTGATTGATATAGATTCCAGATCAGCAGTTACCAACCGACCCCAATCAAAAACCAACTAGGCTAAAGGTCACAGTTGCAAGTGAAATGATAGGAAATCTGTTCTCTAGAACACAGTAACTCAAACCCGAAGCACAATGGTTCCCAACAGAGATGATTATATTTCTAATAAAACACATGCAAATTAAGATAAAATCTAAAATAAGAGTTTCTTGTGTCATTACTTGCTGACAGATTTTCCTTCATGCTCTTCAATGGATTTGACAATACATAGTTAAGTGACTTATAACAGTTCATTTCGTGACCGCTCAAGTCTACAATGTTGAAAAATGTGGCATGGCCATTTTTTACCGTTACGACCTTCATAGCAGCCTTGTGATCAGCTGGTTCCTATTTATGACCATTGCTGTATTTCAGGATCATGTGATCATCAAGCAAAGTAAATGAGGAACCCAGATTCACTGAACAGCTGAGTTACTAACTTATCAGTGCAGTGATTCACTTAACAACTGTGGCAAGAAAAAATCATAAAATGGAGCAAAACTCAGTTTGAAAATGTCTCACTTAACAACTGAAATTGCGGGCTCAATAGGGATCATAAATCTGTCTTGCAATTCGTAACATGCAAATATCTGTTTCATGTGATGCCTGTTTCATTGTAGATATTGCTCAGGCTATTATTTTAGTAATCCACAATAACAGCTAACACTTCAATGAATGCTGAAGCATAAGTTTAAAACAAATAAATATGCTGGTTTGGACAAATTGAGCAGCCACAAACAAGTCTCTCAAATTTGGCATGCTGATATATTTAACAATACAGCATTTTTAACATTCTTTTGCCCACATGCTATGAAAATATGGAGAAGACCTACCCAGCAAATGATTTGTTTGTATTGCTTTGTCTCATATAAATTCTAAAAAGGCAAAATCTGGAAAGATGTGCAGTGATTCATAAAGAACTATCTTGCGTGAATTTACTGTCACTGCTAGAATTGAATTGTTGTACTCCAATGAACACCTCCATTACGGAGAAGCTTCATCCTGTCTCCTTCTGTTTGGTTTCCCCCCACTCCGATGCTCATTACAGTCAAACCGATGGGTACAACTGTAACACTGTTAACAGACTATTCCTCCCATTGGGGATCCTGCATGCTGATGAAAAGAGGCAATGCACAACAACAACAACAAAAAACCAAGTAAGAAAAGGCTGAGTGAAGACAAGACTAAAGGATCAGAAAAAATGCTAATTCTTAACAACAAATGTAACAACAACAGAAACAGAATGTGACAACTTGCCAAAAAAAAGAGAGAAAGTGATATGTTGAGAAATGTTTTCCAGCTTTGGAAGGAGAGGGGGGAGGAAACAGCTGTTAATATAACTCCAGTAGAGGACATTTATGCAATTGACAATTGCTGATTTTCACTCTTCGCAAAATTGCTTTCTTTCTGGAGCGAACCTATCCAGCCTAATGAAATTATATTTCTAAGTCAGGCATGGCAAGAAACTGTACTGTTATTCATTAAGCGAGTGCTTTTGCTTTAAGATTTACCAAAGCAATAAAGTAATTAGAGACTAATTAGCTGGATTTCCCATCTATAGCAAGAGAAGTGAGAAATAGTTTAGCTTATATTTAGCTTACATTATATATCTATACCGTGGTCCCCTCTTGAAGCTAAAAACAATGTAGAAATATTTTTTCATTCATGTCTGTCCATCTAAAACCGAGCTCCTGTTCAGCTAGGGCGCTATAGATATTCATTAACTAATGTTATGAATAAATTGGTCTTCCATAGCTACGTTGTTAAAGGCCAGCAACATGGTAAGTTTGATTGAACAATTCATATTCTGTTTTTCTGTCCTATGTGATGGGATGGATTATAACACCAATTTTTGCTAACAGCGAGTGTCACATTTTCTGGCTGCCAAAGGAGGCATTACAAATGACTCCCTTTCGAGGTGTGATGTTTTACATACATTCAATGCTCTTTTACCTGAGTGGTTGCACCGAGAGGGATCCACAACTCTGCCGGTCTTATCATAGCAGGCAAGTGCTCGGAAGCGGACACCTTCTCCACATTCTTTGGCATGTTTCTCAAATCTCATCTCCAACTGCAGCTCCGTTCTTCCTACCGCAATTATGCATTCTGACCAATTTCCATAAGGCTGGGAGGTAAATATTGCACAAGGGCAGAGTTCCGTCTCAAGCTGAGGATAGACTTCGGTATTCTGGCATTTCTCTCGCTTTTTGCTTCTTCCTGTTCCAACCAGGAAAATATGCTTGTTAACGTAACATCTGCTGCTTTTGATAACAATATGTCATATTATTTATACTTGAAGGGTTTTAATACAGTTAGAATCAAACCATCTGAAATGTAAATACAGCAGCAGAGTTGGTTCAAAGACATCTGTTAGTTCCTGCCAGAACTCTGGAGAGCTAAGACGATGGAGATATCTCCAGGGCAACCAGGAAATCTAAAGAAACTTGGAAAGAATCTTTTGGATGAAGCACAAAACAATAACAAGGAGAGCAACTATCTGATTGCTTTTGTTACAAAAGAAAAAGAAAACAAAAGTCTGTTCTTCCCCTCTGTAATTATCTGAAGAAAATAATTTTATTGTGCCATTCTCCATTTGCCGCCTACGGATTCTTGGAGATTCTACAAATGTAGAAAGTAAACTGCATCTCTTTCTTTGAATCTTTTGTATCAATTTTGTATAAATTAATTGAATACAATTTCTACATACAAATACTGGGCCCATTCTTTGAAATTCTGGCATTTAAGTAATTAGTAAGAACTTTAATTTTTCAAGACTTTTTCTAACACAGATGGTCAGGCAAATGGCCCAAAGATACTATGGTGTATACTTAACATATTACTCTTCAATATTTATTATATTATCTCAGGTATGGTGGAGTATCTATAGATATCTGGGTCAACCTGGATTTCAGCAATGGGGGGGACACAATGAATTTAAGATCCATGCCAGAAACCCCAGGATTCCATTTATTAGACCAAAGGTTCTGAAACATCCATTTGTGATGCCAAATTATTTTATTAAAAACCATTTAAAAATACAAATTAAAATGACCCACAACTCATGAGATAACACAGTCTCTCATGCAGTTTGTACTCATGCACGAAATCTCATGAGATTTTAATCATTTTATGTATTAAAATTCCATTCATAAGATCAACTGAATTTGTGTAATAGGGTCTACTACCTGAAACAGTTGCTAAGCTCTGATTAAAGTATCAGAATGGAACAGTGTTCCAATAAGTAAGGAGCTGGACAAAGAAAAGGGGGTCAACCTATTCTCAAAGGCACATAGAGACAGAATAAGAAGCAATAGATGGAAACTTATTAAAGAGAGATCTAATCTAGAAATAAGCAGAACAATTTAGAACAATTAATCAGTGGAATGACTTGCTTCCAGAAGTTGTGGGCGTTCCAATGCTGGAGGTTTTTAGGAAGAGATTGGATAATCATTTGTCTGAAATGGTATAGGGCAGCGATAGCGAACCTATGGCACGGGTGCCAAAGGTGGCAGGCGGAGCCATATCTGCTGGCACACAAGCCATTGCCCTAGATCAGCTCCAACATGCATGTGTGTGCCATCCAGCTGATTTTTGACTCACACAGAGGCTCTAGGAGGGCGTTTTGGCTTCCAGACAGCCGGGGGGGGGGATTTTTACCATCCCTAGTTCCAGGGAATCCTTTGGAGCCTGGGGAGGGTGAAATACGAACCTATTGGGCCCACCAGAAGTTGGGAAACAGACCATTTCCAACCTACAGAGGGCCTCGGGGGGGGGGCTGTTTTCGCCCTCCCAAGGCATTGAATTATGGGTATGAGCACTCATGCATGTGTGAAGCGTGCACACATGGCCTTTTGGCATCCCAGGAAAAAAAAAAGGTTTGCCATCACTGGTATAGGTTTTCCTGAGCTGGGGGTTGGACTAGAAGACTTCCAAGGTCACTTCCAACTCTATCATTCTGTCATTCTTAAAGAAAAAAAAATCTGCATGGTATCCTATAAATGTTGCCAACAGACCAATAGTGGATTTCACTTACCCTTTAAAAATGTGAACACACTCATGTGTGGTCCTTCTGTGCATATGCAGATCATCCAGGTGGGTGGGTGGAGACTCCTGCTGCCACTGCTACTGGTTCATCTGATCCTGGGTGAACCGGTAGCAACCCACCACTGCAGCAGACATAGTCAACATGTTCTACTATCTGGGAATCATATTTTTTCCTATTATTTTTGGCAGCCATTCGGCATATCAATAATAGCAATAGCATTTAGATTTATATATGCTTCGCAGTGCTTTACAGACCTCTCTAAGCGGTTTTACAGAGAGTCAGCATATTGCCCCCAACAATCTGGGTCCTCATTTTACTGACCTTGGAAGGATGGAAGGCTGAGTCAGCCTTGAGCCTACTGAGATTCAGTCAGCCAAACTGCTGCAGCCGGTGATCAGCAGAAACAGCTTGCAGTACTGCACTCTAACCACTGTGCCACCGAGGCTACACCAATAATGTAATTATGTTATTCATGGGAGTGGAGTGAATATTTCCATTTTTGACTTGTGTGGGACAAGGTCTATTTGCCTCCTGGTTTATTTATATTGTCAGAGGAGGAACTTGTACCGTTCATATTCTGTGATACCAAATATTGATAGTGTGGCTGTGGGAACCATAGAAAGATCAAATTTTGCTTGACAACAATGAGTTCTACCCACTGACCATAATAATTTAACAGACTCAACTGAACAATTAGTTTTAAAACAAGCTGTGGTAATGTATGAAACTCTGGCAAGTTGTCACAAGAGTAATCTATTTATGGTCACAGTTTTTTCTATGGACGTAGAAGACAATCCCAAGGCTTAGAAGTGGCTGTTGTATTCAATTGTTCTGTATGTCAGGGAATTAAACATGGAAACCGAATGTTATAAAAAGCAATAATTGTTATTGGTTTTGGTTTAGGCGTAAGTTTTGAAAATTCCTGGATGTCACATTGCTTTACCTTGATAAATATTGTAGGTAATACAGTGATACCTTGTCTTACGAACTTAATTGGTTCCAGGACAAGGTTTGTAAGGTGAAAAGTTTGTAAGGCGAAACAATGTTTCCCATAGGAATCAATGTAAAAGCAAATAATATGTGCAAATCCTTCAGGAAAATCCCAAACTTCAGAAGGGAGGTGAACAGAGGGCAGGGAGGAGCAGCGAAAGGGGGTGGGTGGAAGAAGCAAGGCTAGGTTAAAGGGTGAGTGGGAAGAAAGGTAAGGGGGCACCCCTCCCTTTTCTTTCTTCAAGATACCCTTTCAGTGCCTCTGCAAGCACTCCATTGTCCTAGCTTTGTTAATGCAAACTGTTTCCCTCTCCAAGCCACCCCTCCCTTTTCTTTCTTCAAAAAAGAAAAAAAAAAGAAACCCCTTCATCCCAGTAGCAGTGGTGAAAAGTTCGTAAGGTGAAAATAGTTCGGAAGAAGAGGGAAAAAAATCTTAAACACCGGGTTTGTATCTCGAAAAGTTCGTTAGAAGAGGCGTTCGTAAGACGAGGTACCACTATATGTGGAATTGGAAAATCAAATGAAATAGGAAATAAAATTACATCTTCCTGATGTAGTTGACCCATCAACCCTAAGAGTTTGCTTTATTTTTCATATTTTATCATCATCCCCCATCCTCTTGCCTTCTTCAGATGAAAAAGTGATAACAACTTCTAGTTTCTCCAGCAAACAGCCTATAAGATCTATAAGATTCAACCAGTACGATTGAATCTTATAGATCAATATAAAACTTTCAAAAATTGTAGGAAAATTAAGTTTTTGCTAAAGATCACAGAGTTCCTGACTCACAATCACATACTTTTCTAGGATGGAAGACTTGCTGGGCTAGGTTACTGACAAGGGTCAGCAACCTAGCCCAGTGTTATACTGTTATATTTTGTTGGGCAACATTTATTTAAAGTCTGAGATGGTATCTATATTTATTATTTCTTATGTAATATGTTATAAAACAAAATAATAGCTTGTATTATATGCAAGTTTTTTGTGAACAAGTATCCCTACCCATACAAGGAATAAATCAATTTGCTCATTACAGGTCTAGGAAGCCAAACAAACAAAATTAGGAAAATGAAAACTTATTATTTAAAAATAAATAAATATTATTTTTGTATGTTTAAAAGCAACTTTTGGGGAAAAGTTTGAAAAATGAAAGGACAATGAAAACTATTTTAAAAAACCCTAGATTTGACACATTTTAAATAGGAATTATTCTGCAGATTAGATAAGCTATCCATTAAGGAGGAATAGGACAAACAAGCATGAATTTGTGAAAAGGTTATATAAGAAAAAAGAAAATCGGATCAAAAAAAGAGCAGCCTCTCTGTCAACAAGTGGATTCCCCTTAAATGGGTGCTAGCAGACAGCAAAGCAGCATTCCTGAAAGCAAACTTAGATTCCATCACTTCTATGAATCACCTCTGAATCTCTCTGAAGCAATTCAAAGACTCTCAGGAAAAGGGGTGCCTTGAACTGCCCTAGATATTTGTACGTTCAATTTGCAGGGGGTTTTCAGCTGGGCTTTCTTCGAACTGAGTCACTCTCTGAAACATCAGAGGACATGCCTAGAAAGGAGCCCTATGAAGAGCTCACCTGAACATAAACGACTTCCCTCTGTGCCCATGACTGTCCTTTATAAGACTTGCCAACATTTTCCCGCTCAATTTGTTTGCTTACTGAAGCTTACTTGATGCCACAAAACAGTATTTTTTCCTACAGAACTCTCCCACTTTGAGATTCCCACAGCATTGTCTACTTTGTTTTTGTTAATTAACATGTTAATATTTTGAGCCATTTTCTAAAATGCTTTTTTTCAGCTATCAGCAGCCTTAAACACTGTTTTGTTCCATCAGTTTGAATACAAATCATTTACAGCATTAAAAAAAACCCCACTTGTTAAATTGGGGGGAAATGTTGGAAATTAAACAAAATAAATACTCCATAAGGCTTAACTCTCATCCTCTTTAATTTCATAATACAGTTTGCAAAGTCATGTAACCTCAAATTAGATTGAGCAGGCATATACTTGAGGGAGGCTTCTCTGATGAGTGATGCCAAACCAGTAAATCACACACAGGTTTAAACATAAGAATAACATTTGCTATTAAACATGAAGTAAGAAGCAAGTTAATTTTTTGCATGTTTAATGTTAACATGCAGAAAAGAAGAGGGAGATATTCCCATAATACCTGCAAATTGGGCAATTTTCTTGATGGATTAGTATAATTATTGCAGAACAATGTTACTTTCAGCTTTCTTGCTATCTTAAAAAAAATCTACCAAAGCTATTTTTATATTTGAAACAATACCTTTTCATATGTTAAGTAATATTTTTTGAATAGGTATACAAAAAAGCAAAAAGGGCTAGGGAATTCTAATTTGGTTTATTTGCTGGCAGGATGTACAATTTTTATAGAACTGGTTTTTTTTTACCCTTTGGAAACATCTAGTTTCAAAGAGCTGGGGAACTTCAAATTTTAGGGCTTTATGGATACAGTATATCTATCTATTTGCCTATCAATGCACAAATCCTGAAACTATGAGTAGATTATGAGAAAAAATGTTATGTCTTATTGGCACAGAAAGACCTATCACATATATTATGAAAATGCCATGGCTGTTGCTTGCATCATTTGAACAAAATGTGAATAAATATAATAACTTAATAAATTAAGACACAGAATTTGCCTACAACTCTATGTGGCTTATTTGCATTAAAATATGATGGAAAATGCAAATAGCAGATCACATTATTTACTGCTAAGTTGCGTTCTTATTTTGTTTTGAAAATAATAATAATAATAACCAGCAACATTTCTACAGCAAATAAAAGCTTTTTCCCACATCTTTCTAATGGTTTACCCAAAATATTTTCCTAGTTATTAACCAGTAATAAACTTTTAGAGAGCTCAATACCCTTTAACACAAAGACTCTAGTGAATTATTTTTAAAAACTATTGGTATGAGTGATGGAATATAGGGTAGAGCAGCGGTGGGTTGCTCCTGGTTTGGTCCAGTTCTCTGAACCGATAGCGGAAACTGCGGGAGGCTACGCCCATCCACATGGGACACTTTTGTTCATATGCAGAAGCATTGTGCACGAGTGCAAACCAGTAGCAACAGCTTTTAGAATCCACCACTGGTGCAGAAATAGATCTCTAGGAGGGAGGGGCTGCATTCAATACATAAATTATGAGTGAGAGAAATAGGGTTAAGACAGCACCTCCATAATAGTTCACAGAGTATATGGTAGATGCTGATAATTGAGTCCTCAGCTTGACAAGAATTACCATGTATCATTATTGGTTTTAGTTGACCTAAAATGTTCATCACAACATGCTGCTCATATTGCATTCTTAGTGTTCCCATCATTTTGCCTCATTTTTTTAATTAAGCAGGTTTCACTATGCAAGATGATTACCCTAAGACCATTTACTTGTACTTTTGATTTACATATTTTAAAAGATTATGACAAAGTCATATGCATTTATCTATAATATAAAATTTGATCTAGCTAGTGCATTTTCCTATGTTTTAAGCATTACTGATTTTACTTCTACATCTTAAGCTAGACAAAATTAAGTAAACACAAATGTAAACAAAATAATATGAAAAACATGCTGATATCACCCTTTATACCTATATATTTTTATATTGCATTTGCTTATCAAAACTTTAACAGAAAATAAATATGACAGCTTTGTAAATACTTCTGCCATAAAGAGTTTCCAGTTTTTTGTTTTAAGGTAATGACATGCATGAAGGCCAACACTAGCTGAAGAACTGGCAGCTGTGACTTCACATTGTGGTTAACAGCTAATACTAACAAAGAGACCCTAATATGGCCACTACCTTGATATGGTTGTGAGGCTTGTGTGCTTTGCAGAATAGAAGAGACCTGAGAAGGCAAATTATTACCGGTACATAATTTTTAAAAAGGCAAAGCAAATAATAATAAGGCTTGAAAAAGGATAGGGCCAAGAAAATTAAAGAAAGAGACAGAGGGGTTAATTCTGGCTGCATAAGACCAAGCCAAAAGAACAAATGCATACAAAACCAGAATTGACAAGACAGCAATAGACAGCAAGTACTGCCTTTGTAAAGAAGCTAAAAAAACAATGAACCATCTACAGTAGTTAAGCTGCTGCAAAAGGTTCACCCAGACCAAGTATGAGTATAAGGAGCGTACATAAGCGCACTAGAGTGCCTTCTGTCTCCTGTCCTATAGTCTCTCCTATATCTCGTATTTCTTTTCTACTATATCCTCTATAACCTTTATTGTGTATTATTGTGTATTGGATAAAATAAATAAGTAAGTAAGTAAGTAAGTAGGCAAAATTGGCTCTTCTATGACTTGTGGACTGCAACTCCCAGAATTCCTGAGCCAATTAGGCTACCTCAGGAATTCTGGGAGTTGAAGTCCATGTCATAGAAGAGCCAACTTTGCCTACCCCTGACCCAGACTGACTACAAAAAATGGCATGTCAAAATATTAACAATGGTACATTGGGCGATCTCCTAGAAATATCCTTTACCTCCAAGTAAGAACTGATGGGGCCACAAGATGGATGAAGTAATAGAAAATGAGCCAATTAAAGTGTTCTGGGACTTTAGAATTCAAACAGATAGACATCTGACACATAATACCTTAGACTTAACAACTGTCAATAAGAAAAATAAAACATAGTAATACCTGGAGACAGCAGAAGAAAAAAGAACTTGAGGAAATCACAAAATGCAAAAACCTGCAAAAATAAGCAGGATGATCACGGCAAAAGAAATAAAAGGTAATACCAATAGTGATAGATGCCTTGGGTATAATCCCAAAACATCTGGTTCACCACTTGAGCACCATGGGCACTGACCAAATCACCACCAGTCAATTATAAAAGGCAGCTTTCCTTGGAGCAGCTTATATCTTCCAAATATACCTTTAACACCATCAAATGATACCATCTATTATCTTAAATAGGTGGATAAACATGCCAAGTCCAGTCTGTGATGAACCAGATCAATAATGCTTTAAAATCCAGACTGTGAAAAGAAGTAGAAGAAACAATAGATCATATACCCAGCTTATGCAAGAAAATAATGGTGGGAACATATAGTTGAAAATGTATTTGAAAATGATCAGATTAAAATACTGTCCTCTTTTGACAATACCTTTAACAGCATCAAGCACCAACATTTACCTATCTCAAATCCAAGGGAATGACTAGATAGGTGGATAAAAATGCCAAATTCACTCTAAACATCTGGACGACTTTGCAAGCAACTGTAATACTATCATTTAATATCTTGCTGCATCATTGCAGGTAAAGTATTAGATTTTTAATAACATCCTTGCACGTTCTGTGCAATGTTTTATTCAAAAGCATGGGTCATTAAGTAAGAATTACTCTTGCACTAAATGTACTACTGCTATTATTCATGTAGATTCTCTTTTGTAAAAAAACCCCAAACAAACCTTTGTTACATTTGTAATCCTTGTTCTGAAAGTTCAGTAGGAATTTTCAAGTCTTTTTTTTAAATAAATTGCAATTTGTTCCTGTGAGAACAGTGATATGATGAAAGTTGTGTTACATATTTGAAAGAAGATATAAAATTAGGTAGATAAAGTAAATCCTATAGATAATTTGAAGCACATTTTTAAAGAGAGTGGCAGGTGATCCCCCCCCCCCAGTTTTCCTGTGTGTTTGTGTCCCAGATTATGCAAGAGGCAGTAAATTAAATTAGGATTTGGGGCACTTAGATTAAGCTCCTATTCTAGTTGAATTATTATGTTGAGTTGGCCGGTTCCCAACTATTAGTTTTTGTTTAAATGTTAGAAAGAAACATAAAATTGGAGACACCTTTGCTACTGATGCCAAAACTAGAATCAATGTTAATCCATGCCATTGGGAAGGAGTTCATTATTAAGTAGTCAGTTAAATAGCTGTAGCATAAGTAAGAAATGTGTCTGGTTTGGTTAATTATGATAATGCATATTCAAAAGAGAAGATGCTGGAGAAAAAGCAAGTGAATTAAAAGTGAGATAGTGATCTTATGTGATTTCCCCAGTAATACTAAATCTTGAAGGACATGATTGAAGTGAAAGGGAGAGGAGGAAGGCCTTTTAACCAACTCACTTCAGGAAAACTCACTTCTCCCTCCCTTTAGTTTTTTCATTCTGCTAATCAAATTACAGTATTATCCTCAAGAGAGAGGACCACATGACCTCAGGACCCAGGAACTGTCATAATTATGAACCAATTGTCAATCACTGAAATGTTTATCATATGACAAAGAGGATTCTGCAATGGTTGTAAGTGTGAAAAGCAGTCATATTTTTTCCAATGCTGTTGTAACTTTGAATTGTCACTAAATGAATTGTTGTAGGTGGAGGACTACCTATACCAGAAATTGTCAAGTTAACTTTAGTGAAAATGCCATATTTTGCACTGATCTTCAACAAATAATAGCTAAGGATTTGAAAGAGTTCTCATAATTTTAGACTATACTCTTTGGAGAACAGAAGAACCATAGGGATATATATATATTTTTATGAGACATAAACAGAAAAATGTAGTTTTTATAGAAAAATGTAATTTTCTTATAGAACAATACTTTGAAATATTATGTGCTATGCACTGGAGCTATGCAAGTCCTTTGAAAGAGCAGCTACACCCTTTCCCAAGCTTGTGTGTGACTTGTGTGGCTACTCCAAATATACCTGCACAGCTATTTTACACTGCTGCCCTTTCAATCCTATGACAGCACATCCTCAAAGAGCATGTGTAGCTTTAAGATATGCTAAGAAACAGCAGATGCAGATGCACAAATAGAGATTTTTCTCCAATTCCTAAATGCTAAACAGCTAAACCAAATATAATTTGTGAATGGAAAGGTTAGAGACTTAGCAAATGCAAAATTGACAGGAATAATTCCTCCTTAGCAATGCTCACTTTTTTTGTCATTGATAAACAGTAAGATGATGGATTGTGGTTTTTTGCTGGAAGAAATTCCCTTAGATGGGTTAAACAACAGATGTGTAACTGATTAAGGCAAAGATGCTATTATAATTATGATAAACATTGATATAATACTTTAATATTTTCAGAACATTTTACAAACCATATGTAATTTTTCATAATATGCCTTCAAGGGATAACAACATCATTGTTCTATTATCATTATACCCATTATTGAGATTAAAGCTGAGAAAACGTTCACCTGTCACCTACTCAGTATGATCAGGATTGAGAGGGGATTTAAACTAGAGATTTCCTATTTCAAATGAGCATTTTCTGTTCCTAATCAGCCCCACCTCTTCTTCTAATATAGCAGTATTGAATACAAGATGCAGCTACTGCAGCTGTCATCATTAAAAGTTCATTGTAACAACATCTACAATGAAAAACTTTCTGTGAGGTGCTGTCCGGTGGAGCTTTCCTAAAGGACGTTATGTTCTTCTCTAGACCATTATATGATGTTAGATCTGTGACTGCTACTAATCCATCTTGTTTCCCAGCAGAGTAAGGATTCAGGGAGAGAAGGCAAAAAAAACAAAAAAACAGGGTTGCTAAGTGAACTTGGAAACCAAAATCAGAGACTAGTCAGGAGGAATGATTTTTCAGCTGTGGAAGATACACACAGTGACTCGCATTACAGAAATGTTGTAAATCTTGGTAGTATTTGTAGATTAATACATAATCATATACTACTGTAAAAATGTGGGCATGTGTAATCAGCTGAGCAAGGCCAACAGTTTATAATCAATTACATATACTGTATAGTTTGCTATAATTTATGCATTAAAACACATGTCCTCTGTCAAGGAATCACACAGCAGCTGTCCAGATGAAGTCAGAGATACTAACAAACTTGTAGTCATAAACACACAGATAAGTCTTTATCATAAACCAGAACATAATATAGGGACTGGGGAATATCATGAGGTAAATTAATCAGTGTACTTAACACATAAAAGAAAAAAGGAAGGGAAGGAAAACTCATACCCCCACTTATACTTATAGCAATCAATCATAGCATGTATTGCCTCATGCATGAGTCAGAACTCTAACCAATTAACTACAACTGTGTGTTCTGACCTAGTGTACAATTGAAGCTTCCAGCTACTAAATCCAATAACCTAAAATCCTGCATTTGTGAAATAAAACTTAATGGATATTTCCAGAGTTTGGAGAATGGAATACTCTACTCTGGTATATATGTGTGCAACCCACTGAATCTACTGAAGCAGAATATCTGTGTGAATCCTGAAATATAAGTAAACAAACCCAATTCATAAAATAATAAACACACTGAGAGAGCTTCAAGTACCGTATTTTTCAGAATATAAGACACACTGGAATATAAGACATACCTTAGCTTGTGGGGAGGAAAATAGGGAAAAGAATCTGCTTACCAGGTATTCATCTGGCTAGTGTCCTTAGTCTGGTCAGCTTCAGGACATTATTTTATCCCCTGGTTAAGGGCTTAAAAATTATTCTGAGAGAGTAACAATGAAAGAGCTTGTAAGTGGGTAAGAGCTGGGAACATCATTAGCACCTGGCTAGGGCTGGAAAGAAACATTTGGAGCAAGTTAGACCAATGAAGGAAAAAACCTGCAAACACTTAGGGCTAGGAAAACATTATTTGCACAGAGTAACAATGAAAGAGCTTGGGTACATTAGTAGCACCTGGTTAGGGCTGGAAAGAAACATATGGAGAAAGTAAAGCAATGGGGAAAATAAACCCCTACAAATACAGGGTTTGGAATACATTCTTGGCAGAGAGTATCAATGAAAGAGCGTGCCTGTAAGAGCTGGGAACATTGTTAGCACCTAGTTAGGGCTGGAAAGAGCAAGTTAGAGTAATGAAAAAATCCCTGCAAAGACTTAGGTCTTGAAAAACATTCTTTGCAGATAGAAACAAAGTAAGAGCTAGGAAGATCGTTAGCAGCTAGTTAAGGCAGAAAAAAAGTTATATTCAAAGTATATGCTGCATCCTAATTATCAGCCTCTTTTAGGGAGGAAAATGGTGCTTCTTATACACCGAAAAATACACTAATCATACAAGTGAAATTCACAGATTTCTTTGACAAGCAAAAACCTTTGAATGCAAAAACCTAGGTTAACTGTGTGTAGTGCTGAAACAATCCATCCATTTTTTGATTGATTCCTATGAACCTCTGCATTAACCAAAATAGAATATCATCCAGTTTTCCTACACTTGTGCAGTTGTAAAGAGTAGACCCTTTAGACATACAGAAAAACTCATTGAAAAGAAGCTAGAATTCTATAAGGGAACAAACATTTCTGCCCCAGTTGGCTATTTGGGCCCTAATGACACAGTGGTTAGAATGAAGTATTGCAGGCGAATTCTACCCACAGTCTGTAGTTCGATACTGATGGGATTCAAGGTTGATTCAGCCTTCCATACTTAAAATGCAGACTCAGACTGTTGTGGGCAATATGCTGACATCGTAAATTGCTGTAAAGCACTATGGGACATATATAAGTCTAAGTGCTATTGCTATTAATATATCATTCCAATTTTACTATATGTGCTGCCCAAGCGAGCACTCTATTGCTATTACTAGTTGAAATAATTCCAGCATTCAAATATCTTAAGGGATTTGCTGATGAAATTATGATCCTGACACCTTAGAAGGAGGTAATCCTCCTGACATGCTTAATAGAATGAGAGCAAATAGTAAGTCAACACTGAGGGAATCATTATGAGACTTTTAACAAAACAAGAATATACTTAATTGCCCTTGGCAAAGCTCCATAGTTGACTCCATGGATGTTTGGAAACAAAAGAACTAACGATGATTGATTGATTGATAGATTGATACTACCTGTGAGAGTTCTTCTTCTGGTCCGTGTTGATTCACAGTCGGAAGTGCATGCTGTAAATTTAGACCAAGGAGTCAACACGCAGTCTTCTTTGCATGGCGCTGAACAGTCCTGGACAAGGGAAGGCATCGATCCTGCCCACTTCAAGCACTCACTGACATCTACTGAATGATTACCTTCCAAAGTGCATGTGACAACTGCAGAAAGTGAATGAATAAATACAGATAGAAATAAATGATTTGGAAACTTCTTGGAGGGACAGGATGAGTTTAGAATCAAAGATCTAAGTCAGGTGTGTTACTATCAAGGTTTTTTTTAAGCAAATGAGATATTATTATTATTTATTATTATTATTATTATTATTATTATTATTATTTATTAGATTTGTATGCCGCCCCTTTCCATAGACTCGGGGCAGCTCACAACACAATAAAACAGTTCATAACAAATCTAATAATTTACAATTTAAAATATTTTAAAAAAACCCATTATTAAGCAAACATACATACAAGCATACCATACATAAATTGTATAGGCCCGGGGGAGATATCTCAGTTCCCCCATGCCTGACGACAAAGGTGGGTTTTAAGGAGTTTACGAAAAGCAAGGAGGGTAGGGGCAGTTCTAATCTCTGGGGGGAG
This sequence comes from Erythrolamprus reginae, assembly GCF_031021105.1. Taxonomy (NCBI): domain Eukaryota; kingdom Metazoa; phylum Chordata; class Lepidosauria; order Squamata; family Dipsadidae; genus Erythrolamprus; species Erythrolamprus reginae. The sequence continues at coordinate 168,150,714 of NC_091950.1, read as the reverse complement.
CTGGTTCCAGAGAGTCAGGGCCGCCACAGAGAAGGCTCTTCCCCTGGGGCCCGCCAACCGACATTGTTTAGTTGAAGGGACCCGGAGAAGGCCCACTCTGTGGGACCTAATCAGTCGCTGGGATTTGTGCGGCAGAAGGCGGTCTCGGAGATATTCTGGTCCAGTGCCATGAAGGGCTTTAAAGGTCATAACCAACATTTTGAATTGTGACTGGAAATTGATTGGCAACCAATGCAGACTGCGGAGTGTTGGTGTAAAATGGGCATATTTGGGGAAGCCCATGACTGCTCTCGCAGCTGCATTCTGCACGATCTGAAGTTTCCGAACACCTTTCAAAGGTAGCCCCATGTAGAGAGCATTACAGTAGTCGAACCTCGAGGTGATGAGGGCATGAGTGACTGTGAGCAGTGAGTCCCAGTCCAAATATATTAATAAAAATGAACCTATATTAAGCTATTTTTATGACAATAACTGTTTTATGGAATACTATATTGCTTTTTTCCCCCAGAATGGTATATATTTCAAAGAAGATTTTCTTTGTTTTTTATTCTTTACATATTCTAATATCACTTATTCATAACTAAATCTTTTAGGACGTGCAAAAAATTCCAGAGTAAACATTTAGACCAGTTGTGACAATCATGATACTGTACTATAGAGGTCACCAACAAAAAAGAAAAAAAAAAGAAGAAAAAAAGGAAGAGCTTTATTGAATCTATAAACATCACTAAAGAATTACAGCCAGGATTAAACCACAAAGAATGATTTCTTCATATAAATATGAATTAACACTTTTTCAGGAGGCTTTTCTCTTTCTGGAGAAGAGCTTTATCTATTAGGGATGCACAATGGAATTATCTATGTTAACATAAAACACTTAAAGGGAAGATTAAGAATACAATCCTGCAAAGCAAAATCCTCCCCAGTGGACTATTCCCATGCAAAACAGCAAAAAGAATGTTACAGTAATTAGAGAACCTTTAAGCAGCCAAAAATAGCTAAGTCTATACAAAAGAGGAAGATTTCTGTAGATAGACAGGAAAAGATGTAGTCTGTTAACCACAATTGTGATTGGCAACTTGGATCATTAAGCAAAGTAGCTGCGATGCGTAACCCTGGTTTTTCGTACCATTTCACTTCAGCTTTCCTTTGTTTTACATCTGCAAAGCTCACAAATACATGAGTTGATCACAAAATTATCTTTTCATCTCCTTTGTGACAATGAAAGTCACTATATAAGGCAGTATACTACCTGTACTACATCCACAGTGAGTCTTTGGATATGAGATGGGTGGCATATTCCATAATAAACAAACAAACAAGTTACTTTTGTCTTCAAGACAACAGTATAGATGTGTGTATGCATCTATAAAAATGTTTGAGAATTTTATATAAGTAGAGCAGTATAAAGAAAAAGAACTAAAAGCAGCAAAGTGCAAAAATAAAACAGAAATATAAAGAACAAAAATAAGGAAAAATAAGTAACCCAAACTTTTTTTTCAGCAGTACATTTTATTTAATTATTTCAAAAGCATTTGATTAACATAGCAATGCTTCAAATTAAAGTGACAGTGCACACTTAAGTTCTGGAGGCCCTGGGAAGGAAGAAGACTGCAGGATCTGAAGGGAACTGTTGGTAGCCTCTGAGTATAATGCTTGGAACAGTGGAAGGATACAACAAACTCATAGCCTCAGGTGAAGCCTATTTCAAAGATTTTTTTTTTAAAAAAACCCTAAGAATAAATTGCATAATTTTAGCAAAGAAAATAATTTAGAATAAGAATCCATAGGTGGAAGAAAAAGAAGAGAAAAAAAACCTAATTGCTGATGTCAACTAGCAACTCACAGCTAGAACTTATCAAGCAAACTCTCAACAATTCAAGAGCTTCTAACAGGTACATCATCATCATTATTACTACTGCTGCTATTACTATTGTTAATCAGCTAACAAAAGGATTCCACTGATTGATGTGTCAATGAGAACAACTATGCCATAACACTTTTGTTCCTCTGTTGCCCTCTGCCCCTCTGTTGTAGCCAGAGACCCAGTTGTGTGTCCCTTCTTTCAGCAGCAATAACGCTGATTAACTTCTTGGTTTGTCTAGCCTGAGTCCAGTGACTTGCAACTTCTTGTAATCTAGCTGTTTCAATATAAGCCAACCATGCATGTCATGCCCTATGCTACACACCTGCTGTGCTTTCTTGGAAACTTTAATCCTGGATTGACTCAGGCAGCAAGTACTGCTTTGCCCCCTGAACTTGATTTCCTTTGAACTCGGACTTATTTATGATTATGTCTTTCCTTGCGGGATTTATAACTTCACACTGACTGGCTCAGCTTGAGGACGGGACATACAGCAGGTTTGCTCACCTCTCGGACCAATAATAAAGTTTTACCCTCTGGCAGAATAATCCCTCATTTATAAGCTATTACTCGGGGAAAAAAGCAACCCACCACTAGCAGAAAAAATATTTTATGAGAAATAGCATCATTTAGATGTACTCCGAGTTTAATTCCAACTGAGACAGCCCCTGTGAGCTGATCAAGGCGCCATTTTGTCCTGGTATTTGAAAAGCATTTGACTTTGTAATTCTTGGAAAAGTAGAGAGGATCCTAAGACTACTAAACCGGTTATCTGTCATTTAAATCTATATCCACCCGGCTGCAATGTGGGTGGCTTGTAGCTGCATTGATGTAATGGTGTGTGTGTGTGTGTGTGGTGTGTTTGTGTGTGTGTCTGTATGTATTTCATAAGACCATCCATCTTACATATTCTGGGAGGTTAAGGGTAAATAACAAAAACATATAATAACACTGCTATAATCCAACAGAAGAAATATAATTAATGTAACCATAATACAATAACTTAAGCACTGCATAACAAATTTGATCACACAATCATTCTATTATGCTCATATATTATTTTGACCCAGGACCTTAAAGAGGAAAACAAGATTATCATAGCCTTCCAGAAGGACACAAGAGTTAGGGGGTCTCAGGAGAGAGGCTGTTTCATAAGGCTGAATGAGGAGGTGGTGCTGCCTCTATAAGAAGCAATCATTGGTCTCAACAGTGATGGACAATGTTTGTCCCTTCTTCAGTTTTTCCTTTTACACCAAGATAGCTTCTTCAAAGGGTCCTGGATAAAACAGATTATTTGGATCCTTACAGAGCACATGAAGACAGTACTGATCGTGCTGGTTGGTGATGTTTGGGAGACCCAGGATAAGATGGCAGAACATTTCTGGTCTTCTTTGACTTGTCAACATAATTGATCATGGTACTCTTCTAGACTTCCTCCAGTGGTTGGGAAAGGATAGCACAGTACTGCAGTCATTCTCTCCTTTTTTGTGTGAACATTTCCAGTTGATGCTGATGGGGAGATAGGCTGACCTCTGCTCTTCTTTAAAAAAGTTTGAAGATGGAGCTCTTTTTCCAGGAGCTAGTTAATTAAATAAGTGCCTCATGGCAATTTTATCATTTTATGGGGTATTTTAATCCTGGAGCTATTATCTGGTTTGGATAGAGTTTGTTTTTTTTATATTAGATATTGTTTTTAATTGTATAAATTTGATAGACATGAAGATGTTGCGTTTAAACTGGCCAAACTAATTTCCAAACTAATTTCCTTTGTGAATTTCCTTTCTACTAGGGATCAGTTGCTATGTAAATTAATATTCATGGTAATTCAAGAAGTACAGGTATTTATCTAGCTGTTCACTTTCATGAAAATAATGTACATAAGTAAAAAAACCGGTAATAGTTTCAAGTAAGAAATACTGTTTCCAAGCAAGCGTATTTAAATTCATAGTACTATATTTACTAAATCATGCTAATTTGACTAATAACTTTCAATGTTCTGATTTTTTTTTTTTGCCAAAAAGAGTTAAACATTTGATGCTTTTATTAAATCTATAATTTCACAGACTAGGGAAATTTTCAAGTTGATGAATTCTGACAGAGAATTTATAAATGTACAGCATGTCTTTTCAAACTTTATAATTTGACTCCTATGATCCAGCTCACTCTAAAGACAGATATTTAGTTCAACAAAGCTATGGAATGATGTGATAATTGAACTGAAAGTCTACCTCACTTTCAATAAGCTGGCTATATCATTAAAAAGGTTACTGATTAATCTAGACTTTAACAACAATGATGTTTCTACTGCCATGACTAACTGAATTAAATTGAAACACAAAACAAGTGGAAAACAGAATAGTACTTACTGCACTGATAACGTTTTGTAAATGTAAAAACAAAAGCCACAAAGCAGAAATATCTGCATCAATGCCTAAACAATGTAGAAAAAACAGCATTCTCAAAATACTGGAGATCTAACCATTATTTGTGGTTAGTTCTTGAGTTGCACTCTTAATGGACCTGCCTATTAGAGTCGAAATAGCCATTAAATGAACTCACTTAATGACACCCAGCAATTCATTTAATTATTAATCATGTGCAAATTGTTGAGCATGGAATACCTCAGGCACAGTGCAGATACAAGTCCACCTATCTTGGGCCTTCCAAGGCTTCCTGTACCTGATGAGATACCCCATACATATGTAAAAAAATTTATTACTGCATCTGTGGGCGTGGCTTGGTGGACGTGGTGTGGATTGGTGGGCATGGCAGGGGAAGGATACTGTGAAATCTCCATTTCCTCCCCACTCCAGGGAGAAGTTACTGCAAAATCCCCGTTTTCTCCCAATAAGCTAGGACTCGGGAGTCAGAGAATAGATGGCAACAGGGCCAGTCAAGGATGGTATTTACTGGTTCTCTGAACTACTCAAAATTTCTGCTACCAGTTCTCCAGAACTAGTCAGAACCTGCTGAAACCCACCTCTGGTTGATGGTGATTTAAAATTATTAAGAAGCACAGTAATAACTTGGATTTGATCTTTTGTAAATCAGCGCACACTTTATTATCTTCATTATTGTCCTGATTGGAAAGCACACATGCTAGTATATGAAAAGGATGATAATCATTTGGCTGTTATTCTCTAGTTTTTATCTGCATAATTATAACTATAATAAGCACAAAGCTTTATAAATCTCTCCAAAAATATGTATAGACATCTACATTACGATATTTTAAATGATTCCAAAAACACAGAAAATATAAAGACTGCTATGTTTTTATATTAGATTTCCCAAATCAGAATGTTTTAATATTTCAGGCTACAAAAAGCTTCCCCTCCCCTTCTTATATGCAAACTTTTGAAAAGACTAACATCACTTGCTAAAATAAATTAAACAGTCAACTGGTAATTGCCTGTTAGGGCAATTTAATTGACTCATAAGCACCATACGTGAATCAGCATGGAATCTCAATTATAGATATAGTTATGAAAACAAGCAAACCAGTTTTGCATGTTATAAGCCCAGAGACTAATGAATTTCTTGATGTCCATCAAGGGGGGGCAGGGAATAAAATATGCAAACCCTTTGATTAAAATAATAAGACTGCAGAGTGATTTCTATAAATCCAGTAAAGTAGGTCAGTAAGTGATTTACTGATGAAATTAGTACTTTAACTTGCTTACTATAAGAGTCTTCACACTGACTTTGTGACCAAGACTGTTAAAAAAAAGACATGTCTTTCCACATCTTAATGATCACTTTTATAAAATTGATCATTACAGAATCAATTCTAGATCCCTTACGTTGTCCAGCCTCTCGATCCTGCGATATGTGGTAGGTAGGGCCCCTTTACTATTTACCATTGGTAAAATGAGTGGAAACAGTTTGTGATTTTGTTTGTTTCTAGAAATGACTTTAAATGTAGATGATCAATCATATTGTCATATATTTATGATATAACCATAATACATGTGAACTATCTTATTGAAGTGAGGATGAGGTAGTTACACATATTGCTTAAAGAAACAAGCCAATTTTCAGAAAAATACAAAATAATATCTTCCTCCATAAATTTATATACCTGGAACCAGATTGTCCACTGACTACTGGATGAATTTAGGGTTGGGTGGTTTGTTTGATTTTTTTTTGGTATGGAATAAAGAGTACAAAATTGCCAAGGAGAAGGATACTTGAAGGATAAGCACAATTTTTAATGAAAGCGATAAAGGGAACATTGGTAATTCTGTCAAAGAAAAGAGTGAAGTCACCAACTATTGTTACAGAAAGCAGAACAGATCAGACAAAAAAGGAGTTAGTAGAGGAGAGGGAAAAAAGACCTTTGAGAAAAGAGCTCAAATATATTTCACAGCAAATTTAAAATGTTTAGTTGCATCTAAAAAAAGGAAATAATTATATTATATAATTATATTGCTCTACAAATCTAATTCCATCCTTAGCTTAGCTAAATCAATTATTTCTCAGCAAGTTTACAATGCATTCAAAACATAAACTGGTAGCAAACATTTGGTGCCTGATCTGATAGCAGCTCTTTAATTTTATTCCCTTGTTAGTGTCCTTTGATAAGAAGCCAGGATTATACAGTACAGTATATCATGCCAGTAGGCATGAGCTTGAAGCTGATGTCCAAGTTCCCTGATATTGTTTGGTACCATTTCTCTCCCATTGGTTGCACTAAGTAATGCTAAAGCAGATTCCCATGCAAATATCAAAGAAGGATTTTTGGGTGGGTGGGTGGGGGGAATAGGAGGAGGAAAAGGAGAAGAGAGGATGGGGCATTCAAGCAGCTCTCTCCTCTGCAGTTCCCTCTGTAGCTCCCTATGAACTATAAAAGCTTTAAACAAGGAAGCCACTGCTCTTACTAAGTCCCATAGGTCTTGAGTTGTATAGAGATCTACACTCAGGCATCTATTTTAGCAGTCATGTTTCAGGCTTTCCTTCCTTCCTCCCTCCCTCCCTCCCTCCCTCCCTCCCTCCTTTCTTTCTTCCCTCCCTCCCTTCCCTCCCTCCCTTCCCTTCCTTTCCATTCCCTTCATTTTGTCTTTCTTTTTTTCTTCCTGCCTATCTAATCCTATCTATCCATCCATCCATCTATCTACAGTATCCATCTACAGTACATCTCTCTATCTCTCTATCTATCCTGTTTCCCCAAACCAAGACATCCCCAATCAGGCTTTTGAGTGCATAGCAATAAGGCCAAGCGCTTATTTCAAGGTTCAAAAAATATATCTGTCTGTCTGTCTGTCTGTCATCTCTCTCTCTTTCTCTTTCTCATTTTTTCAATACACAGGGCAGAACTATAATCTGGCATCAAGCTCTAATGTTTAACTCATTTTTACATCAAATGTAAATTTCACACATCTGGAAATAATTCTATATTGTAGCCAAACGGATTTAATGGATTTAGTAGTCCAGGATGCTTAAGATATATTCAAATAATTTTATTATATTTCCTAGCTGTTGCAAAAAAAAGACTTTTTTTTTTTTTTGCTTTTTTGCTTTTACAGATGCCACAAACCGAACTGAATAAAAATTTCCTGTGGATTTTTATAGAATTATATTGTACTATCTGGGCCGCATTCTTAGTAACACCAAAGAAGTGAATAATGCTGAAGAAAGCAATTTATATATATATGGGTTCTTGCAAGAAGAATAACTGCATGCTTTTGATTTCTCACTCCTCCTTTCTTTTTGGAAATTACTGGGCATTTTCAGAAGCCAAACAATTATTCCTGTAGCTGCCGTGGAGAGAAATCATTAGCTCTTATGTTAAGAATACTTGTCATATTCTCTCTCTTAAATATGGCCTGTTCCACAACGGTACTCAGACAATCAGAAAGGCAAATTCAGCTAGTAGAAGGAGTTTCTAAGAACTACTGCAAAGATTTTTTTTTAAAAAAAACCCTGAGAGTAAATTGCATAGTTTTAGCAAAGAAAAGAAATAATTTAGAATAAGAATCCATAGGTGGAAGAAAAAGAAGAGAAAAAACCTAATTGCTGTAGTTTTCTTTTAGTCACATAAAAGGTCCTTCATTTGTAACACAACCAGAATTTTTGGGAAGAAATTGTGTGATGGGTCTCAAGCCTTTGTACACTGCTCAAAAAATTAAAGGGGACACTTAAACAACACAATATAACTCCAAGGAAATCAAACTTCTGTGAAATCAAACTGTCTACTTAGGAAGCAACACTGATTGACAATCAATTTCACATGCAGTTGTGCACATTCAACTTTGTACAGAACAGTATTCAATGAGAATAGTTCATTCATTCAGAACTAGGATGTGTTGTTTAAGTGTTCCCTTTATTTTTTTGAGCAGTATAGTAGAATAAGTCTATGAAATTAAAACAGAATAAGACCACATTTCCTGGAGTGGAAAAAGAATGATCAAGTTAAAAAAATGGATCAGATCAAGCAGGGGATTGTTGAGAAATATAGTTCAAGAAAAAGGCACCACAAAATTCTTCCAAATCTTTCTTTGAGTATTAGGGATTTTTAAAATCCAGATATACTGTATATGGAAAAGGCAGCTGCTGAACCTTCTTTCTAAGGCCATGTCCCAATGTTGGGCTTCTAAGTGGTTGGCAAGAATTCTATAAAATATGATCTTGGTTTCAATACACATTAATCCCCTTAATCCATGTTACTTTATAATCCGGATATTCACCAATATTGCAAAATTAATCCCCTTGCCTAATTTCATAAGTGAAGAACCTTTCACCTACATGATCTTGTAAGTGAGTAATCACACATTTGAAGAGGCTGGTATACTATATATATATATATATATATATATATATATATATATATATATATATATATATATATAAATGTAATCACACATTTGAAGAGGCTGGTATACTATATATATATATATATATATATATATATATATATATATATATATATATATATACACAGTGGTACCTCAAGATACGAACCCCTCGTCTTACGAACAATTCGTGATACGAACCCGGGGTTCAGAAAAAATTTGCCTCTTCTTACGAACTTTTTTCAAGTTACGAACGCCAAACCCGAACTTCCGGGTTCGGCATTGGGAGGCTCCTGGGAAGCCCCCGGGCTGTTTTAAAAGGTGACCGCCGGGCTGGGGGGCTTCCCAGCAACCTCCCGAATCCCGAACTTTTGCCGAACTTCCAGGTTCGGGGTTCGGGGGGGTGCTGGGAAGCCCCCCAGCCCGGCGGTCACCTTTTAAAACAGCCGGGCGGCTTCTCAGGAGCCTCCCAACGCCGAACGCGGAAGTTCGGGTTTGGCGTTTGGCTTCCGGAGGCTCCTGGGAAGCCCCCCGGCTGTTTTAAAAGGTCACAGCCAGGCTGGGGCGCTTGCCAGCAGCCCCGACTCCCTGCCGCTCGCCCATGGCCGGCAGAAGATCGCTCTTGCCCGGCTTCCGCGCGAGGCATCAGGTCAGCATTCTGTGGGGCGGGCGGCGGGGAAGCCGGCGGCTGTGGCAGCTGCTGCAGGAGGCTTTCCCCCTCCTCGTCCGCCGCCCGCCCGCCCAGAATGCTGACCTGATGCCTCGCGGGGAAGCCGGGCAAGAGCGATCTTCTGCCGGCCATGGGCGAGCTACAATAAGCTTCCACGCCCTCGCCCGTGCCTGGCGGGAGGTGAAGAGTGCTTTGCCCAGTGCAAAGTTGACAGCAAGCAGCTCCGCAGTCCCCAAAGGAGGCTTAACCCCGCCCCTCTGTCCCACCCCTCGCCCGTATCCGGCATAACTTCCTCCTGCCTATCCCCGCTCTTCTGCCGGCCACGGGCGAGGGGTGGGACAGAGGGGTGGGGTTAAGCCTCCTTTCGGGACTGCGGAGCTGCTTGCTGTCAACTTTGCACTGGGCAAAGCACTCTTCAGCTCCCGCCAGGCACGGGCGAAAGGCGAGGAAGCCTATTGTAGCAGCTGCCACAGCGGAGACATTTGGGGTTTTGGCTGGGGGGGGGAGGGGAAGGCAGGAGGTCCGGCCCTTCATTTGCCCTCCCAGCAAAAGACAAAGCCGCACAGCTCCGCATCGCCGAAGGAGGCTTAACCCCACCCCTCTGTCCCACCCCTCGGCCGTGGCCGGCAGAAGAGCGGGGATAGGCAGGAGGAAGTTATGCCGGATACGGCCGAGGGGTGGGACAGAGTGGTGGGGTTAAGCCTCCTTCGGCGATGCGGAGCTGCGCGGCTTTGCCTTTTGCTGGGAGGGCAAATGAAGGGCCGGACCTCCTGCCTTCCCCTCCCTCCCCAGCCAAAACCCCAAATGTCTCCGCTGTGGCAGCTGCTACAATAGGCTTCCTCGCCTTTCGCCTGTTTCAGCTTTCCATCCATCCACGTCACTTCGCCGCTAAATCGTATGGCAGCAAACAATCTTTGGGGTTTTCGCTGGGGGGAGAAGTAGGACCTTCCTAACTTCCTCCCCCCCCCCCAGCGAAAACCCCAAAGATTGTTTGCTGCCACACGATTTAGCGGCGAAGTGACGTGAAGGGATGGAAAGCTGAAACCGGGCTGTTTCAGCTTTCCATCCATCCACGTCACTTTGCTGCTAAATCGTATGGCAGCAAACAATCTTTGGGGTTTTCGCTGGGGGGAGAAGTAGGACCTTCCTAACTTCCTCCCCCCCCCCAGCGAAAACCCCAAAGATTGTTTGCTGCCACACGATTTAGCGGCGAAGTGACGTGAAGGGATGGAAAGCTGAAACCAGGCTGTTTCAGCTTTCCATCCATCCACGTCACTTTGCTGCTAAATCGTATGGCAGCAAACAATCTTTGGGGTTTTCGCTGGGGGGAGAAGTAGGACCTTCCTAACTTCCTCCTCCCCCCCCCAGCGAAAACCCCAAAGATTGTTTGCTGCCACACGATTTAGCGGCGAAGTGACGTGAAGGGATGGAAAGCTGAAACCGGGCTGTTTCAGCTTTCCATCCATCCACGTCACTTTGCTGCTAAATCGTATGGCAGCAAACAATCTTTGGGGTTTTCGCTGGGGGGAGAAGTAGGACCTTCCTAACTTCCTCCCCCCCCCAGCGAAAACCCCAAAGATTGTTTGCTGCCACACGATTTAGCGGCGAAGTGACGTGAAGGGATGGAAAGCTGAAACCGGGCTGTTTCAGCTTTCCATCCATCCACGTCACTTTGCTGCTAAATCGTATGGCAGCAAACAATCTTTGGGGTTTTCGCTGGGGGGAGAAGTAGGACCTTCCTAACTTCCTCCCCCCCCCAGCGAAAACCCCAAAGATTGTTTGCTGCCACACGATTTAGCGGCGAAGTGACGTGAAGGGATGGAAAGCTGAAACCGGGCTGTTTCAGCTTTCCATCCATCCACGTCACTTTGCTGCTAAATCGTATGGCAGCAAACAATCTTTGGGGTTTTCGCTGGGGGGAGAGGTAGGACCTTCCTAACTTCCTCCCCCCCCAGCGAAAACCCCAAAGATTGTGCCTTTCTTTGTTGCGCTTCCACCAGCATGGCCTGGCTGGCAGCGGAAGATGTAACCGAGCTCACGGGGCTGGGCTCGGCTCCCCCTCTTACCAGCCCAGCAGGCAGCCGCCATGGAAGGCTCCGTTCCCTGTCGGCCACGGAGACCGGCCCCGTGGGCTCGTTTACATCTTCCGCTGCCAGCCAGGCAGCGCAACGAAGAGAGGCATTCGCTTTCCTCCCGCCGGCCCCTCAATCGGGCCGGTAGGGAACAGAATGGAACCAGCCCAGAAGCAATAGACGCAGGATCGGGCCGGCAGCAGGCGCAGGGCGAGGCAGCAGGTCTGCATCCTGGGCAGGCGGGCGGGCGGCGGGCGAGGAGGCGCGGCCGAGCGGCGACAGCGGCGGTTCTCCTCACTTCGGAGAGCTTCCTGGGCATGAAAACGCACGAATCCAACAAGAACGAAAGCCAGGAAGCTCTCCCTGGCGGAGACCGCCGGCCCCTCAATCGGGCCGCCGTGACGGGGACCACTGGCCTGCCTAGCGGGCTGGGAGGGAGGTGGAATACGGGAGGAGGAGGAAGAGGAGGAGGAGGGAGGAAGGAGAGAGAGAGAGAGGGAAGCCGCCCGGCTGTTTTTAAAGGTGACAGCCGGGCGGCAGCGTTTTTTTGCGGTTGTTTTTTTTTTGTTGCACGGATTAATTGACTTTACATTGTTTCCTATGGGAAACAATGTTTCGTCTTACGAACCTTTCGTGTTACGAACCTTTCCCTGGAACCAATTAAGTTCGTATCTTGAGGTTCCACTGTATATATATTTTCAGAAATAAGGGGAAACCATGATTTATTTTGAAAAGGGAAAATTAGCACAATAAGCAAAACCAAAATAATGCAAGTTTCCTTAAGTGGTATCAAATGAACTTCCTTTTACATCTGAATCAACTCATGCACCAATTGAAGTGCATCAAAGTCATGCACTTCCATTTTCCAATTTGCTTATAGCTCTGATTAATTAAAAGAAATCCATAAAGTTCATTGGCCTCTACTCCCAAGAATTATATTTTGTGATTGCTTCACTCAACCCAGCCATTATGTTATCTTGCAAGCAATCCGCTTAAATAGTGCACAGATATAGGGTTTATTTAGTGTTTTTAACTCGGTTGCAATACAGACCTATAACTTTTGCAAAGTGAGTCAAAAGAAAAATCACCTAGCCCTAATGGACAAGTTTTATACCCTTCAGATATTAGATTTCAGGATTCTTAGCAATAGGCTATGGGAAATTCTGGGAATTGAAATTCAAAAGGAAAAAAATCACTTCTTTTTAAAATCTCTTTGTAATATATTTTTAGAAGGAACATGACTCAAATGAACTTAGTAAGAAATTAAAAAAAAACCCTAATACTCAAAGAAACATGCTCTATCATATTCTGGGGTTTTGACCTCTCTGAATTCTAAATGTTTTCCAGATAAAAAGAAATTAACTAGTTTACAATCAAATCCCAGAATACTTACAGCATAATACTTAACAAATTTGAAGAATGAAAGGTTCAGCAGGAGGCACTGGAATTATTAAAAGATGTGACTGTTTTTCAAAGAAATGCTCTCAGTAAAAAATAACAACAACTAAAACACAACTTTTTAAAAGATGCAGAAAAGTCCATCAAGGAAACCTGGGTATCCAGTTCTGGCAATCTAATGGTCATCTGGATATTTGTTATCTAGATATAATAGCCCTCATCAGATATTTTATAGGACTGTATCTGAAATTAATATTAGGTATATTCAAAGAACCAGAAGAGATCCTCAGAATAAAGAAAAACAAGATGTTGAACTGTGATTTTAAGAGATAAAACATACCACAGATAGAAAGGATAAGCAAAATTAATTGGATACCGAATGTACCAAGTAACCTAGTAATAACTGGGTTAGTTTTATTAAAAAAAGTAAAAACTGATAGAAGTTAATAAATTTTAGTGGCTACCAGCTTCAGTGCGTAATTCCCTTGTCAAGACTTCAGGTTTATTATCTCACACCTGACTTAGAAAGTGATTTCTAAGTATTGTGTGAGTAGGCAGAGTTTAAGGGGGTTGCCTTCCAATCTCTCAGTAGATAGCTAAGGAGCATTCTATTCCCTACCCAAAGCTTGACACCAGTTCTTGTAATCAGCACAACTGAATTTTAGTGGAGTGGGGTTTGGGATGAATTATGAAGGGTTTAGCTTGGGATCTTCCCAAAGTAAGTAAGTAAGCATTGGCTTACTTTAGCATGAGGAAAAACCAGTCCCAAGGTTATACATTTGATGTGAAAAAAAAATGATATTCTATTTATTTTTCTATTAAGAGTTTATACATAACCTTTTAAACAGGAGCTACATACATATTGTTCCCTCCTTTTTTTTTGTTTCACAACAATCTGGTGAGGTGGGATGGGGTGGGGGAGAGGGAGAGTCTAAAGTCACCCAGATAGCATCTGTGTCTGAAGGACCTGGGTTTCTTCAATGTTACTTCAGCAACTTAACTACTTTTCCACATCACTTACATTAAAATAGTTGTTTCTCCCTATGCAAAGTTTAATTAATACTGAAAAAAGATATTGTCTTTCTACATCTGGTTCTTAGAATCATATCAAAATATTAATTGCAAAATTTTATTTATTTTATTAGATTTGTATGCCGCCCCTCTCCGCAGACTCAGACAAAATCCGCAGAAAAAATCTGAGACAATTAATTTACTTGTTCCTAGTAAATTAGTTAATTGTTCTGTAGAGATGTGTTATATATTTGGAATCAAAAGTACATTTAGCGAAGGCAAATTTCTTTAACTGGATGGGGAGTTAGTAAATGAAGTATATACTCTAATTGCAAATTAATGCATATTTAATGCCAATTAATCTGGCAACTGATAACGCCAATTAACCCATCTTAATTAAGTCACCTGAAGAGTAAAAATAAATATATATATTATTTTCAATTATATATAAAATTCAGTATATTTCTGGTTTATATGAAAAAAAATATTCATAGTGAAACTTAATTTTGGAATGGATTGAAAACAACCCAAAGAAAATAAAAGATAAGGGAAGAAAATTGTGAAAAGTTTAGATAGAAAGAAAATGGAAATCAGCTGTGTTGTTATCAAATGTAAAAGTTAATTGCAAAGCTTTTAATAAAGTTAAGAACAAAGCATGTCTCTGCTGTATTACACATTTTTTTTTAAAAAAAATACATTTTCTAAAATCACCATGTTTTCAAACTATCCTGAAATTTTAAAAAAAATATTATTGAAAAATATGATATTGTTATAATTATACTCCAGAGCACAGTGAAGTCAGTTGAAAAAATCCCATCATAATCAATAGGCTGAGGATGGAAAGATGCTGGTAGATAAGGTTTTTTTAATATATATTAGACTCCCAAACTTTGATCTTCATAATACAAAAAGGAATTTTGCTTCTTTGACCTACAAGAACTCTAAGCTTTATGGCTAATAGAAGAATCTATTGAATGCTTTGGTTCCTAAGAGGAGAGGAGCCTTCAATTAGATCTACTGATCTTATGGTATTATTTTGCTTACTATTAATGGCAACATATTCCTTTCTGAAGTTAGTAGCTGTACCATTTTTGCTGGCTTTTCCCCTTTTTCTGCCGCTCTAAGATAAAAAGGAAAAGAAGAGAACAAAGATAAGGGAATTCCATCTACAGATTTTGTTCCTTTGTACTACTGCACTCCCAAAAACAATATAAAAGAAACAGAGACATCATCACACAATAGTCAGATAAGGGTCATGGTCAGTAATGGGTTCTAAAACCCATTGCTACCTGTTTGGTTGCCTGCTTGCGTCCACGTGCAAGACTTTTGTGCATGTGCAGAAGCATCTGGGGTGTGTGAGCGGATCCTCCTGCTGCTAGCGCTACCAGTTCACAGAACCGGGCCAAATGGGGAACAACACACCACTGACCATGGTGTATTATTACAGTTTATAAAATATATTGTGAGCCACCCCGAGTCTTTGGAGAGGGGCGGCATACAAATCTAATAAATTGAATTGAATTGAATATTCAGGTTCCCACCTTTTTCTGCTGAATTTAATCACACAGAAATAATATGTTTATTTTGGACTTCCGGGGAAGAAATGAATAACTGAAAATAGAACTAGATCACAATAGAATAAAGAGCCAGTAAGTAAACCAGTTCTTTATCATTCATTTTTGGACAAGGAGAACACTTGAGATCACTCACAAGTGTTCCAGATTGTTGTTCATCATGAGGAGACTTCAAGTCAATTTTCTCTGGTGAGTTCAGAGCTCTGGGAGACAAGGGAATAACTATTTTGTTCAAACCATGAAAAGCAACTTCACAATGACACTGGGTTTACATACTTCTGTGTCTAATCACTTTTGGAAATTTATTGTTAGCTGCTTTCAGCTATTACAAAACTTTGGATGGACAAGTGCAACATTTCCTTCAATCATTAGCAAAATAAGTTTTGAATACTAATTTAAATATTTTTTTAAAAAAATAACACGCAATAAAAGGGTGGATAGAACTTTGATTTTAGAAAGTTACAGGTAGACTAAGATTCCAAATGGATCTAAAATAAGATTTTGAATGATTTATAAAAAAAATTCATGGGATGGGAATCCTTCCTTTTGTTTTTAATTCTTTTACAAAAAAATTGTGGAACTTTGAAGATTGGAAACTACAGGCACTAAAGGACCTAAAGTTTAATTTTAGAGAAGATCATTTAAATTTGACTTACTAATATAAAATATTGTAACACTGGAAATATTGAAGGATATTTTTGAACAGTGGATCCAGAATTTAATTTGAAGACTATCTGCTACTGCAAATAAATTATTTATAGGAGAGAAACAAGTTTTACTGGACAAGACTGGGACTGATCTGAAAGTGGGTTTTAAAATGACAGGCTACAAGAATGATATGGGTAAAGATGATACACTAGAAACTGGCTAATCTGTTAATATTTAAAGGGATAACAAACCAAGAAAGCAGCCTGGATAATTTCCATATGTTGGATTTACCAAAGAGCCTTGTTAAAGCTTTGAAGAATTTTGTAAAAAGGAACATAGGGGAAAAAATGAAAAATCATTAAGTTTTGGAACATTATTTGAAGGGCCCGAAGATCAAGATTGCTAAAAGTCAAAGGAAGGAATATAAAGTTGGCTACTCATAATAACCTGCCCTCTGGAACAAGATTCCCCCCCAAGATCTGAATGGCCCTACTTAGTCACAGCAATAGGTATGTGCAATAACTCACCACTTCTTCCTTGGAGCGTCCATAATTAATCAAAAGCAGACAACCTTTTCCAGGCCATTAATTTTTGGTAACTTTCAGGGCCTGAAAGTCACTTGGCCCAACCTTTTCCATTTGTTCGTCTCTTTCTGATCTCAGTCCCCAGTTCCAGAAAAACCCCAGCATCTCCAAGCTAATACACAGGCATGGAGATCTATCTCAAGTCTTCCTCTTCCTCTCCAATCCAGAAATAATTAATGCCATCTTCCATACCATGTGAAGTCATCCTAATAAAAAAGTTGGCCCCTCTTACAGCAGGTGTATTGTAAATGCTGCATCCCCCCCCCGCTTTTAAAGAGGAAAACTTCAAAATATTTTTTTTTAAATACCTCTTTTTCCAAACAGCTCCATTTTGACTTTATTTTCCCTCGATATTTATAAACAATAATAAATAACCAAACAATGGACACCTTTAATATTAAGCACTGAGCTAAATGTAGAAACTTTTTTTCATATTATGAAATACAGTACATTTGTATTTTGCAATTGCCTAGCAGTGCCAGGCTTAGCCTTACTTATACAATTGTAACAAAAGTTTGGAAACTATATTTAAGAATGATAATTTTTCTCCTCTTTATTTTTAAAGATTTAGCTTATCAAAACCATCATATTTGTAGTTTGTATAGCATAAATACAACTGTGCTCAGCTATCATCTGTATTTTACAACATATTTATTTATCTCTCATAAGGCAGTAAATCTATTACTCAGGAGCAAAAACATATCTAAATTTTGTTTAAGAATCTCTGTATTTCTTTTTCTAATTTCTCCTATAGCTGAAGATTCAATCATTTCTTGAAACCTGATCCTATTTCTACTGCTGCTCTTAACCTCTGCTTTATCTGTCCATCTTTTCATTGCATGTGCTATTACCTGAAGTTCATGCCTTTCTCTAATTATAGTGAATGTGCTAAATTCTCATGGATTATTGACTGGTTTTTATTTGATTATTTGGCATACAAACTTCAAATATTCCTTCAGCTACATTTCCCATAAAGTGCTGACTACTTATTTTTTGATTGATCTATAATTCATTAACCTCAACTGTTATTTAATACAATATATTGTTTGGTTATTAATCATAGTTTTATTTTTGGACTGTTTCAAGACAGAAAGGCGATTGTGGAAAACTCCAGTCTTGCCTCATGATAAGATTCAAATTCTTCTATCATAGAGTTCTCATATAACTCACACACAAATAATTCCTTATCTATTAAAACAAAAATGAGCAATATGTTTGTGACTATGTGAACTGCAATGATGTAACTATATCTCCAGAGTTAGCAGGACTTGAATTCTTGGACATTCTCACCACCTCATCTTCCCAGTGTTAGGTTTTATTGATGTTTTTAATCTGTCTGACATTAGTTGAGGTGAGAGATGAAATTTAGGGGTCAATCTGATCTTATTTGACTGTCAGATTTCAATAGCATGGGCTCTGGGTCTGACTAAGAAAACAAAGAATAGTCAAGAGTCATATGAAGCACAATTTCTGACTACTGCAATAGAACTTGGCAATTTTTTCTCGTTTTATCTGTAAATGTCGCAATTCTAAATAAGATATGAAAGTATTGATATCTGGTTGACAATACAATGTTTGGGTCTGTATACATGACTGTGAATTTACATTGTTTTTTGCTTTATCCATTCCTTCTACACTTCTAAAATAATGGCTTATTGTATGTTTTGGATAAATGGCATATTGTATGTTTTGGATAAAATTACATTTCTAGCTCTTCCCAAAAAATATGGAAATAGAGTTAAAAGCATATAGGAAATAGAAGAGAAAATAATAAGATATAAGAGGAAATGATAAATTCACTATTAATTTATTCATTCATATTTGCAAAATATCCAATTTTATTGCCCATAGTGCACATATTATTAATTTCAATACAGAGTAAATTACGTAAAACCTCTTCTGAAGAAAAGCACTAAAATGTTTTATATCCTGGCAATGAAACAAAAGTAGGTAGGTTCTGTCCCATTAGAAGTGGAATGTGAAAAGAGTATATGAGTGATCCAAATAAAAAGATATGAAAGAAAAGAGAGAGGGGCAGCATGTCAAAGCAATAGCAGAAATGTACATTTTATAAAATAATCAATACCGAATAATGACATGTTTATTGCATTCTGGAAAAAACACAAGCCCAGTCAATCTAAACCCACAATTAGAAAATTAATATGGAAACTGATTTGACTACTAAAAGATTCTGGTGACCAATCTATTTTTTTAACCTTGTTTATGAAATGCTAATAATTAAAGTCTTTATTCCTGGTGTTTTCACTAGACATTTCTACTGAAGAAAAGATCAAAAGGGATAGGTAACCATATGATCTGAAAAAGCAACAGGACCAATTATCCAACCGGATCCCATTTTATTTTTCATCCTGGAAGGCCTTGCTTAGGAAATAAAATTTAATGAGAAAAACAATGTAAAGCTTTGAGCAGCTATTAGAATTCCTCAAGCATGCTCCTTTTGAAAGGGAGCACTGAAGTTTGAAAATTTAAGTATCACATATACAGAAAGAGCAGCTGTTTCACCCAGAAGCCCATGCACAGCTGCATACAACCCGTAAACAGATTTCCCTAAATATTTGTGTTCTACCATCAATTTGTGGCTTAAGAATTTTATAAGACTGCTGTGAGCCGCCCCGAGCCTGGGGAGAGGGGCGGTATATAAATCTAATAAATAATAATAATAATAATAATAATAATAATAATAATAATAATAATAATAATAATAATATGTCAGGGAAAAATTAAGTTAAATGGTCAAAGGAGTCAATCCATGTTTTTAAAAAAGACAGATTAGTATGCATAATTTGTAATGTATAAGTGACCTATAAGGATCTAACAGCATGATAGGTAGTGTGTAAATCTTCTAAAAATACAGAAACTTATGCTCTAGTATAAAACATAGCTAACTAGAAACATAGAAACATAGAAGTCTGACGGCAGAAAAAGACCTCATGGTCCATCTAGTTTGCCCTTACTATTTTCTGTATTTTATCTTAGGATGGATATATGTTTATCCCAGGCATGTTTAAATTCAGTTACTGTGGATTTATCTACCATGTCTGCTGGAAGTTTGTTCCAAGGATCTACTTCTCTTTCAGTAAAATAATATTTTCTCATGTTGCTTTTGATCTTTCCCCCAACTAACTTCAGATTGTGTCCCCTTGTTCTTATGTTCACTTTCCTATTAAAAACACTTCCCTCCTGGACCTTATTTAACCCTTTAATATATTTAAATGTTTTGATCATGTCCCCCCTTTTCCTTCTGTCCTCCAGACTATACAGATTGAGTTCATTAAGTCTTTCCTGATACGTTTTATGCTTAAGACCTTCCACCATTCTTGTAGCCTGTCTTTGGACCCGTTCAATTTTGTCAATATCTTTTTGTAGGTGAGGTCTCCAGAACTGAACACAGTATTCCAAATGTGGTCTCACCAGCACTCTATATAGCGGGATCATAATCTCCCTCTTCCTGCTTGTTATACCTCTAGCTATGCAGCCAAGCATCCTACTTGCTTTCCCTACCACCTGACTGCACTGAGAATATTTGTAGCTCAGGGTTGAAATGAGGGGTCCTCGGAGCTTAGTTATTTTCTTGCAGATGCTTCATTTCTCAAACTAGGTAATATCAGTCATTAGCATTGATGATGTTGCCTAGTTTGGGTAATGAAATGTCTGCAGGAAAACCACCAAGCTCAGAGAAGAACAAGGATCTGTGTAGTCTGGAGGACAGAAGGAGAAGGGGGGACATGATCAAAACATTTAAATATGTTAAAGGGTTAAATAAGGTCCAGGAGGGAAGTGTTTTTAATAGGAAAGTGAACACAAGAACAAGGGGACACAATCTGAAGTTAGTTGGGGGAAAGATCAAAAGCAACGTGAGAAAATATTATTTCACTGAAAGAGTAGTAGATCCTTGGAACAAACTTCCAGCAGGCGTGGTAGATAAATCCACAGTAACTGAATTTAAACATGCCTGGGATAAGCATATATCTATCCAAAGATAATATAAAGAAAATAGTATAAGGGCAGACTAGATGGATCATGAGGTCTTTTTCTGCCATCAGTCTTCTATGTTTCTATGATCCTCATAGCTAACCATATTTAAGAAAGAGGTCACTAAAAACCCTTCCCAGCACATTCAATGTACAAAGATTTACCCTGGGAAGAGCATTAGAGATTCATCTTAATAAAAAAAAAGATAAGAGCTATCTCTTAATGGCATGTGCCATTCAATATTTGGGATTAGGAACTCCGTCACTCCGTGACCTGGTTATAAAATGATAAATCACATGACCACTCTGACTTATAATAACAAATCACCCACAGTCATTAGGTGGCAACATAAGACCTTGACTTGTGACATCATAAGAGCTTGAGTTGTGACTTCCTGCTGGCTTCCAGTGATTTTGTTTGTTGGGAGTTGGTAAGGAAGATCACAAATGGTGATCATGTGACTGTGGAATGTTACAGCTACAATATTTGCATGTTAGTTATCAAGTGCCCAATCATGGTCACATGATAACAGCTGCAAATTTAAGTACCTGCTATAGGTTTCCGCATTCAGTGCTGTTATAATTTCAAACAGAATGAACAGTTGGTATATGAGGACTACCTGTATAAACAATTTATACCAATATAGAGAAATTAAGAAAACATTACTCACATTTAAATAGAAAAATAGCCCATCAAAGTGAGCAAGACTGACCAAGGGATCTATGACCTGCTCAGTCTGAAGTCCAGGGCTTAATAGAGAGCTTAAACAATGTTAAGATACAGTATCTGATTTTCTTTCTAATTATTTACTTATTATTTATTTATTAGATTTGTATGCCGCCCCTCTCTGAAGAATCGGAGAGGCTCACAACAACAATATACAATACAAATCCAATGATTAAAAACAAAACAGTTAAAACCCTTGATTTAAAAACAATAATACATCCCAAACAAACCTTACATAAAACGGGACGGCCGAGGGGAATCAATTTCCCCATGCCTGGCGACAGAGGTGGGTTTTTAGGAGTTTGTGAAAGGCAGTCCTGATCTCTGGGGGGAGTTGATTCCAGAGGGCCAGGGCCACCATAGAGAAGGCTCTTCCCCTGAGTCCCGCCAGAGGACATTGTTTTGTCGACGGGACCCGGAGAAGGCCAACTCTGTGGGACCTAATCGGTTGCTGGGATTCGTGCGGCAGAAGGCGGTCCCTAAGATATTCTGGTCCGATGCCATGAAGAGCGTTATAGGTCATAACCAACACTTTGAATTGTGACTGGAAACTGATCGGCAACCAATTAAACTAAATGTTTATTACAGCCAAAGATTACTACAATTAAAAATACTCAAGAAATATAGTTAAAAATTCTAGAATAAAATAATAACAAATAAATTCTATGTTGAAATCATAATCTGGCATCATATCTGTCAGTTGAATGTAAACAAGAACACAGCCTAAGCTATAATATAATATTGGTCCTTCAATTGTGAAGAGAAAGCTTAGAGAAAGCTCCATTGTTTCTGGCTCCAGATTCTGTCAGATGTACTGTCAGCCATACCAGTTATCTTAGCCAGTTAGAAATAATAAATTATCAGAAAGCCTTTTCATTTGCACAATGCCATACACCTGGGTAGCAAATATAAAGGGATACCATTGGTTGAAAGGCTCTGTCCCTGTGATTCTGGACAGGTGGAAACCTCTGGACACATCCTTCTTTGCTGCTCTTTTTATAGAGACATTCAAACAAGATTTGTCCTACTGAAAAAATAATAATGTCCTGACTGTTCTGACACTGTTTGTTTTCAGTGGCTTCAGACGCATTGTAGTCACAGTGTAGATAGCTAGATTCTGCACAGCATCACTAAAGAATAGTTGGAGCCTGATGAATAATCCATTGTAGCTATTTTATGCAATTCATGCACTAAAACTTTTGGCATTACCACCTTGTTTTCCTTCTAGTGGTTGCTTACTTTAAAACCAGGTTTCGATCCTCAAGACAAACTCCAAGAGAGACCAGAAAACCAATAAAACTTCAGCAATAGAGTGATCAACACCTAGAATTCACTACCTGACTTTGTTGTTTCTTCCCCCAACCCCAAAATCTTCAAAATTAGATTGTCTGCAGTTGACCTCTCCCCTTTTCCAAGAGGTCTTAATGGGCGTGCATAAGTGCACCATTGTGCCTACCATCCCTGTCCTATTGTCCTGTTGTTTTTTTATCATTACTTTCTGTTATGTTTACAGAAACTACTATCCTATACTTGACTGAAAAATAAATAAATAAATAAATAAATAAATAAATTTTCTCCCAGACTGACAATAGGATACTACATTTTTCATCACAACGGTGCTCCAAACACAAACAAAAAATATTCTCAATAAATTTAATCTTTCCGACAAATGTAAATCTTAAATAGATTGTAAATGATCCAATGAATATTTCAGAAAGTGGACCAATTTCATTCCCTACACAGCCTTTTCAAAAAACACATAACTATCAAGTTCCCTGCTATTAGAGTCATTCTCTGACTCTTGTATATGCTCGCCAAAAAACCCCAGAAAATGAGATGCATCTCCTTTCAGATCTCAGTGAAGTCAGTGGAGTCACAGAGAAGCAGAAAGCATGTGTGATCATCACAAGCAGCATCTAGTGTTCTAGCCATAGAGAAAGACCAAAGGCACAATAAAGAGAAGGTTGATTTGGTTGTAGTGTCCAAGGAGAGAAATATAAAAGAAATATCACTGAAAAACATTTGCTAAGAAGAGAACACACAGCAATGAGTTACTGAAGGTCAAGTGAGGATATCTTTTAATCTTGATTTTTTAAAAAGCCTGAACTGGAGCAGTGAATTGTACACAGCAGACAAGTGGAATGAATGGGCAAAATTACTGGGTCATCAAAACACTACACAAGGTTTGCCTCTTTATAGGCCTCAATAAAAAATAATGCATTCTTCGGGTAAAATGTTTTCTAAGGCACTTTCAGCAAATTTATGAACCATGCTTCCTAGATGATTAGTGAGGGCACGCTAAAATTGGGTAGATAATTAAGGTGGAAAGCAGGTATCTAAATCACATAAGCTTAACTAAAACACCATGAAAAACATGCCATGAACACTTGTGGGGTTATAATTTTTGTCGCTAGATTATGGGTGACGAGCAAGATTAAAGGGCAGTAACATAAGGAGCAATTGCTTAACAAATTTGGAACAATCAAAACTCTTTTATCCTTATTCAATCTTATTCAAGATTGCCTTAATCTGAGTGGTTTGCAGATTTGATTTCACAGTAGGTAAGTTTTAAGATAATGTTTCAAGCTAAGAGAAACTCAGCTGTGTACAAAAGTAGGCTGAAAATTTCAGGCCTGGAAAGACTTAAGTGCAGAATCTGAAAGGGTGTTCACTGAAGTATTAGCACATAATAACAGGAAATACACTATGTTATAAATGAAAGAAAAGTATATTAAATGCACTTTTAAAATGGTGATGAAATATGTTGATATTTGTCCTCAATTGCTACCTGTACTGCCAGTTATATTAGAATACTGCTAAATTATGTTTTGAAGCTAATCAAGCTTAGCTTTGCCTACTGGAAACATGTTAGAGAAAAAAAAATGATGAAACTTATGAATTAAGTATTCATATACTCAAGGTTACCTAGCCAGATGGAACTTTTCATTAACTGCAGTAGAAGTAATTTTGTGGGAGAACTTTGCCTGAATTAGACATGATATCTACAAATAATAATTTCTATTTGTAAGGTCCCTTTATCCCGATGAATTAAACCCCAACTGTTGGCTTTTTTCAGTTTTTAGAAATACATATTCTCCCAAAAATAAAAAAAAATTGGGGGCAAGTGGAGATGAGAACAGGTAAATCTAAAGTACAAAACAGTCAACTACTAAAAAGTTTGTTTTTCATATTAACTTGTTAGATTAATTTGACTTATTGTGTTGATTTACCACAATAATCTTTTTTAAACAGAAAGATAAGTTCAGTACAAACATGGTTTAACTAGATTCAACTGATACAAATCCAACCACTTTAGATATAGATACTGTATCAATTCATTGTATTTAATTGTGTTCTCCATAGCAAGCCATATAAAACTTCATTCAAGCAGAAGTCATTGAAGGGATGCTGTTTTATACAATTGTGAAAAGGAAATTTTCAAAGGTAATAGAATAAACCCTATGCAATACAACTTTTGATTAAAAGCAATGCTTATGATTTACTGTTTATTTAGAGACTATTCAAATATGGTTTGATCAGAGAAAGGAACAAAGCCACTGACAAAACATTATTCCTTTGGTTTTTTTTTAAATAAAGGGTAAGTTCATACAATAGGTATTTTCTACTTTCTATGAGAGAAGACAGATGGAGAGAGGTGGTGAAGTAGGATAAAAAAAATCCTATATAAATTCAATGCATATATGCTATTATTTATCTTTTTAAAAAAAAAAAATGGAAATCAGTGTTCACACTACAAAAAGCAGTTACAGAACTTAATACCTAAAATACATTATGTTGACTGATTAAAAACAACAATTCACTCATTCTCCCAATTTAGGCTGCAGATCATTTTATAGATCTGCAGATCATTTTATAGATCTGCAGATCAGGCCCTTTTCTCTATAGCAGTGGTCCTCAAACTACGGGCCATGGGCCACATGCGGCCCACTGAGGCCATTTATCCGGCCTGCCAGTGAGTGACAAGAGCACAGGTTAAAGAGAGAGAGAAAGAAAGAAAAGGGAAAGAGAGGGAGGGAAGGAGAAGTGGAGAGGAATGAAGGAGGGAAGGAAGGAAGGAAAGAAGGAGAAATGGAGGGAAAAAGGAAGGAAGGAAGGAAGGAAGAATGAAATGGAGGGACAGAGAAAGGAAGGACTGTTTTTTTGGGGGGTAATTTTTAAAAAAAATTCTCTCAACATACATTCAAACAACACAGTGTACTATCTAATTTTCCATGAATAAAGTGTGGTATTTTGTTAGTAACTAATATCAATAATAAAAAAAGTTGCAAAAGGTATTTTTTTTCTAATTTTGACATCCAGTTACATTCATTTTCTTTTAATTAAATTCCCTCCTTAGTGTTCCTTCACAAAGTGCAACACCAATTATATTTCTAACTTATTAACCATTATGCCAAAGGGCTTCCTTCTTTCTTTATACATTTTTCATAAGCCAAGAAAACTTTGTATAGCCAATCAGATGTTAACAAAAGAAAATTAAAAACAAAACATAAACATATATGAATTTCAGATCTTCTCCCCCCTCTAAATAGTATGTTCCCATTTTGCTTTTTACTTTAAAACAAGGTATGTGCAGTGTGCATAGGGATTTGTTCATAGTTTTTGTTTATAGTCCGGCCCTCCAACAGTCTGAGGGACAGTGAACTGGCCCCCTGTGTAAAAAGTTTGGGGACCCCTGCACTATAGTGACTATAGTATATACCAGAAGTGTCAAACTCAAGGTCTACGAGCTGCATCCAGCCTGAGGGGTGCTTAGATCTGGCCTGTGGTGCCACCCTGGATACAGCGAAGGACTGGCCCACAATGTCTTGGCCTGGCTTAGGCCAACTGGGCACTGATCTACAACCCAGTGGTGTCTGGCAGCATGCTAGAGGAGGCTGTGGCAGCTGAAAACGTAGCTTGAGAGCCGGGCTTAACTCTTGCCCTCTGCTGCCTAGGGCTCTGGACAGACTGCACCACTGTCTGAGGTCTTCACGTGGCCTGAGAGGGACAGTGAGGCTCCTCTGGGTGACAAAGTTTTGGCCCTCTCCCTAGTCTCGCCTTCCTCCATGGAAGACCAATGTATCCACCTGGACTATCACATGCACCCCCGATACGAGTGACCTTCAGTTGACCATGCCCCCCTGGCCATGCCCCCTTGCACCCCAAAGGTCAAACACAACCCTGTGTCTATCTATCCAATTGCTCCTGTCGGAACTCACCTAGATGTGTGTGCACATACACACACAAATGTACATATATACATTTACATATGTACATGTACATATGCTCTGTATTTAATCCTGCAAGACAAGATTATTATATTACCCCAACAGAAATGGTAAGTTAAGTCCCTTACTAATAAAATAATAAAGGAAACACTGAATAAGGAAATTGTGGAGAACACAAACTGGAGTTAGATAAAGGCAAGGTTACATGGGAGTGGAGGAACTAGTGAATGGGGTGAGTTGAAGCAATCATACAAATGAACAGGCTGCCAAGGACTTGCATTCTGATTATATAACAGTGGGGACGCTGCAACAGCTGTAACATCAGGGACTGGTCCTAAATTCCTTTGTTCACCTGAGAGTTGCCATAATTTCAAAGATTACTGAATGAAGGTTGCAAATTGAGAAGTATCTGTAAAGTTCTACTACAAAAGCAGGATTTGGCCATACTTCTTCACACATCTAAAATATACATGGTTCAAACCATAAAATTCTCAGTTACCTATACATTACTTTGCAGAGTGCTTCTTTCCATAATTGGTAAAAAGAAGAAAGAAAGAAATGCCGTCAAGAACAGTACAGCCTATGCAACATTTCCAGGTGATATTTAGAGTATAAGAATAACAGAGTTGGAAGGGACTTGGAAGTCTTCTAGTCCATCCCACTGCTCAGGCAGGAAACTCTATAACAGGGGTAGGCAAAGTTGGCTGTTCTATGACTTGTGGACTTCAACTCCAAATCATGCTAGCTCAGGAATTCTGGGAGTTGAAGTCCACATGTCATTGAAGAGCCAACTTTGCCTAGCCCTGCCCTATAACATGGGTGTCAAAGCCATGCATCATGTGCTGGCTAGGCCTCCCCTGGTTTAGCGAAGAGGAAAAAGTTGTGATACATCACATGATGACAAAATGATATGGCGAGTTTGACATCCTTGCCCTATACCAGTGACGGCAAACCTTTTTTTCCTCAGGTGCCGAAAGAGCATGTGCGCATGCTACCACACATGTGTGAGGGCCCACACCCATAATTCAGTGCCAGGGGAGGGCAAAAATAGGTTCCCTCACCCCCCAGAGGTCCTCTGGAGGTCAGAAATGGTCCATTTCCCAATTTTTGGTGAGCCCTGTAGGCTCATGTTTCACTCTCCCAAGGCTCCAAAGGCTTCCCTGGAACTGGGAGAGGGTACAAAACACATTCCCCATGGAGGCTCTCTGGAAGCAAAAAATGCCTTTCCAGAGCCTCTGTGTGAGCCAAAAATCAGCTGGCCGGCACACACATGCATATTGGAGCTGAACTGGGGCAACGGCTTGTGTGTCAGCAGATATGGCTCCATGTGCCACCTGAGCCACCATCGCCATCACTGTCCTATACCATTTCAGAAAACTGGTTGTCCAACATCTTCTTAACTACTTGGTGTTAGAGCATTCACAGACTGTGGAGGCAAATTGTTCCACTGATGAATTGTTCTAACAGTCAGGAAATTTCTTCTTAGTTCTAAGGTTGCTTCTCTCTTTGATTAATTTCCATCCATTATTCCTTGAACTGACCTCAGGTGCTTTGGAGAGCAACTTAACTCCCTCTTCTTTTTGGCAACCTCTGAAATATTGGAACTATTATGTCAGTCCTCATCCTTCTTTTCATTAAATTAAATTTAAATTCATTAAATTAGACATACCCATTTCCAGTTCTTTATATGTTTAAGCTTCTATTTAAGCCCTTAATCATCGGCGGACAGACAGACAAATACCAAGGCATCATAAAGTGGTATTAACATTTCACATGATCTTGATTCAATTCCTCTGTTAATGCAGCCTAGGACTGTGTTGGCTTTTTGGGCAGCCGCAGCACACTTCCAATTCACATGCTTCTCATCTAAATCATTCATATGGATTCTCAGCACAGCTATAGCCTTCATACATTTTCTCAGACTTCCTTCACATTGTCTACACATAATTATGAAAAGTCCAAATCCTGCTATGAAAACTGCAGAATATTTAAACATAGGACTGATAGTTTTTCTCTGATGCAAAGTTAAGTGAGGAACAGTTAGAGGAGCTTTATAGTTGGCAAGAGACTGGGTGCCTCATTTTCTCCTCTAATATCCTTTTCATCTTCTGGAAAAGTTTGGATCTCTAAAGACATTTTTTATTTATTATGTACTTGCTTGATGCTAAACTGCTGTCATTAAAAAAAAGTAATTGCATAGGATAGCTATTTGAATCAAAATAGATATACATGTGATAAAAGAAATCTAAGGAGAACAAAAAGAAACCCATAACACAACAGAATAACAATTAAAAAGGGAATGAAATATAATATATTTTCTTTTCTTTCCTTCCCTTGCCTGTCAAATTAGCAGTTCCTTCAATTTTATTTTCCTTCCTTATTAAATGTAGTCTGCGTACCAATAGCATTTGAAGATGAGTGAGGTACGTTAATAGCTCTTGCAAATTGTGTATGTAATGGAACTTGTCTTTAATGGACATATTTCTTATTGATCTGGTGTAAGTCTCCCACTTTTTTTGATTAATAAAACAAATCCAACTGTGAAATGCTTTGATGTTTTGTCACTCTAGTTTTTCCCCTTTTAGTTTCAATCCTCCTTGCTTAGATATTTCTCATATATTATCTGTAGCTGTCATCCACTCTCCAATTCTTTGGTTTGTATCATCTTATGCCAAAAGATTTAGCCTATTTTGAATGCAATCATCTATACTAACCTCATGGACACACACTGTATATCCTGACGCTTAATTATATGACTTTTTAAATTCAAAATTGGTATGTGATTACAGGTTTGTAAAAAAAAGGGAGGTGTTTTTGTAATTGGCATAGGAAAGGTGTTACACTAGGAAGCACTGCTGTGCTTTTTGTAAAAATCGTATATACTGTACCATCAAATTTGCACAAAACAATAGTTCAAATGTTTATTGGGTGAACATGGTGTTAAGCTGTACTTATGGAATTGGCTTTGATTAAAAACAAACCCTACATTGGCTCTTTTGAAATATAAAAGTATGCATATTATTTTGAAGATATTTCATTATGTGTGTGTGTGTGTGGGGGGGTTTCCATAGATTTTCACAGGTATATGTATGTAGATTGTTCTGAGTTCAGTTTTTACCCCGTGTAATATTTTGAGTGTTTATGTGACGTTTCGGTGAAATCACATTCACCATCATCAGGCTGAAGTTGTTAGCTTCATTAGCTTCGTGCTGAACTATATTCAAAGCAGCACAAAGCTAACAACTTCAGCCTGATGATGGTGAATGTGATTTCACCGAAACGTCGCATAGACACTCAAAATATTACACAGGGTAAAACCTGAACTCAGAACAATCTACGTGTGTGTTTGTGTGTGTGTGTTTGTAGCTTTTCATGGGTATAGATATGTAGGTTTTGTTGTGTTCAGTCTTTTTCCCAGTAAGATCCGGAGTGTCTTTGTAACGTTTCGATTGAGATCATACTCATCATCTTCAGGCTGGTGTTTTGGGCTTCATGCTGATGTGAATAAAGGATGGTTGGAGCTGCCATTTTTCTAAAAATAGCGGTGGGTGGGTGTGGAATGCTGGCTCAATTGCTGCAAGTGGGTTGGATGGCTGTGTTGTAACATCCAACCCACTTGCAGCATTTGAGCCAGAAATCCACACACCCCACCACTATTAATAGAAAAATAGCAGCTCCAACCATGCATTATTCACACCAGCACAAAGCCCAAAATAGCGCCGACGGACTTACCCGCCGGTGCCTTTTACAGGAGGGCCGGGCAGACAAAAGGACACATGGCGTAGCCGCCATGTTGTTTCGGCCGAAGTCTCGCGAGATTGCGAGACTTCGGCCGATGATCAGGCCAGGGTGGCCTGATCGTGACGTGTCCGGGCGGGGCCTGCCAGCCCTATAAAAGGGCGTGCAGGCCCGGGCTCTGCCTTTTCGCCCGGACATTCATCGGGAGCAGACACTCGGCTGGGTGTCTGCTCTATTCCACCATTTTGGAGGCAGCCTCGTGTCGCGGCCGCCATTTTGTGGGCCTCATCAGAGGCTCGAAGAGACGTTGAGTCTGGCGAGAAGGCGATAGCGGCTTGGGACTCAGAGGAGCCTTGCCGCTTCGGGGGTTTTTGAGTTGTCCCCCCCCGGGAGCGGGGGGGATCGGGCCTGTCGTCCCTCTCGGGAGCTGGGGGGATCGATCGGTGGGCCGGCACATCACTCGCGGTGGGATGTGTGCGACCTGCCTTCCCGGGAGCGGGGCGGCGTGCAAGGTCAGTGGGCTCCCCTGCGCGGAGGCCAGTGAGGCCCTTGGTAGCAGTTTCGCTGCTGCCTCTCTGCCCGTTAGGGACAGAGGCCATTTGCTGCCCTCTTTTGGGGATTGGGGCCTTTCTGGCCCCGGCCTCATTAAGTTTAAGAAAGAACATTTTATATCAAAAATAAATAAATAAATAAATATAATAAATAATACTAAATAACATAATATTAAATAAATAATATATTTAGTATAAATTTTTACTTTGTTCATAACTTGTCCTGAATTTTTGGAATGGCCCCAAAGAAGAGACAGGCTCGCCCCCTCCCCGGCCCAACCAGTGGTGCGGCCTAGGTGGGCTTTGAGGCCTTCAGCCCGGGCTCGGGCTAATGTGGAGGGGGCCTCTGTCGGGGTCCCGGTGGAGGGGGTTGGGTTTGCACCTCCAGTATCTCAGCAGGACTTGTCTCCCTCTCTTTCTTGGGCCAGGGTCCTCGAGCGCTTGGACGAGCTCGAGCGATGGAGGTCTGGTTCCGGCACGGGAGGAGTCCCCATGTCGGCGCAGGCGGCCCTGGGGAGGGACCCCGCAGAAGCAGTGGCCCAGTCCGGGAAGTGGGCCCAGCCTGGGCATATGGCGGCGTTGCTGGGCCCCGGGAGGCCGGGGCCACCCTGGATGTCTTCAACCCCTTTTGGGGCAGGTCAGGTTACACCACACACACCATCTGCTTCACTTCTCCCTTTACCCGGTCAGGCCTTTGTCCCGCCAGGTTTGGGGAGCGGGGCCAGTTTCCTGGGGTCTCCGGCAGGCACCTGTAGCCAGGTTTGGTCCCCACCAGCTACTGCGGTGGTGGCACAGGCCCCAGGGGCTGTTTTTCCACCGGTGCCTGGGGTGCCGGGGGTGGGGGGTTGGACCCCACCAGCACTGGCCGTAATGCCTCTGCCCCCTTTGATGGCTTACCTATTGGGGCTGGGGGTACTGGGTATGGGAGCCACCATGGTGTGGGACCCGTTCGCCAGTCTTAAGGCAGGGGCTATACTGTGCGGGTTGCCCGCGACTCCCCTTGGGTTCCACCTTCACCCTTCGGTCAAGGAGGCTATATGGAAAGGGGAGTATGTGGACCTCTTTTCCCTGTTAAATCGGGAGGTCCCTAAACAAGATAAGGAGATAATACCGGGGGAGAAGCCCAAGAAAACCAAGGTCACTACGTGTTTCAGCTCTTGGCTGTACGCTTTTCTGACCTTTGCCAAAAATATATAGATCTTATAGCTAGGGCCCATTTTGAATATAAGGGCACCATATGGAGACATTATGATAAGGGGTTTAGGATGCGGGTAGCATTTGACCCCACGCTACCTTGGGACATAGTGGTGCCTGACCTTTGGTTCCAGGCAACCTACATGTCAGGGAAGGAGGGGTGTGATAGGACGGATAGTGGGCACTACATGAAGGAGGAGCCCACAGCTTCCACCCCTGCCAAGGCTGCCTCCAGGGGTGCGGGGAAGGGTGCCTCCCCCGCATGTCATGAATTTGCGGCAAAAGGGGCGTGTTTTCGTCCCTTTTGTAAATACAGACATGCGTGCGGGAATTGCGGGGGTTCCCATGCTGCTGCTGTTTGCCCCCGCCCCAAGAAGGGGACAGATAAGAAGGGAGGGGGTCCGGCGAAACAACTCCCACCTGCTGGGGGAAAAGGGGCCCAGCCCAATTGATTTTCAGGCACTTGAGGGTTGGTTGAAGGACTACCACCCTCGATCGAGAGCGGCTGCTCTCTTGCTAGGTTTTTCCGAGGGATTTAGGATCCCTTATATGGGGGTTAGGAAAGCCTTCATGTCCGACAACCTTAGGTCGGTTGTGGGACATGAAGACATCGTTAGGTCAAAAATACGGAAGGAGGTGGCCGAGGGCAGGGTCCTTGGGCCTTTTCCGGAGCCGCCCTTCCCGAATCTTAGGATGTCTCCATTAGGGGTGGTCCCAAAAAAGGCGAGTGGTGAATTTAGGTTGATTCACCATTTGTCTTTTCCGAAAGGGGAGTCAGTGAATGACTTCATTCCTGACGAACTTTGTTCAGTCCGGTACGCATCCTTTGATGCGGCCGTGGCCATGGTTAGGAAGTGTGGGGTTGGAGCCCTTATGGGTAAATGCGACAATAAGTCGGCATTCCGGCTCCTCCCCATTCACCCAGACGACTTCAAGCTCTTGGGCTTCCACTTTGAAGGTGGTTTCTATGTGGACAGGGCTTTACCTATGGGTTGCTCTGTCTCATGCTCGCTTTTTGAGAGCTTTAGCACCTTTTTGGAGTGGGCGCTCAGGAGGCGCAGTGGTCGGGGTTCGGTCGTTCACTACCTTGATGATTTCTTGATGGCAGGGCCTGCGCGTTCAGAGCAATGTTTTGCTCTGATGCAGGACTTCGAAGCCCTTTGTGCTCAGTTGGGGGTGCCTCTAGCCCCCAAGAAGACCGAAGGCCCTGCCACCAAGATTACCTTCCTTGGTATTGAATTGGACTCAGAGGAGCAATCTTCTAGATTGCCCCTAGATAAGTTAGTCAAGATTCGGGGTAAACTCGAGCTTGTTTTGGGCTGCAGGAAGGTCACTCTTAGGCAGCTGCAGGAATTAGCGGGGATTTTGAATTTTGCCGGCCGGGTAGTTGTGCCTGGCCGGGCTTTTTCCCGGAGGTTGTACAGTGCGATGAAGGGGCTCCGTTTGCCCCATCATTGAACCCACCTATGCGCTGGGGTCAGGGCTGACCTCTGTGTATGGCGGGAGTTCTTAGAACGTTTCAATGGGTTGTCTTTTTGGAGGCACGAGCTTCTTTTGGAAGCTGAGTTGCAGTTGTGTTCAGATGCTGCGGGGACTTGTGGCATCGGGGTTGTGTTAGGTGACCAGTGGTGCTGGTCTGCTTGGCCTCCGGAATGGAGGGCCTCCCCCCTGGTTAAGGACTTGACCTTTTTGGAGCTCTTCCCCTTGGTAGTGGCCTTAGAGCTTTGGGGGGAGCAGTTTAGGGACAAAACTGTGCATTTTTGATGTGACAACCTAGCGCTTGTCCATGTTGTGAACGCCCTGTCCTCCAAGAATGACAGGGTCATGCGGCTTGTCTGCCATTTTGTGCACAGGTCTTTGTCCCTAAATGCTTTGTTTTTGGCTAGACATGTCCCCGGCTTAGATAACGGGATTGCTGACGCCTTGTCCCATGGTCAGTTGTCCAGGTTTTGGACCCTGGCCCCGTGGGACTGTGCGTCACCAGAGGCTTTTCCCGACCACCTTTGGAGCCTGGGAGGGCTCCCGAGCAGTGGAGAGAAGAGGCCTGCAGGGCTATGGCCCTCTCAGAGGCACCAGGCACCCTGAGGGCTTACCAGCATGCAGGTAAGGAGTTTGGGGATTTCAGGTAGAATAGGGGTTACCCCCATAGTTGGCCTGCCCCAGTGGAACACCTGGCAGAATTTTGTGTCCAGCTTAGGCAGCGTGGCCTTTCAGTTAGGACAATTAGGTCCAAGATAGCCGGCCTCGCCTTTCTGTCCAAGGCGGGGGGGTTTAGGGACTTTTCTGGTGACTTCCATATTTGGAAGATGTTGGAAGGCTGGGCGAGGGAGTGACTGGGGACCCCTTCTGATGCTCGTCAGGCCCTGATGGAGGAGCAGCTGTCGCTTATTAATCAAGCTTTGGACAGTCTGTGTGCCTCTCTGTACGAGGCCCGTCTTTTTAGGGCAGTGACTTGTGTCATGTTTTTTGGGGCCCTACGGGTCAGCGAGGCTATGGCCTCCTCACAGGCTGACACGTCACTCCGTGCCTTCCAGTATTCTGATCTAGCCTTTAGGCAGGGGGGTGTCTCCCTTTTGGTGAGACATTCCAAGACAGATCAGTTGCACAGAGGGGTTAGGTTAGAGCTTAGTGCGGCCACCGACCAGTCTGTGTGCCTGGTGGCTGCTCTCCAGCATTTTTGTAGCTTACGGGGGTCGGGGCAAGGGTACATTTTTAAACACCAGGACGGTACGCCTTTGACCCGTTATCAATTCTGGGTTTTAGTGTCCAGAGCTATGGCTAAGGTAGGCATTGATCCCGCAGGCTATGGAAAGCATTCATTCCGTATCGGCGCCGCCACTAGCGTGGCACTTTCTGCTTTCCCGGCCCAGAGGATTTGGGAGATCGGCCGCTGGCGGTCAGCGGCATATTTGGGTTATGTTAGGCCTGCTGAGGATCTAGGTCAGGGGCTTAGGCTGGGTAACCTCTCTGTGTCCTCTTCTAGGTAGCCATGCCAGTACGAAGCCGACAGCGTTGCTGTGCGGCCATAGTATGGTTTTTTGGGCTGGCCGTTCAGCAGCCAGAAGCGCCGTTGGGACCCAGCTGTCATTGGGCCATTGGGTCAATATCGTTTGGATGGGAAGAAGAGGTATGCGGTGGGAGGGCAGCATCTCAGGGCTGCGCCCAGAGGTACTGGGAGGGCGGCTTCTCATGGCTGTGCCCAGGTTGGACTGGGAGGGCGGCATCCCATTGCTGTGTCCAGATGGCTGGTCTTGCACGACCTGTGCCTGCTTGGAGGTCTGCCCCTGATCTGCCAGGCTCGCGAAGACCTGCGGTGGCTTCGCACTGTGTGGCCCAACACGCAAGTCGTGTGGTCAGAGATCCTCCCAAGGATCACTTGGAGGGACACCCTTTCCCTTAGGGCCATTCACCGGGTGAGGCGGAGAGTAAATAAGGCCCTGGGTAAAATAGTCAGGGAATTAGGTGGGGTTGTAGTGGCCCATCCCCTCATCACTGTAGATCGGCCGTGGCTTTACCGGGCCGATGGTGTTCACCTGTCAGAACAGGGGAACACCATTTTCTTACAGGACCTGCAGCAGTCACTGCGCGAGCTGGTGCAGTTAGAGGGGGGAGTCGGGGGGCCAAGATAGAGATCTGACCCCCGCTCCATGGCAGGTTAGGGGCGGAAAATTTGGTGGTGGTTTAGCAACTGCGTGTTCTCCGTTGGGCATCTTTGGGGATGATTGACAGGTTCTATCCAAGCTTGTGGTTTTGGCGACCTGAGAAGTTGGGGGGAACCTGTCTTTGGGTCCCGCACATTTAAAGTCCCCTGGTAGGGGTTAGCCGGTGGGACCTCCCACATGCAAGTGCATGGCAGGGTCTCAGGTGAGGGAGGGGTCCCTCACCTGGATTAGCATGGAGCTACGCCCATAAGTTGCCCAGGAAGTTTATTTGACATCATTTTCCGCCCCAGAAGCAATTGTTTGACCCTGCAGGTCCATTGTTTGGGTCATAGTTAGTTATGTTAATTATGCTAATTTAACAGAATAAATTATGCAAATTTATTTTAATAAAAATGACCCAGTTTTAAATCCAGCTCTTGTGTCCGTGTCGTTACTCTGTCTCTTCTGCAATAGCGCCGGTGGACTTACCCGCCGGTGCCTTTTGCAGGAGGGCCGGGCAGACAAAAGGACACATGGCGTAGCCACCATGTTGTTTCGGCCGAAGTCTTGCGAGATTGCGAGACTTCGGCTGATGATCAGGCCAGGGTGGCTTGATCGTGACGTGTCCGGGCGGGGCCTGCCAGCCCTATAAAAGGGCGTGCAGGCCCGGGCTCTGCCTTTTCGCCCGGACATTCGTCATGAGCAGACACCCGCCCGCCCTCTCCATTTTCAGTGTGCTATTATGGGTCGCCCTAGTGGGCCGAATAGGAATTTTTTGCGGTCTGGCCTGTTAGCCGAACCGTTTTTTCACCTATTCCACACTGTGGAGAAGGATAAGCGGTTAGGGGGTGCTTGCTTCCGTTAGTCTAATTGGCTTACCTTTGGTCATTTGGGTAGGCAGGTTAGGCGCGGAAAATTGGGTGGTGGTTTAGCAACTGCGTGTTCTCCGTTGGGCATCTTTGGGGATGATTGACAGGTTCTATCCAAGCTTGTGGTTTTGGCGACCTGAGCAGCTGGGGGGAACCTGTCTTTGGATCCCGCACATTTAAAGTCCCCTGGTAGGGGTTAGCCGGCGGGACCTCCCACATGCAAGTGCATGGCAGGGTCTCAGGTGAGGGAGGGGTCCCTCACCTGGATTAGCATGGAGCTACGCCATAAGTTGCCCAGGAAGTTTATTTGACGTCACTTTCCGCCCCGGAAGCAATTGTTTGACCCTGCAGGTCCATTGTTTGGGTCATAGTTAGTTATGTTAATTATGCTAATTTAACAGAATAAATTATGCAAATTTATTTTAATAAAAATTACCCAGTTTTAAATCTAGCTCTTGTGTCTGTGTCGTTACTCCGTCTCTTCTGCAACACCACCACAAAGATGACGAGTGTGATCTCATCGAAACAACGCAAAGGCACTCTGCATCTTACATGGAAAAAGACCCATACACAATGAAAAATGCATAGCTGACAAACTATATATGTATAACATATTTTTGCTGATAAT
Organism: Erythrolamprus reginae; assembly: GCF_031021105.1. Classification (NCBI taxonomy): domain Eukaryota; kingdom Metazoa; phylum Chordata; class Lepidosauria; order Squamata; family Dipsadidae; genus Erythrolamprus; species Erythrolamprus reginae. The sequence goes on along the minus strand of NC_091950.1, from coordinate 168,113,534 downwards.
GAAAAGGAAGGGAGACTAGTATAGATCTATTTCAAGCTCTTTTTCTCTCTTCAGCTAGACATACCCTTATTGGGATATGAACTTGTGGAGTCTGCCTTGCAAGGCAGCAGCTTTAACATTTAGACCACAGGATATATGTGTTTTTTCTTTTTTCCTGACAAATCACCCTGGTATACCCAAATATGGGTGGGAGCACTCAGCTTGAAATAGATCTACATATACTAATCTCTCTTTCTTTTCATTAAAAGCAAAAATATGTTACATATACACACACACAGAAAGACAGACAGTTTGTTCTGTGAGGTCCTTAATGCTCTCTGAGCTTAGTTTGTTTTCTTGCAGGGTTTTAAAAAAAAATCAAACTAGGTAATATCAGTGCTAAATGTATGTAGGGTTTGCTCTATTATTATATACTAATGAGTGACTTGTCTTATCAGTGTTACTGCGAGTGTCCTTGGTGATTCCTTGATTAGGCTGTTATTTATTGTTAGCTTGTTTGTCTGCTTTGGTAGGTCCATGATTGAGGTATTGTTTATTTGATTATTGATGTAGTATTAACCTTGTTGTTAATCTCTGCTTATATAGATGATGATCGCTGGTAAGGAAGTGTTTTGATGTTTGGGGGTTTTTTTCTTTCTTTTTTATTGTTTCTATTGAGTATATTCTGCTGGCTCCTCAGTTTTATTGTTTGTTTATTACTTGGATTTATAAGGTCACCCAGTTCAAACAAAGTGCTGGTATATAGTAATAAAAAACAAACAAGCAACAAACCAAACATAAATCATTAAAATATATCCAATTTATGAACATAAAATAGGAACTACCCAAAAAAATCCAAAAGGGATTTCCATTCAACTAGTCCATAATGCCTGGAGGGAAAGGGCTGGTCTTATGAGTGTGTATGATTGTGTAATAGATAAGTTTTTATAACAATGTATTTTAAATTAGTTTTTTAAAGTTTTTAACATTAGATTTGTATTTATATTGTATTGCTGTTATGTTGTGAGCCGCCCCGAGTCTTACAAATCTAATAAATATGATTATGATTATGATCATGATTATGATTATTATATAAGGTCCCACAGAGTTGGCCTTCTCCGGGTCCCGTCGACCAAACAATGTCGTTTGGCGGGCCCCAGGGGAAGAGCCTTCTCTGTGGCGGCCCCGGCCCTCTGGAATCAACTCCCCCCAGAGATTAGAACGGCCCCCACCCTCCTTGTCTTTCGCAAATTACTCAAGACCCACCTTTATCGCCAGGCATGGGGGAATTAAGATATTTCTTCCCCCTAGGCCATTACAAGTTATGCATGGTATGTTTGTGTGTATGTTTGGTTTTATAATGAGGGTTTTTAGTTGTTTTATTAATTGGATTGTTACATGCTGTTTTTTATCATTGTTGTTAGCCGCCCTGAGTCTGCGGAGAGGGGCGGCATACAAATCCAATAAATAATAATAATAATTATTATTATTATTATTTGGGAGAGAGAGATTATTCCAGAGAGAGATGGCCATTGTGGAAAAGGTACGCCCCCTGGTTCCCATAAAATGTTAAATTCAAAAGAATTTATCAGTTTTCAGTTGATGTAGAAATGTTGGCCTCACTTTGAAGCAATATTACATTTTGAAGGTAATGCTCAACATTATATAAACCAGCTTCTCTGGGGGGCTCTTTTTCTTCAGTATGAACTAAATGAAAACTTTGGAAACTTTTTCTTCTGTTTTAGACGAACTGCAGATTGTGATGCCCTCCAAAATGGACAGAGTTATGATTAGTCCTAATTATAATCTTAATTATGGAAAATTGAAGGTAGCCAACCTCAAACCAATTACAATTTCCCACAAGGACTAATTTCAACTAGCCAAATCTAAGAACCGCATTAGCCTTTTCATATGTAATGCAAAAGCCAGCATATAAACCATGGTTCCTTGAAATAAAAAACACCATAATAGCTTGGTTTCCATATGATACAACAGTAAATCCTTTAGCAGAGAAGTAGCCACTTCTCATTTTTTATAACCACAACAGAAAGAAAGCAGGCAGGGTTTAAGTCGATCTCAAAAGCCAAAAGTGAACTTTTTTTCCCCCTTGAAATGGGCAGTGCAGCAGCTAACACTCCATTTATAGGGGTGTTTTTTTCAATGTAGGCTAGGGCTTAAACAAACTACAGAAGTTTATTAAGCTTATCATAACTCTGCATTAGAATGAACCCTGTCATGCTACAACTGTACATTTGGAAAAATATGTGGGCAATATGTGCTCTTCTTTTTTAACCAGTCCTTACTGAGGTTGACGAAAGACAATGTGTTTTAAAAAACTCTTGCAAAAGCAAGAATATCAGAGAAGCTCTTGATTGTGGGAGTTGAACATTATTTGTTCCACATGTAGCAATCAGCATTGCTGAGATTTTGGTATGTCAAATTATAAGATGACAAAATCTTCCTGGGTTACCAGAATGGATTAATGCTTAATATAGTGGATTTAGTCACAGCCCCTATTCATTTTGACACAGGAAAGAAGGCTGTTGAAACCAGCAACATAACAATATGCTAAAGTTAGAGGTGGGTGGAAACAGAAAGAAAATGAGAAGGCCCAGACTTGCCTTTGGAAAAATGCAGCTTCATGCATTGGGAAAAATGCAGTAGGAAGAAAGAATGAAGCAAGGTCCACTACTTAGGAATGTCCATTTTTCAAGAAGTAATGGGTATATTTTACAGAGACTATTTACACTGATTAAATGTGCATATTTTAAGCTTTATTGTTATATTTTTAATAATGATTATCTTAGCATCTTAGCATCCATGCCTCTTTTTGAAGTTTAGGAAACCACATTTTTTCTTTTCAGCCAAAGCCCACTTCCTTTAATGTACAAAAGCTTCAACAACTATACAAGGGAGGTGCTCCCAAGCCCTTCATTAAAGGAAGTAAATCTGCATGAGAAAAAAATGCAACATATTTTAAGAGTCTAAGTAAACAAAGCCCTTATTGCACATTAATGTCTATTTCTGTTTCATTGGCTGCTTTCTGAATGCAGGCAATCATTTGTTTCACTACCCTATATAAAATTTTGACTGTTCCCCTAATAAACACTTATTTTGCTTTGGCTGAAATACTTGTGGTTTGCAAAGGTCCTGAGGATTTGTCTCCCAAATTCAGGGGCAAGTTTCTTTTCAGCTTCATGCTAGCTTAGATCCCTTATTTTTACGGGGAACGTTATCTGCCATCAAAAATGACATACCATTTTTATGTTAGATTCTAGTTTAATTAAATTAAACAAAGAGGTGACCAATGTACAATAATGCTTCATGTGTTTGATTTTCAAGAAGAAAAATATCGTTCTCCTGTTTTTCACCTCTGGCTCTTAAAAAAACAATCCAATTAATTAATCCAAATAGAATGTCAGAAATTTGAACACTGTGGCTGAATGTATTTTTAAAGAATTGCAGATGAAGTAGTTGCAACACTAGACTGTTAAAATTGAGAGTCTTAGCTGTTTGGCAACCTCAGTGTATAGCTAATGCATAGCATGACCATTATTTCTTACATGTTTCCCCAGGGCTAACACCTGCCCTGAAATGCACATAAAAATAATACGTTTCTCAATGATAGTTTGATATATGACCATTAAATTTAGCTTATTAATTTCTAGCATATTGGTTTCATCAATTATTTATCACCTCGGGAGTTCCTTTGATGTTGAACGAGGCAGGAGTTCTTTTGGAAGTGATGAAATCTTTAAAAAGTCTATCGTTGTTTTTGCTGAAAAATTGTTTGTCTCTAGAGGTTCATTGTTGAAACTCCATGAAAACTCAAAGAACTCAATCACTTCGCATGGCTGATTTGACAACATCTGATGCTGTGATGGCTACAGGGAAAAAAATGAACTATTTGGGCTTTATTACAGACCTGTGCTTAATATTGCTCTTAATACACATTAATTTAGTTCTCCAAAATTGCAAGAATTCGTAGATGTCTAAGAATTCAGATCTGTTGACAGAACATATTAACTACGCCTGAAGTCAGGCAAAATGTATTAGCTGGAAAACATGCCAGGTCACAATATGCTCTTGCTCTAGACCAGAGGTTAGCAACCCACGGCTCTGGAGCCGCATGTGGCTCTTTCATCCCTCTGCTGCAGCTCTCCTGCTTAAAATATGTATCACAACCACCAATGTGTGATAACCACTGGCACACAACATATTGAGCTTTTCGACCCCTGCTACGCCAACCATGAATAAATCCAAGAAAAGAAAAAATTCAGAAGAAAATAGAACATTTAATTCAACTACATATGCTAGTTCTGTGGCTTCTCAGCAAATAGTCAGGCATGGGAAGGTTTTTGTGGCTCCCAGTGTTTTCTTTTCTATAGGAAACGGGTCCAAATGGCTTTTTGAGTGTTTAAGGTTGCTGACCCCTGCTTTAGACAAATTTTAATTGATGATTTTAGTTAAAAACATAGAAGATTGATGGCAGAAAAAGACCTCATGGTCCATCTAGTCTGCCCTTATACTATTTCCTGTATTTTATCTTAGGATGGATATATGTTTATCCCAGGCATGTTTAAATTCAGTTACTGTGGATTTACCAACCACGTCTGCTGGAAGTTTGTTCCAAGGATCTACTAATCTTTCAGTAAAATAATATTTTCTCATGTTGCTTCTGATCTTTCCCCCAACTAACTTCAGATTGTGTCCTCTTGTTCTTGTGTTCACTTTCCTATTAAAAACACTTCCCTCCTGAACCTTATTTAACCCTTTAACATATTTAAATGTTTTGATCATGTCCCCCCTTTTCCTTCTGTCCACCAGACTACACAGATTGAATTCATGAAGTCTTTCCTGATACGTTTTATGCTTAAGACCTTCCACCATTCTTGTAACCCGTCTTTGGACCCGTTCAATTTTGTCAATATCTTTTTGTAGGTGAGGTCTCCAGAACTGAACACAGTATTCCAAATGTGGTCTCACCAGCGCTCTATATAGTGGGATCACAATCTCCCTCTTCCTGCTTTTTATACCTCTAGCTATGCAGCAAAGCATTCTACTTGCTTTTCCTACTGCCTGACCTCACTGTTCACCCATTTTGAGACTGTCAGAAATCACTACCCCTAAATCCTTCTCTTCTGAAGTTTTTGATTATTTATTGATTATTTGAAATATAAATTCATTATGTGATTTACACTGATAAATAATAGGATGAAAGGGAAAAATGATTATGAAAGGAGGATTAATATGGGATAATAATTAATCTTGATTATGTTGGGCATGATAGTAAAAATGGATGGAGTAGGGAAAAGCTGAATCTAGTAGATTAGGGAAGATTATTTACACTGAGTCCGATAGTGGAAGGTACATAAAATAGGGAAAATACATAAGATTAGGGAAATATATAGATTAGGGAAGATTATTGCACTGCAATTGGCAGTGAAAGCAATTAGAATAGGGAAGATTATTGCACTGCTATGACAGTCACACATAGAATAGGGAAGATAAATATATTGGGCTTGGCAGTGGAACCTATAGATTAGGGAAGATCATTACACTAAGAATGACAGTGGAAGATATATAGTTTAGGGGAAATTATCAATATTTTTTTGAAAAATAATTCAATAATATGATTATATAATAATTATGATTTGTTAAAGCAGAAATGATATATTGGTATAATGAAAGAAATGAAACAAATGCGAAATGCGTTTTAAAAATTTTTAAAACACAATTTTTCCTCCTATGTATATTAATATTGCTATAATTAGTTTAAGATTTGATATGTATGGTTATCTTTTCTGTCCTTCCTGGGATATAAAGAGAAGTAAATTTGGAAATGTGTTTTGTTAAGGGCAGTTACGATAACATGAGGGTTTTCAAAAAGTAAGAATGAATTTAAGAATATAAGAAATGGAATGTAGCACGAAGACACAGTTTTGGTAGACAAACAGCAAATAGCCACGAGAAATTGAGATAGCTAAAGGCACTTTGAATTCAAATCAGGGCGAAGGAGAATATATGAAAACCAGATGATAGGATTTGAAAAGGAGGTAGCACCGGATGAAATATATGTACCAGAATAAATTGGATAAATAATTAGGAAATTGGGATTAAGAATTTGACATTTGGTATTATATTGTCTTGTATTCTAATTTGAGATATGTTAATTTGTAAGGTATGGAAAAACAATAAAAAATTTATACCACCACCACCCCAAAAAAAAAGCACAACAAAGAATGTTCTCTCTGTGCCAATTCAAAAAGCTCAAACTGCCCAAGGAGCTGATGATACAGTTCTACAGAGGTATTATTGAGTCTGTCATCTGCACCTCTATAACTGTCTGGTTTGGTTCTGCAATCCAACAAGATAGATACAGACTGTAGAGAATAATTATAACTGCAGAAAAAAATGATTACTACTAGCCTGCCTTCCATTGAGGACCTGTGTACTGCACAAATCAAAAAGTGGACTGTGAAAATATCTACAGATCCCTCGCATCCTGCACATAAATTGTTTCAACTCCTACCCTAAAAAAAATATTTGTTTGTTTATTTATTTATTTATTTGTTTGTTTGTTTAATTTTTATGCAGCCCTTCTCCTTAGACTCAGGGCGGCTTACAACATGTTAGCAATAGCAATTTTTAACAGAGCCAGCCTATTACCCCCATAATCCGGGTCCTCATTTTACCCACCTCGGAAGGATGGAAGGCTGAGTCAACCTTGAGCCGGTGATGAGGTTTGAACCGCTGACCTTCAGATCTACAGTCAGCTTCAGTGGCCTGCAGTACAGCACTCTACCTGCTGCGCCACCCCGGCTGTATGTATGTATGTATGTATGTATGTATGTATGTATGTATGTATGTATCATTCATTCATTCATTCATTCATTCATTCATTCATTCATTCATTCATTCATTCATTCATTTAGACTTCTATGCCGCCCAATCCCAAAGGACTCAGGCTGGCTTACAACAATATAAAAATTACAAATAACAGCAGCAATAAAAAGAAGTCAAGAAAAACTAATTACTAAAATTCTAATTAAAACTAAAGACAATTCAGTAGCATACATACAAGTCATTCATAGAAACATAGAAACATAGAAGACTGACGGCAGAAAAAGACCTCTTGGTCCATCTAGTCTGCCCTTTTACTATTTCCTGTATTTTATCTTAGGATGGATATATGTTTATCCCAGGCATGTTTAAATTCAGTTACTGTGGATTTCCCAACCACGTCTGCTGGAAGTTTGTTCCAAGGATCTACTACTCTTTCAGTAAAATAATATTTTCTCATGTTGCCTTTGATCTTTCCCCCAACTAACTTCAGATTGTGTCCCCTTGTTCTTGTGTTCACTTTCCTGTTAAAAACACTTCCCTCCTGAACCCTATTTAACCCCTTAACATATTTAAATGTTTCGATCATGTCCCCCCTTTTCCTTCTGTCTTCCAGACTATACAGATTGAGTTCATTCAGTCTTTCCTGATACGTTTTATACTTAAGACCTTCCACCAATCTTGTAGCCCGTCTTTGGACCCGTTCAATTTTGTCAATATCTTTTTGTAGGTGAGGTCTCCAGAACTGAACACAGTACTCCAAATGTGGTCTCACCAGCGCTCTATATAAGGGGATCACAATCTCCCTCTTCCTGCTTGTTATACCCCTAGCTATGCAGCCAAGCATCCTACTTGCCTTTCCTACCGCCCGACCACACTGTTCACCCATTTTGAGACTGTCAGAAATCACTACCCCTAAATCCTTCTCTTCTGAAGTTTTTGCTAACACAGAACTGCCAATGCAATACTCAGATTTAGGATTCCTTTTCCCCAAGTGCATTATTTTACATTTGGAAACATTAAACTGCAGTTTCCATTGCTTTGACCATTTATCTAGTAACGCTAAATCATTTACCATATTACAGACCCCTCCAGGAATATCAACCCTATTGCACACTTTAGAGTCATCGGCAAATAGGCAAACCTTTCCTACCAAACCTTCCCCTATGTCACTCACAAACATATTAAAAAGAATAGGACCCAGAACAGACCCTTGTGGCACACCGCTTGTAACCTGACTCTGCTCAGAATACTCGCCATTAACAATAACTCTCTGATGTCTATGCTTCAGCCAGCTTGAGATCCACTGAACTATCCAGGGATTAAGTCCAATCTTCACTAATTTATCTATCAGCTCTTTATGTGGAACCGTATCAAAGGCTTTGCTGAAGTCCAGATAGGCAATATCCACGGCACCACCTTGATCCAACACCTTTGTGACATAGTCAAAGAACTCAATGAGATTAGTCTGACACGATTTGCCTTCAGTAAAGCCATGCTGATTTGGGTCCAATAAGTTATTGTTTTTTAGATGCTGATTTATCCTCTTTTTGAGTAGAGTCTCCATCATTTTAACTACAACTGATGTCAAGCTAACTGGCCTGTAGTTACCAGCTTCTTCTCTACTGCCCTTCTTGTGGATAGGCACAACACTGGCCATTCTCCAATCCTCAGGAACATCTCCTGTTAACAGGGATTTGTTAAACAAATCAGTCAGGGGGGTAGCAATGACAGATCTGAGTTCTTTAAGAACTCTGGGGTGGATGCCATCTGGACCCATTGCCTTATTTATCTTTAATCTTTCAAGTTCTTCTAAGACATCGGCTTCTAAGATCACTGGAGCTGAATCCGTACAGCTGGAAGCAATGCTATATCCCTCTATAGTATTATTATTATTTTGTAAGGTGTCTTTTGAGAAAACTGAACAGAAGTAGCTATTGAAATGGTCAGCGATCTCCTTATTCCCATCAATGTATGTATTATTCCTGGTACTAAGCTTTGTGATGCTGCAGTTTTTCTTCTTCCTATCACTAATATATCTGAAGAAGGTTTTATCCCCCTTCTTTACAGATTTTGCTATTTCTTCCTCTTTTGAGGCTTTAGCAGCATATATTATCTGTTTCGCCTCCTTCTGTCTCATTTTATACACCTCTCTATCAGCTATACTTCCAGACTCTTTATACCTCCTATAGGCAGCCTTTTTTTCATTGACTATAGCCCTTACATCATTGCTAAACCATAGCGGTTTCTTCTTCCTTTTACCTTTAGTTACTTGCTTTACATAAAGTCTTGTGGCTTTTAAGATGGCCTTTTTTAATACAGTCCACTGGGTGCTTGCTCCTGCCATTTTATCCCTCCCCTTTAATTCATTATTTAAATATTCCCCCATTGCATTAAAATTTGTTTTTCTGAAATCCAATACTTTGGTTGCAGTATAGGATTGCTCACCATCAGTTTTTACATCAAACCACAAACATAGATGGTCACTGCAACCTAAATTTTCTCCCACCTTGACCTCTGAAACCCGATTCCCATTGGTAAAAACTAAATCTAGAATATTCTCCCCTCTAGTTGGTGTCTTAACTAGCTGTGCCATAGCTGCTCCTGTAAAGGCCTCTACTATATTCTTACTTTTGCATGTAAGGGCACTGGGGATATTCCAGTCAACATCAGGCATGTTGAAATCACCCATAACCACAATATCTCCCTTTACTGCCATTAGGGTAATCTCATCCACCATCTTGTTGTCATGTTCCTCAGATTGCCCTGGAGGCCTATAGATCACCCCAATTCTAATGACAGAACCGTCTTTATTTTGCATGCAAATCCAGAGGGTCTCCAGATCTTTACATGTATTTTGAATTAGTATTGTTTTTAGACTTTCTTTAACATAAATAGCTACTCCACCTCCCCTTCTCTCTATTCTATCCTTCCTATACAGTGTATATCCTGGTATGGATATTTCCCATTCATTAGAATCCCTAAACCATGTCTCAGTTATGGCAACCAGATCCAAATTATCTCTAGATATTATGGCCATTAACTCACAGAGCTTGTTGCTCAAGCTTCGAGCATTTGTGTACATTACCCGAAGAACATTATTTTCATTATTAGTTTGCCCCTTATCATCAGCAACTACATCTATTTTATTTAGAGCTCCCTTTTCATAAGCTTCCAGAAACTGATTTATCCTCATTGGTCGGGGACAGAAATCCTCCACATCAGTTACATCTCTGTCCCCCTTACCTAGTTTAAATGCCTGTCCAAAAAAGTTCTGAATTCCTCACCGAGCACCTGGGCACCTCTGTATGATGGATGCAAACCATCCCTCTTAAACAACTCCCTATTGGACCACCTATTGACATCATGACTTACATAACCAAAACCTTCAGCTTTACACCACTGCCTTAACCACACATTAAACTCTCTGATACAACTTGTTTTACCCTCCTGGCCACAAACCGGTAACACCTCTGAGAAAGTCACTGAATCAGTTATTTTACTCAGCTCCACACTTAGACATTGAAAATCTCTTTTTACTACATTAACATTTCTCTGGGACAAATCGTTTGTGCCAAGATGCACCACCACATCAACGTTATTATCTTTACTCACAGCCTTGATAATGTTTGTAATCCGCCTCCTATCCCTGTGGGCAGTGGCTCCTGGAAGACACCTCATCACCTTCACCACATCCTTCCTCTGTCCCAAATCAACACCTCTGACAATTGAGTCACCCACAAGAACATGTGTCCTCTCTTTATTTCTACTAACTGGACTTGGTTTGGTGACACTATGCTCCTCATTTACAACAACTTCTCCTTTGAACATTCCCTCATTCTCCGCCTGAGGGGCCTTGCTAATATCTACAACATCCCTACTATTTAAATCCGCAAGAACATTATACGAATTGGATACAGAGAGACCAAAATTGTTATGTTTTTGTTCAACCGCACGTAATCTTCCTGAACCAACAGTTGTCCAAACAGCCCTCCTCCTCGGGGGGCGCTGTGGAAGTGGAGGCTGCACACATGGCTGCATTACAGCACGTGGCTGGGACAATCTTTCCACTTCTGCCTGCAAGCTACTAACTAAGGACTGCAATCTAGAGATCTCGCCATCTAACCTAGATGTCCTAATGCAAAGAGGGCAGTACCCCAAGTTCCACAAGGTACTACGGAAGACAACAGCCAAACAAATGTTACACTGCACCAAGCCAATCATCTTAACAATGTATTGAAATACAGGTACTTAGCAAGAAAATGAACCCCTATTGCTACCAAACTTTGCTGATTTTGGTTTATAGTTATATAATTCGCGCGCCGCCAGGCGCGCGGGCCACTATTTTTCCTTCCTCTTCCTCAGTGTTCTTAAAGTGCAGTTTAAAATGGTTTTTCTGACTCTTTTATACTTCCCAGTCTAGACTCCTCCTCCCTGAATTCAAAAGCACAATCAGCCAATAGAATTTTCCTTACAACCAGTTATCTCCTCTCCCACTTGAATTCAGAAATACAAACTGTATAAGAGCACTATTTTTCCTTCCTCTTCCTCAGTGTTCTTAAAGTGCAGTTTAAAATGGTTTTTCTGACTCTTTTATACTTCCTCCTCCCTGAATTCAAAAGCACAATCAGCCAATAGAATTTTCCTTACAACCAGTTATCTCCTCTCCCACTTGAATTCAGAAATACAAACTGTATAAGAGCACTATTTTTCCTTCCTCTTCCTCAGTGTTCTTAAAGTGCAGTTTAAAATGGTTTTTCTGACTCTTTTATACTTCCCAGTCTAGACTCCTCCTCCCTGAATTCAAAAGCACAATCAGCCAATAGAATTTTCCTTACAACCAGTTATCTCCTCTCCCACTTGAATTCAGAAATACAAACTGTATAAGAGCACTATTTTTCCTTCCTCTTCCTCAGTGTTCTTAAAGTGCAGTTTAAAATGGTTTTTCTGACTCTTTTATACTTCCCAGTCTAGACTCCTCCTCCCTGAATTCAAAAGCACAATCAGCCAATAGAATTTTCCTTACAACCAGTTATCTCCTCTCCCACTTGAATTCAGAAATACAAACTGTATAAGAGCACTATTTTTCCTTCCTCTTCCTCAGTGTTCTTAAAGTGCAGTTTAAAATGGTTTTTCTGACTCTTTTATACTTCCCAGTCTAGACTCCTCCTCCCTGAATTCAAAAGCACAATCAGCCAATAGAATTTTCCTTACAACCAGTTATCTCCTCTCCCACTTGAATTCAGAAATACAAACTGTATAAGAGCACTATTTTTCCTTCCTCTTCCTCAGTGTTCTTAAAGTGCAGTTTAAAATGGTTTTTCTGACTCTTTTATACTTCCTCCTCCCTGAATTCAAAAGCACAATCAGCCAATAGAATTTTCCTTACAACCAGTTATCTCCTCTCCCACTTGAATTCAGAAATACAAACTGTATAAGAGCACTATTTTTCCTTCCTCTTCCTCAGTGTTCTTAAAGTGCAGTTTAAAATGGTTTTTCTGACTCTTTTATACTTCCCAGTCTAGACTCCTCCTCCCTGAATTCAAAAGCACAATCAGCCAATAGAATTTTCCTTACAACCAGTTATCTCCTCTCCCACTTGAATTCAGAAATACAAACTGTATAAGAGCACTATTTTTCCTTCCTCTTCCTCAGTGTTCTTAAAGTGCAGTTTAAAATGGTTTTTCTGACTCTTTTATACTTCCCAGTCTAGACTCCTCCTCCCTGAATTCAAAAGCACAATCAGCCAATAGAATTTTCCTTACAACCAGTTATCTCCTCTCCCACTTGAATTCAGAAATACAAACTGTATAAGAGCACTATTTTTCCTTCCTCTTCCTCAGTGTTCTTAAAGTGCAGTTTAAAATGGTTTTTCTGACTCTTTTATACTTCCCAGTCTAGACTCCTCCTCCCTGAATTCAAAAGCACAATCAGCCAATAGAATTTTCCTTACAACCAGTTATCTCCTCTCCCACTTGAATTCAGAAATACAAACTGTATAAGAGCACTATTTTTCCTTCCTCTTCCTCAGTGTTCTTAAAGTGCAGTTTAAAATGGTTTTTCTGACTCTTTTATACTTCCTCCTCCCTGAATTCAAAAGCACAATCAGCCAATAGAATTTTCCTTACAACCAGTTATCTCCTCTCCCACTTGAATTCAGAAATACAAACTGTATAAGAGCACTATTTTTCCTTCCTCTTCCTCAGTGTTCTTAAAGTGCAGTTTAAAATGGTTTTTCTGACTCTTTTATACTTCCTCCTCCCTGAATTCAAAAGCACAATCAGCCAATAGAATTTTCCTTACAACCAGTTATCTCCTCTCCCACTTGAATTCAGAAATACAAACTGTATAAGAGCACTATTTTTCCTTCCTCTTCCTCAGTGTTCTTAAAGTGCAGTTTAAAATGGTTTTTCTGACTCTTTTATACTTCCTCCTCCCTGAATTCAAAAGCACAATCAGCCAATAGAATTTTCCTTACAACCAGTTATCTCCTCTCCCACTTGAATTCAGAAATACAAACTGTATAAGAGCACTATTTTTCCTTCCTCTTCCTCAGTGTTCTTAAAGTGCAGTTTAAAATGGTTTTTCTGACTCTTTTATACTTCCCAGTCTAGACTCCTCCTCCCTGAATTCAAAAGCACAATCAGCCAATAGAATTTTCCTTACAACCAGTTATCTCCTCTCCCACTTGAATTCAGAAATACAAACTGTATAAACCAATTCAGACACATGGACAAGCTAGTGGCTGATTTAGGGCCCCCAGGCCTGCTGGCATAGCCAGGTCTTTGTGGGCTTACAGAAAGCCAGCCGGGTAGGGGCCATATGGACCTTGGGGGTGAGTTGTTTCCATAAAGTCGTGGCAGCAACAGAGAAGGTCCTCCCCTGTGACCCACCAACCTGCATTGTTTAGCTGATGGGACTTGGAAGAGGCCAAATCTGTGTGCTCTAATTGGTCTCTGGGAGGTATGTGACAGGAGACAGTCCCATAAATAATCTAGCCCTGAGCCATATAGGGCTTTATAAGTAATAATGCTTAAAATTGTGCCTGGAGACTAATAGGGAGCCAGTGCAGATAGTGGAATATAGGGTTATATAGGTGTACCAAGGTGCACCCATGACAACTCTCGCAGCTGCATTCGGGACCATTTGGAGTCTCCAAACATATTTCGATGGTAGCCCCATGTAGAGCGTGTTGCAATAATCAAGTCAGGAGGTGATGAGGGTCTGAGCGACTGTGCATAGAGCCTCCGGGTCCAGATAGGGTCGCAACTGGTACAGCAGGTGGATCTGGGCAAAGGTCCCCCTGGCCACAGCCGAGAGATGATGTTCAAGGTTCAGCTGTGGATCCAGGAGGACACCCAAGTTGCAAACCCTATCTGAGGGGGTTATCTTCCCCCAGGACGATGGTTGGACAGATCAAATAGTCCTTAGGAGGAAATGCCCACAGCCATTCGGTCTTTGTCTGGGTTGAGCTTGAGCCTGTTGGCCCCTATCCAGACTCTCACAGCCTCCAGGCACCGGCACATCACATCCACTGGTATAGAGCATTGCACATCAAGACAAGTAGACACAAGAACAGTTTTTTTCCCTTTGAATGCCATCACTCTGCTATACAAATAATTCCCTCAAAACTGTCAAACTATTTACATAGTTAGGACTACTATTAATCTTCTCATCTATCACCCATCTCCTCCCACTTATGACTGCACAACTGTAACTTTGTTGCTTGTATCCTTAATGATTTTTATTGACTGTTTCCTAATGTGATCTGATTGCTGATTTGTACCCTATGACTATCATTAAGTGTTGTACCTTATGATTCTTGATGAATTTATCTTTTCTTTTATGAACACAGAGAGTATATGCATCAAGACAAATTCCTTGTGCGCCAATCACACTTGGTCAATTAAAAAAATATATTCTATTCTATGAATAGCAGAGCTTAAAGTGTCTCTAATGAAACTTACAGATGCATAATCTTATTCTCTAGATTTTTTACCTCATTCCAAATTAATGATGATATATATTTCTGAATTCCAACTATAATAGGGAGAAATATAATATCTTCAGAGATACAGCTTCTGTTTTAATGGTCTTAATGCTACCTTTAAATAATTATCCCCAAATTACCAGGATATAATACAGTATAAACTTAAAACACTGAGGCAATAGTTGGGCAGAAGGCATAACTGGAAATCTTAGAGCATATTATGGGCACTTTCACAGTATGCCTTTAATGAAAAGGTTCAAAAATTGGCCAATATGAGTGTGGTCAATCACATGTTATCAATTTATCAATGGCAAACTGTTAAAGATGTCCTCTGCGTTACCCCCTCTTGTTCCTTGTGTTGATTTTTAACATTTTATTTTCCTCTGGGCAATTGAACAAAGGATTTAAACAGCCATCATTTTATTTCCTAATAATACTATCAGAGTAGGGGAAGCCCTGGTAGCATTCTTCAAAATAAAACATGATGCTGAAGCTGGCATTTTAATTAATTAACCTTTCAGGCAGGCAGATTTTTCGTTCTCATGCAATAATTCCACTGGTGTCAGTAAGAATATTTCAAAGTAATCAGAGGACTGAGCTGACAGATTGCCTCGTACAGAGCACCTAATGGACTGGATTAAGTAGCTTCATTTTTATGCATAACAACTTCCCATTATAGGTAGATATCACAGTATTTATCTATAAAACATTGTTTTAAAGAAGAGCAATTAACATTTATATACTGTGCAATTTATCCATCATAACATTATAGTCAAATCATCATGGTTACAATTCTTTAGCTGAGATTTGAATTATGCTATGATTTTTGAGGACTTGTGAAGTTTAAGTTCCTCTTATAAGATTTACCCATGGCTACACTTTGAACATTATTTCATGCTGTAGAAATGAAGAACAAAGTGTAAACAAACCCTAGATTTACATCTGGGACAGCATTTTATCACAATCCACTTCCGATTAATAAATTTATCCATATGCATAATAAACATGAAATAATAACTATGAAGTTGGTATATAGTAATGACACATGGGGGAAATGAGTACCATAATCACAAAATAGTCCTAATGAACAAAATGTTAAATTATATTACCAGTACTCTTTAGAATTTGATAATACATTTGTTAATTTTAGCATTTAACAGAATGCCTAAATTACGCACTTTGGTTTCATACAATTTTGTGTTGTATTATATGAATAAATAATAGCAATTACACAAAGTCCAAAGGAACAAATTTAAAGCTTAAATGTATAGGGGGTCTGTTTAAATAAGCACAATTCCCTTCAGTAGTGGAAAGTGGCACATATATTATTTGGGTCTTGTTACAATGTATTCAATCCATGGAGAAAAATTATATACTTCCACTTAAGTGAAATCCACTTACTTCTTAGTGGACATAAATATAATTGAACTGAAAATCAGAGGTGGATTCATCTTGGTTCAGACGGATTCACCCGTACCAGAAGCGACCTGCGGGTGATGTCACTATTCTAAGCCAAGAAAGATCCTTTGGTGACTAATCACAGTCAATTTCTCTCTGTCTCACCTCAACCTCACAAAGGGTGAGTGTTGCAGGGAAAAAATGATTGCAGGAATGATAGGTACAACTCCTTGAGTTCTTGGGCTAAGACCCAAGTTTTCAGCATCCTGCATTAAATAATCAGAGTATCTACAGTATATACGACTAACTCTCATTTTCATGACCTTTAACTGGGAAAAATGGGCATCATAAGACAACAATTTTGGAATTAAAATACTTCAAATAGGCCTTTGTACACACTTCTGTCACCCCAACAAGCAATCTTGACTTATATCACCCCATGGACACAACTTGATCCACAGTATTTCTTATCTATTCTTGGGTATCGTTTGCAACCTTGCTGCTTGTCCCAGATGGCATCTTCGGAGGGATGGATGGATGGATGGATGGATGGATGGATGGATGGATGGATGGAGGGATGGAGGGAGGGAGGTAATTATAGATTTTATGTTCCTAATGTACAATGGATCTTAAATGCTTAATTACCATTCCACTGCCCTAAATGAGTTTTTATTAAAATGTCATGCCTATATATTATTACTTTTTCAAATCTTCTATCAGGAGAACCCAAAACAATTCTAAAGTTCTTTATATGCCATATACCTACCTGGTGTGTGATTGCCACTATAGTAAAAAAACCCAAAGCATTGATTTATCAGATATAAATCGTTTATGTATTTTTCTCTACAATAAATATCCATTTCAAAATAAGCGCAAATCACAAAGGAAAATATTGAAACATCACATTGGAAAAATTAAGAGTATTTGTTTTGGGATTTGTTTATTTTATTTTTAAGATAGCAAATCTTAAAAACTTTAAGTCTTATTAGAGGGTTTAAAACTTTCATAATGTATCTAGACAGCTTATATATCTATTGGGAAAATAAATCACCAACGACAAATCATATAGTAAATAGTAAGGGAAATAAATCTGGGAATGTTGTTTCAACACTTGCAATCATCTTCATATTTCTAGAATCTAATTTTGGATATAATTTTATTCTCTAGTTTTCAGCATTATCCTGAAGTATTTGTTTAGTTACAGACTTTGTTAGTACACACTTTTCTAGGGATCCTGGACTGTCCTTTTGCTGCTGCTCATCACAAAACCTATCTAGATTACTATAATACAGTGCTTATCAAAATAGTGGGGTGGGCCCCCCGGAGGGTTACAGAGGGATGCCGGAGGGGAGGGTGACCCCAGGGAACATGGGGGGTTTTTGGCGCAGGGAATAGAGGTTTTTTGCACTGAACAATAGCACACAGCACAGAGTCGGTGATATGAAGTGCAGATAACAAACCCTTAAGAGACACCATAGAAAAATATTTAACAGGGATAAAAAGAAAGGAGAGAGACAGAGATAATGAGACAAATGTAAGTGTCCTGAAAGCTAAGACGAGGATATATGACGAAGTGTAGGTAGCGCTTGACTTCACTGTGATTACGGTGGGAGACGGGGAAAGACCAGTATGTATTTACCATGTCTAAAAATGTTGGCAGCAGACAGCATGAAGTCAAATAAATTAAGGCATCACTTAAACACATACCCCAATCACGCTGATAAGCTGCTTGGGTTTTTTCAGCAAAAATGTGTCAAATATTATCCCAGATGAGAGTTGGGGGCACCTGAAATGTTTATTTCTTCTGGTGGGGGTGGGGGTAGCAGAAAATATTGAGAAACACTGCTGTAATGTGATTAACATCCTCCACGGGGATCCTCTTTCCTTACAATATTTTGTGTCAATGATAATTATCCTTTGCATGTATTGGCTGCTTTGTTTCCAGGCAGGAGCTCTTCCTGAGGTTCCTGACCAGGAGGGAACTATGAAAAATTGCCATGGCCAACTTGCAACAGTCAACTTGCCATGGCCAACTCACTGTGGGACAACTTGCTGCAGGACATGAGATACACTAATATCAAAGAAATGGGGGAAATGGAGCATTAAAGAAAGGATGCAATTTGTTTTAAATGATTAAATTGAAATGGTTAAATTGTCTTCTGGCAAGTTGGCCGTGACAAGTTATTTCTCAGCAAGTTAGCCATGATGAGTTGGCTGTGGCAAGTTGTCCCATTCTGGGCCAAGGGTTCTTAAAATTGGGGACAATTGGGGTATAGCCTGAGGATAATGGAGCAATGTTTGCTTGTTTGTGAGCTGAGGATTCATTTTGGACTTCCAGTGCCAAAACAAATGTGTAAAACAACACTATTACCTTCATTGTGTATGATTGTGTACTGGAATGAATGAATGAATGAATGAATGAATAAATAAATAAATAAATAAATTAACCAACCAACCGAATGAATGAATGAATGAATGAATGAATAAATAAATTAAAAAAATCTGGTTTTGAGGTTGGATAACCTCTTGGATAAGACAATTTAAGATCTGCAATCTTAAATCCTGATATTGAGATCCTCACACATTTAGGTGCTTAGGAATTTCAAACTCTGTGCTATGAGATCCTGGGATCTTGGAATTTGCAGGAGTTTATGACCAAACATTTCCACGAGCATCTCCAGGGAGGACAAAGAACAAAACACACAACCCAGTGCTGCAACATAAACTCTTGTTCTTTTTGTACTTGCATCAAGTTTCACACATGAACTGGGGAGGGGAGCAGAATTTGCACTTGAAATGTTTGTGTACGCTTTGCCATTTTAATGAAAATCTTTCTTTGCTGTGGAAGCATCTGGGCTTAGCCAAGTAATTTGGAGTTCATTTAATGGACATATGCTTTGCTTAATCTTTGCTTCTGAGCAGCCGATATGTGAGCAGGATACAGAGGATATCAGAATGGCTGAATGGTTAGGAGTAGATCCTTCCTTGGTTCAACTGTGATTTTAAACAGGTTGAAACTTTCACAGAGTGGTTGGGCCTGTTAGAAGGATTAACCCCAAGCATTCCATGGAACTACATAAATTCTAATGGGCACCTGAATATTTTGACAGTGCTCTAGTTGGCAACTTTGTTGAGTACATGTTGGACTCTGGTATCAAGAAATGATATAGGTGTTTGATCAGATAGCTCCCAAGCAGTTCCGTCCTGCTGGCAAACCTTGGTTTTCCAAGGTCCTCAGAGACATAAAACATTAGGAACACTGGTAGAACAAGTGAAAATTAGATCTAACAAGCACAGGTAAAAGTTCATGTTCAAGCTTTTACAGTGATGATAAGAGTGGCAAAGTGACAATTTTGCTGTTATTATGGTAATGGTTGTCATCTCTTATGGGTGACAGATAACTAGGAACCAATGGGTTGAAGGCCTGACATTTAATGAGCAGAATTTGGAGAGATAGGCAGGACAGCAACTTTCATTGTAAAATGGGATTATTTGCAGCCTGACGCATAGCATCATTGTAGTGTGTTAGCATTTTTCTTGCATCTGTAATGAGCAGAAGGAATAAACTTTAGGAATATGACAAGGCTACCAAGACACCTGATCAGATAAAAATAAATCTTAGTCTGGGGCAGTAATGTAATATAATGAGCCACGGTAAAGATTATGAGCTGTGGTGAAACAGTGGCTAGAATGCAATACTGCAGGCTACTTCTGTTGCCTGACTAAGGTTGACTCAGCCTTCCATCTTTCCGAGATAGGTAATGTAATAGAGGCCACAGTTAACTCAGAAGTTTATTACAGAACTCATGCCAGGCCTGGCAGGTACAGACTTAAGCAAATAATACACACACAGGTTTATATATAACAAGCTGCCTGAGGCAGCACCCAATCCCGCAGAGAGAAACTTCCCGCTTACATTGTAACTGGGGCTGGCGGCCAATCAGCACCCTGGATAGGGACGCCTATCGCCCGGCTCTAATCTGCGGCTGTAACTGAGCAGATACAACACTCCTATCCCTTTCGTTAGCACATACATAATCTTTCAAATATTCCGGCCTCTTACAAAGACGTCCCGATCTCCGTGGCTCTATTACTTGTTCCTCCCCGGTCTCCAGACTCGCCTCTCTGCTTCCCTCGCTTCCAAACGGCGAGGCTTCTGCCGAGCTGTCAGTTTCCCCATTACTTCCGCCCCGGTTTAGGGTTTCCTCCATAACGATTCCGGGGTGGCCTTGACCTCTTTCCTCGCTAGTAGCCATTCCCTTGTCTGACCGAATTTGGTCCAAATGTCTCCTCCACACTCGGCCATCCCGTAACATGACCTCAAACGACCTGGGACCCAACTCCCTGCTTATTTCTCCTTCAGCCCAATTCTGCTCGCCAGAATATGAGCGCGCAAACACCCGGTCACCTACTCTCACCTTTCTGGCCGGGGTTTCTGGCCAGGGCACCGACTGTGCATACCACGGATGAAGTCTATCTAAGACTATTCGAAGTTTGCGACCCATTAATAGTTCAGCAGGGGTCTTGCCAGTGGCCACACAGGGTGTCGTGTGCTGTGCTAATAACAGATCTGCCAACCTTTTCTGCCATGAACCCCCAGTCATCTTCTTTAAAGACTCCTTGACTGACCTCACTGCCCGTTCCGCCTGCCCATTACTGGCCGGGTGCCAAGGCGAGGTCAGCGCATGGCGGATGCCCACCGATGCCAAGAACGACTCGAACAGTACAGATGTGAATTGTGGGCCGTTGTCCGAAACCAGGAGGTCTGGGAACCCCTGTGTGGCAAATACTGTCATCAGAGCCTCTGTAATCGTTTGTGACTGTGTGGATTTAAGGTGCACCACCTCTACCCACTTAGAGTGAGCGTCCACTATTACCAAGAAAGACTGCCCCATGAAGGGGCCGGCCAAATCAATATGTATCCGAGCCCAGGGGCCCGCAGGCGGCTCCCAGGCCAATGGCTCTCCTCGGGGAGGGAAAGGCCGGTGCTCTTGGCATGTCCTACAATCTGCCACTCTTTGTTCTACCCCCTTATCCAGCCCCGGCCACCACACGTAATCCCTTGCCAGGCTTTTCATGCGCACAATGCCTGGATGGCCATCATGCAAGAGAGCTAACACCTGGCTGCGCTGCCTACTCGGGATTACCACCCTGCACCCTCTCAGCAGAATTCCCCTTTCTACGGAGAACTCGGCTCGACACCTGAAGAAAGGCACATACTCCTCGGCAGGGGCTGAGACAGGCCACCCCCTTAACACCCATTGCCTCACTTGGGACAAAGTGAAATCCCGCCCAGTTTCCCAGGCTACCTCGGCTGCAGATAAAATATGACCCCCATCTGTCAGCGCAAAGACAGAACATGCAGGTGCGGGGTCCACTAAAACTTCGGCCAGGGGGCATCTGCTAAGGGCATCTGCATGAGAAATATGGCGCCCAGGTTTGTAGGATAAAGTGTAACTATAATTAGCAAGGAAAACTATCCATCGTGACATCCTGGGGGAGATAACCACAGGGCTTTGACGTGACCCAGACAATAAACCCAATAATGGCTGGTGGTCAGTCACCAGCTCGAAGTGACGGCCATACAGGTACTCGTGGAATCTTCGGACTCCAGCAATCAGAGCCAGCGCCTCCTTGTCGATGTGGCCGTAATTACGTTCCGCTTTAGCCAGCGTGCGGGAGAAGAAAGCCAGGGGAGCTTCTGTGCCATTGGGCAGTCTGTGGCTTAAGACTGCGCCCACCCCGTATTGAGAAGCGTCGCAGGTGAGTACCAGGGGCAGTCCAGGTGAGTATTGAGCCAGGATATTATTAGAAGTGAGTAGCTCTTTAACCCCCAAGAACGCGGCTTCCTCCCTCCTTCCCCAATGCCAAGGGGACTGTTTGTCCAGAAGTCTGTGCAGAGGTTCAGCCACTGATGCTTTATGCGGGATGAAGACCGCATAAAAATTAAGTAAACCCAGGAACGCCTGGAGCTCTCCCTTGGATTGTGGCCTGGGGGCATCCCTGATGGCACGAATCTTTTCAGGAGTGGGGTGTATTCCCTGCCCATCCACCGTGAAACCCAGGAACTCGACTCTGGGCACCCCAAACACGCATTTCTTAGCTTTCAGTTTAAGCCCAGCTTCCTTAAATTTAGCCAAAACCCTCCTTACTCGAATCATTAGTTCGTCTGTGGAACTCCCCGACACTAGAACATCGTCGAAATACGGCACAGTTCCTTCCAGTCCATATAACAGGCGCTCCATCAACCCTTGAAAGATGCCGGGGGCGATGGAAACCCCGAATTGCAGTCTGTGGCACTTAAACACCCCCCTATGGGTGATGATCGCCTGAGCCTCGGCTGTCAGGGGGTCTACGGGGAGCTGCTGGTACGCTTGGGACAAATCGAGTTTGGCAAACACCCGACCCTCCCCCAGAGTATGAAGCAGCTGTTGCACCACTGGCAAGGGGTATGAATGGTGGGCCAATGCACGATTCACAGAGCACTTATAATCCCCACACAGTCTGATTCCCCCATCCCCCTTGAAAGCAATCACCACAGGGGTCTCCCAAGCAGCCTGATCTACCGGCTCTAAAACCCCCTGGGCAATTAATCTGTCCAACTCTGCATCTACCTTAGGACGGAGGGGAATAGGGACACGACGGGCCTTTAAACGAACTGCTGGAACCTTAGGATCTAAATTGAACGAGATGGGGGTGCCAGTATACCGACCCAAATTGCTGTCAAAAACGGCAGGGAACTCCCGTGCCAGCTGTTCAAATCCCGACTCCCCCACGATAGCATTAACCCCCTCAACGGAGAGTCCCAGAGAAGAGAACCAGTCCAGTCCAAGCAGGCTGGCAAAGGGTCCATCCACCACTACGAGAGGCAGCCGACCAGCGAAAGTCTTGAAGCGGACTGCAAAACGACCTTCTCCAATGATAGGAATTGCAGCTCCTTGGTAATCCCTCAGGCTCAAAGCGCAGGGCAGCAGACGACTCTTCCTCCAGGCAGGGAAACAGCGCTTGAGGGTGGCCCATGAAATTAATGAATGAGCAGATCCGGTGTCTACTTGCATGTTACAACGAGAACCCCCCAATTGAACCACCACAGAAATTTTCTCAGCCGAGCCGGCGGTCCTCCTGACATAAGATGGAACAGGACGAGGGCAGCTGTACACCGCGTTGCAGTCATCTCTTCTGGGGGGGGGAAACCGTCTCTGACCCCGAGAACTGAAGCCAGAAAACTCACGCTGCTCTCGGAACGGGGCAGCAGGGGATCTACGAGACCGGCAAACTCTGGCAATGTGACCCTTGGCACCACACCGCCAACATGCCACATCTCGGGACGGGCAATTTGAACGATAATGACCCCCCCCACAGCCACGGCACGGCGACAAAGGAGGACGAGGACGTCCCGTCGGTGCTTCCCTAGCCCGATTAGTAGTCAATCTGCAGACCTCTTCCTCTTCTTCGCCCCCTAAATCGCCCACCTCCTCCGGGGCCAGCTTGGGTTTATCCGGGACAGGGGTTGTCTTTTGCGTGGCATTAACTGAGCTGTCCATAGAAGCCAAAGATTGTGTAGATAACTCGAAAGCACGAGCCTCCGCCACCGCAGCTTGGAAGGTTAAATCCCGGATCGCCAGGAGACGCCGCTTGAGGCGACCGTCTCTGACTCCGAAAACTAGTCTATCCAAAAGGTAGTCATTAAGGTCCCCAAACTCACAATATAACGCCGCTCTACGGAGAGCAGCCAGAAAGTCATTAATAGACTCCCCTTCGGCTTGATTTCGCTGATAAAAAGTGTAGCGACGAGCACACCTCGAAGGGGCAGGGGCATAATGATCTTGTAACGTTTTCAAGAAATCATCCCAAGCCACATCATGGATGGAAACTGGGGCAAACAGGGCACGAGCTGTTTCAAACATATCGGGTCCACAAAACCCCAAAAAATAGGACCTCTTTCTATCCCCAGAAATGTCCTGGTATCCATTTGAGATCAGGAAACAATCAAAACGGGCGACATAGGAGTCCCACGTCTCCCCTTGAGGATCAAAGGGGGGGAATGTTAAATGCACAGACATCCTGACTTACTGTCTCCACTGTCAATCTTCAGCATAGGCTCGCTACCTCGTCGCCAATGTAATGGAGGCCACAGTTAACTCAGAAGTTTATTACAGAACTCATGCCAGGCCTGGCAGGTACAGACTTAAGCAAATAATACACACACAGGTTTATATATAACAAGCTGCCTGAGGCAGCACCCAATCCCGCAGAGAGAAACTTCCCGCTTACATTGTAACTGGGGCTGGCGGCCAATCAGCACCCTGGATAGGGACGCCTATCGCCCGGCTCTAATCTGCGGCTGTAACTGAGCAGATACAACAGGTAAAATGAGAATCTTCTGCTCTGGCAATCTCACACTACTTACCAGAGCTTACAAAACTTTTGCCAGACCCATCCTCGAATACAGCTCATCTGTTTGGAACCCATATCGCATCTCAGACATTAACACCCTTGAAAATGTCCAAAGATACTTCACCAGAAGAGCCCTTCACTCCTCCACTTGAAACAGAATACCCTACAAGACTAGACTTTCAATTCTGGGCCTAGAAAGTTTAGAACTAAGACGCCTCAAACAAGATCTAAGTACTGCCCACAAGATCATATGCTGCAACATCCTGCCTGTTGGCGACTACTTCAGCTTCAACCACCACAACACAAGAGCACACAACAGATTTAAACTTAATATTAATTGCTCCAAACTTGACTGTAAAAAATATGACTTCAGTAACCGAGTTGTCGAAGCGTGGAACTGATTACCGGACTCCATAGTGTCATCCCCAAACCCCCAACACTTTACCCTTAGATTATCTATGGTTGACCTATCCAGATTCCTAAGAGGTCAGTAAGGGGCAAGTACAAGTGCACTAGAGTGCCTTCCGTCCCCTGTCCTATTGCTCTCCTATATCTCCTATACCTTTCTTCTATTCCTATATCTCTTCTCCTATTCTTTCATTGATATGTTCTATTACTTTACCTTCTTTTCTATTATTTTTTAGATATTTTTTACTATGGGTATTTCCTCTATAAAGTTCATCATGTATTTTACAATGTGTGTGTGTGTGTGTGTGTGTATATATATATATATATATATGTTTTTCTTATGTCGGATCACCCTGGTATATTTTTAAGGAACGTCACAGCTCCTTTTTTGCCTCTAGGCCCAACCCAGGGCCACTACAAGGCAGTTAATATATTTATAGCCGACAACTATATTCTGTATGTGTTAAATGTATTTTTAGCTGGAATTTTACAATGCAGAGTTCCCCAGATCGAATCCCAGTAAAGAAAGGGTGTGGCTAGCTGATGAGGCCTAATAAGGCCGAAATGGGACCATCCTAGTCTCCCTTAATTTTAAAATTCCAGCTAAAAACATTTAACATATATATATATATATATATATATATATATATATATATATATATATATATATATATATATGTTTTTCTTATGTCGGATCACCCTGGTATATTTAAGGAACGTCACAGCTCCTTTTTGCCTCTAGGCCCAACCCAGGGCCACTACAAGGCAGTTAATATATTTATAGCCGACAACTATATTCTGTATGTGTTAAATGTATTTTTAGCTGGAATTTTAAAATTAAGGGAGACTAGGATGGTCCCATTTCGGCCTTATTAGGCCTCATCAGCTAGCCACACCCTTTCTTTACTGGGATTCGATCTGGGGAACTCTGCATTGTAAAGCAGAGAACTAGCAGTTAGAGCTATCAGATCTGAATCCTTCCAGCTCTGTACCAGGGAGGGGCTATATGTTTTTCTTATGTCGGATCACCCTGGTATATTTAAGGAACGTCACAGCTCCTTTTTGCCTCTAGGCCCAACCCAGGGCCACTACAAGGCAGTTAATATATTTATAGCCGACAACTATATTCTGTATGTGTTAAATGTATTTTTAGCTGGAATTTTAAAATTAAGGGAGACTAGGATGGTCCCATTTCGGCCTTATTAGGCCTCATCAGCTAGCCACACCCTTTCTTTACTGGGATTCGATCTGGGGAACTCTGCATTGTAAAGCAGAGAACTGCTAGCAGAGTTCCCCAGATCGAATCCCAGTAAAGAAAGGGTGTGGCTAGCTGATGAGGCCTAATAAGGCCGAAATGGGACCATCCTAGTCTCCCTTAATTTTAAAATTCCAGCTAAAAATACATTTAACACATACAGAATATAGTTGTCGGCTATAAA
The DNA here is from genome assembly GCF_031021105.1 of Erythrolamprus reginae. NCBI lineage: Eukaryota > Metazoa > Chordata > Lepidosauria > Squamata > Dipsadidae > Erythrolamprus > Erythrolamprus reginae. The sequence goes on along the minus strand of NC_091950.1, from coordinate 168,087,080 downwards.
TATATTAACTGCCTTGTAGTGGCCCTGGGTTGGGCCTAGAGGCAAAAAGGAGCTGTGACGTTCCTTAAATATACCAGGGTGATCCGACATAAGAAAAACATATAGCCCCTCCCTGGTACAGAGCTGGAAGGATTCAGATCTGATAGCTCTAACTGCTAGTTAGAAAAACACACACACATATATATATATATATATATATATATATATATATATATATATATATATATATATATATATATATATATATATATATATACCCACCAAAACCCTCATTGTGTATTGGACAAAATAAATAAATAAATTAATTTAAAAAATCATTGGGGACAATATGCTGACTCCGTTAGAGAGGACTCTAAAACACTCTAAAGCGGCATATAAATCTAACTGTTATTGCTAAGTGCTTTGAGTAAGGGACTCAGACAGGAAACAGCACCCACCTCCACCACTACCACCATCGCCACTGGTTTTCAGGAAGATAAAGCAAGGGATGAATAAAGCACTTTCAAACTTGCAAGATTATGTTACTGTGTCATTATAATAAAATTAACATAACATTATTGACTTTGATTTGCTAGATTGGTCTGTCTTGAAAGGCTCTCAGCATTCCTCAGCTCTATCCTGCATCTCTCTTGCCAAATCAATTGTGTAATCATGATTGAGGCCAAGATTTATCATGAGCAATATATGAGTTATTAATCATATTAAGCCACATTCACAGCATTTTAATTACAAAAGGTCATAATGTAATCTTTTGTTGCTGTCATTATTTTGTTCATAGATGAGTGAAGGAGGCAGATCCCTTTTTGGCTAGTGTAAAATGATCTTGTAAAATACCATTTACATCTAGCAAAAAATTAGGTACCGTTAGAAAATAGCTAATAAAGAGTAACAACATTTATTTATGAACTCTTCTTACCTCTTGACTGCAAACCGGGCCCACATGCTTCATTGATTCCTAATACACCTTGCCTCACTGAATCAGGCACCAATAAGCATTGTCCCCATTTGTGGACCTTCCAACTGAAATGACAATAGAAGAACATTTAGAGATACATCAGATTTTGTTTGTTTGTTGGTTCTGATCCCCCCCGCCCCAAAATTTAATTAGAGGGTGCATCAATAACAACTTAGTTTACTCAGTTAGGGATATTAGTGGTCCTATTATGTCACCTGATATGTTGTGCCTTATTATAGCAATGGCTTGTGACATGATGCTTGAGAGTAACAGGATGTATGTCAGTTGGCTAATTATTTTAGCAATTCTTCCTAATTATTTAGAATAGAATTGATAAAATAAACTTATCCACTTTAAATAAAATACTCTTTGAAAATGCCAAAGACTGTTTCTTTGAGGGTCTGACAGTATCTTAAAAAGAAGACGTGAATGTCGGAACACATATAAGAGGGTTAGAGCTAGGTGACAAACTAATTTTTGTATTAATTTTTATATGAAAAGTAATTCATTCTAGACAAAAGATCAATAATGCCCATAGTTGATCTTTAATACAAATGTGTTTTTTTAATTTTAAAGTTAGGTGTTAAATATCAAAATAAACCAATGCAAGTAGTAATATTTATGTACAAAATACTTATATATGGACTCAAATACAATAATACTAATGGACCTTGGAGACTTGTATAGTATGTGAGTGGGCCTTATTTCATTTTTTTTCTTTGCAGCATTTTGGTTTCCAAAAAGAATGCTCATGTTATTACTGAAGCTGTTTAATCTACTCATTAGTTTCATTTATTTAAATAAATGATAACAGAATAAGAATAAAATATTGCATTTTAATAAGTGTATATTATAAGAAGCTATGGAAAGCCTGGACTCATATAATCTTTCATCCTCTTCTCAAATGGAAATACAGTGATCCCCCGGGTATCGCAATCCTGATCATTGCGAACGGCTATATGGCGATTTTTCAACCCGGAAGTCAAAACACCATCTGTGCATGCGCGCCCTTTTTTCTATGGCCACGCATGCGTAGATGGCGCCGGGCAGATCAGCTGCTGGGCGGCTTCCCTGGGTCTTCCCCTCTTGCTGGCGGGAGGGCGAGCGGCGGGCATCAGCGAGGAGTTTCCCCACCGCCCACGCAAACTCCTCGCTGCCGCTCGCCCGCCCTTCGCCCGCCCACGCCGTTCGCTCGCGCCACTTCCCAGCTGAGTCCTGAAGCGAACTTCCGCGTTTGGCTTCAGGACTCAGCTGGGAAGCGGCGCGAGCGAACGGCGTGGGCGGGCGAAGGGCGGGCGAGCGGCAGCGAGGAGTTTGCGTGGGCGGTGGGGAAACCCCAGCGCCGCTTCCCAGCTGAGTCCCAAAGCCAAACGCGGAAGTTCGCCTTTGCCTTCTGGCTTCAGGACTCAGATGGGAAGCGGCGCGAGCGAACGGCGTGGGCGGGCGAAGGGCGCGCGCGCGGGCAGGCAGGCGGTGGACAAGCGGCGGGCGGACAAGACAAGCGGCGGGCGTGGCAGCAGCGAGGAGTTTGCGTGGGCGGCGGGGAAACTCCAATCTTCGGCTCCTCGCTGCTGCGGTGGAAGTAAAAACACCATCTGCGCATGCGCAGATGGTGTTTTTACTTCCGCAGCGCTACTTCGCGAAAAACCGATCATTGCGAGGGGTCCTGGAACGGAACCCTCACAATGATTGGGGGACCACTGTATAAGGATCATATCCTCCACAGGATGGATTATGTAGAGGCTGTCCCATTCACTTATGAATTAAAAACAGTTACTACTGTGAGCTCTTTGCTGCTTTCTGGGCTTAGATTTTTGGTTTCTTCCAGACATTTTATTAACCACTAGGTAACATCATCAGTACAGTAGTTGGATAATGAAATGTTACTCCACTGATTAAGTTAGGTTGTTGGAAAGTAAAACATCTAGGGAAAAAACAAACTAACCTCAGAGATTACCAAGGAACCCCTCATTTCAATCTTGAATTCCAAGTAAAGTTCTAAAGTTAGAATAATATTTAGGATTCCTACCATTTGATAGGATTCAGGAGGTTTCTGCATCTCATTTCACCCAGGGATCTATGCTGAACGGATCAATTTGGATTTGATCCAAGGTCAGATCAATTATTTCTATGAAGCCCTGAATCTTGCTGTATAAAAGTACATTTATAAAAAATAGTACATTATTATATACTTAGGTATATTACCTGTATACCATAGTATATTTCTATATACCCAGGTATATTATTACACTGTCAATCAAAATATTGCATTGAGCAGTGAGGGCAATCAATAGGGCTGAACATATCTCGAAAACAATTTTGAAGAAAACTTTTGGCTCTTTTGTGATTTTTAAAGGTTTTGCACAAGCCTAAAAAATGCAATGTCTGTTTAGGTGATAGTATTATTTCTGCCTTACAAGGCAGAGTCCCAGGTTCAAATCCCAGTAAGGGTATGGCAAGTGATGAAGGCAGATAATCCCAAAACAGATCTATAGTAGTCTCCTTTCTTTTTCATTATCAGCAAAAATATGTTACACTTATAGATTATAGCTGTTGGCTATAAAAAGTTTATCTGCTTTGGAATATGGTCCCTGGTGGGGCCGAGAGGGATATGTGTGTGTACACATGAATAGTGGGAGGGCATTGCATTATGAGTGTAAGCGAGAACGTGCACTATTACGCAAGCTCACACCCTTTTGGCACCTGAGCAAAAAAAGGTTTGCCATCACTGCTTTAAGGAATCTACTTCATTCAGACAGAGGCCTGAAATTAAAGAGGTTACTTCAAAGAAGAATGGAGATGAGGGTTTTTTTTCTAAATCTGTATAGAAGCAAGTACAGTGTTCCCTCGATTTTTGCGGGGGATGCGTTCTGAGACTGCCCGCGAAAGTCGAATTTCCACGAAGTAGAAATGAGGAAGTAAATACACTATTTTTGGCTATGAACAGTATCACAAACCTTCCCTTAACACTTTAAACCCCTAAAGTGCAATTTCCCATTCCCTTAGCAACCATTTAGATCATTACTCACCATGTTTATTTATTAAAGTTTATTAAAAAAATATTTATTAAAGTCGGATGAAAGTTTGGCGATGACATATGACATCATCGGGTGGGAAAAACCGTGGTATAGGGAAAAAACCGCAAAGTATTTTTTAATTAATATTTTTGAAAAACCGTGGTATAGACTTTTTGCGAAGTTCAAACCCGCAAAAATCGAGGGAACACTGTATATCATTGAGGAATGACATTCTGGCAAATCATATCTTTAGAGATATTTTCTTAGTTTACCTGTATATGGGACAAAGTGAAATGCCTTCACACTCTCTTTCTTCAAATAAGGTGTCCGGGCATTCTGATCCTCCATTAAGTGCATCTTGAACGATGATCCTGTAGCGGGACTGTTTCTTTGTGGTGGCATTCCCTGGGGTATTTTTAAGCACACAAAAATGGTTTTCAATTAAGGATAGTTAATTTTTCACATCACTGATCTTCACTTCTATTTCTGAAGTATCTCACTTACTTCAGTTATATAGGTAGTCCTTGACTTACAACCACAATTGACCCCAATGTTTCCATTGCTAAGCAAGACAGTTATTAAGTGAGTTTAGTCCCATTTTATGATCTTTCTTGCCACAGTTGTTAAATGAATCACTGCATTTCTTAAGTTAGCATGGACGTTAAATGAATCTGATTTCCCTATTGACTACACTTTTCAAAAGGTTGCAAAAGGTGATCATATCACCCAGAGACACTTCAACCATCATAAATACAAACCAATTGCCAAGCATCTGAATTTTGATCATATGAATGAACATGGTTCATGACATGAAAAACCATAATAAATCAATTTTTATGGTTTTAAATTCAAATGGTCACTAAACAAATGGTTGTAAGTCGAGGACTACCTGCATTGCTTTTCATAAAGAATATTATGTAATTTTTATTTCCTCCAACCTTGATGATTATTTGCTCTCATGAATCAGAAAAAAAACTGATTATGGAAGAGCCTCTCTACAGCCAACCTTGCCCTTCCTAGTCTCATAACCGTTCATAAAAATAAAGCATCAATTATCATTTTCAGATTCAGAGCAACTATCGTGTTTCCCAGGGATAAAATGTTCTCGGTTCGCTCGTGCCTTGTAGGTTGCTGGAAAACTGGTTGCAGAGGCAGCATGAGGCTCCACTTGTCACACTGAGAATTGCCAGCCAACAGAGACATTCAGTAGTTAAAGAGTTAATGTGTGTTTCTCCCCTCTGATCACACCCCCTCTTACATCACTCCCACAATTCATATCTTTCCTACATGTCACATCCGTATGCTTGCGTAAGCAGACACATTCCAATCTATACTCTTCTCTGTGTTCAGCCATGTTCCGCTTGCTTGTTAAAGTGCCGCTTCTTGGCACAATGCATTTTTATTCTGTTTACTAAATAAAGTTTGTTTTTACTTTGAATCCTGACTGCCGAGTCTACCTAACTAAAAATCCATCGCGACACCACTCACCCACCCAGATGCCACCATTTGAGCTATTTTACTCTCTGTACATGTGCAAAGTATTATGTACATGTGCATAGGAACCTAAATGGTGGTGTACAGGCAGGTGGATGGAGCCTCGTGCTACCTTTGTGGCTGGCTCTCCAACGACCAACAGGCACGAGGGAACCAGGAGCAATTCACCCCTGGTGTTTCCCCCAAATAAGACCCTGTCTTATATTTTTTATATATATTTGGCCTTATAGCTATGCACTCAAAAAGCCCAATTGGGCTTATTATCAGGGGATATTTTATTTTGAGGGAAACAGGGTATTTGCACAGGCGTGGGTTAACATGAAATTATTTGAAAGAAGCATTTGGTGGGCAAAAATATTATAGCAGAAGAACAGGAAAAGGAGGGGGGAAAGAATGTGTGGGGTCTGAAATCATTATTTTGCTCCTTTTGACTTCTTACGGTATAGAAGGACCTTGTCTCCATGGAATAGGTATTCAAGGAAAATAAAGAAAGAACCATTTTCTATTTGGGTCATCTCTAACTCTGGTGTGGTTTTCCACTTAAGACAGATTTTCACAGAAATTAACTCTGGATATTAAGGTTTTGTTAAACAATACCGCTTTGTTCTTCAGTTTTCCTGTAGCTCTTTGAGTATTCCTTGTGTTACACAAAAAGACACTATTAAATTAAACCATTCTGCATTTCAGTGGAAAAAATACTTTGCTCAGAATAACTTTAAGAGTCAGATTATTTTATTTCTAAGTAAAGTGGGTGCACAAAATAGAAGAGAACTAAAGCATTTTCTGTATTTCACTTTAAATTTCTATTTTTTATTTTTTTTTGTCTTCTGATATAAGTTAATACCTTAAACACTCAACAGAGCATGATAACTTATTGGAAGAAAACTGTCAATTTGCTGACATTTAACAGGGCAATTAATAGGTAGAAAAGCTGGATACCAATTGGCAATTTTCATATTTTATCTAACAAATTGCTGCCAACATCTGATGTGACTTTCAATGTTGTATGCATAAGCTGCCATTATTTTTGCAGATACTCAGTTTTATCACTGGCAAACTAAAACTTGGTCGTGATTATGTTTGCAGCTTAGCCACTCGGTGGTTTATGTATTTGTTAAATAATCTTTTCTGTTTAATTTAGATGCATTCACCATTGAGTGGTTTTCTAAATTTCCAATTGTGCTGTTTTTAATTGTGCAGCATAAAGAACTCACAAAATAACAAATCAAAAGTAAATCCAGTGCATAACACAATTCTTATCACTAAGTTTTAATTCAGAATCATATTAAATGATAACGATTTCAATAAAATTAAATATGACATTGGAGATGCTTTTTAATGCTACAACACTTCTTAATAAGCAGAATAATGTATGTCTGGATTCATTTTCGTTATCTAAGTAACATATAAAAACCAACAATTAATTACCATATTATCTGCTTTGTTTTAAATGGACTGGGAATTTTTTCTTAAAATATAGTGCTGTTGCTATTTGCAAGCAATAACTCATTTTTTACTCACAAAAAATAAGTAAAACGAGCGAGAGCAAAGATGAGAATAAACAGAAGCTCAGTCAAGCAAGCAAAAATATTGCAAAAAGCTTTAGATCAGCATAAAAAAACCCATATTGTACTAGATATGAAAAGAATGGTGAAAAGTCCTTTCTTAGGGAATATGTTTTATTGTTCGGAGTAAGTAAAAAGAGGTAATGCAATGTTGAGTTCAGATCAATTTTTTCTAAGTTATGAACTTTGCCATGTGCTATTTCCAAAGATAGTCTTGCTATTAAATCTCTTCTGAGGTACACGTAGGAAGAGAACAATACTTCGGCGCAGCTTGCTTTTATTTCTTATAACATTAGTATGAGATTCTCCCCAACAATGAATTTTGGGGTATGTCTCAATATCAGGGAAAATGTCAGCTTTCTATGTGGAATCTGAATTTATACATTCAGATAGCTAAGTCAGCTATCTAAGTCTGAATATCTAGTTCATCTTTAGAATCTATTCAATCTTTCATATTAATAGCTAATATGATTTCAGCACAATTAACTCAAACATCCAGTTGAGGGCAAGGGTGATAAGTTGCATTTTGTCACATTATTAGGTGGAGGGTGGTTGGGTTTGTACCTGAATGAGAACCTCCAGGGATTCCTACACTGAGACATTAAAAAAAAAAATCCACAAAAAGACAGCAATGGGAAACCACTTCCACATTTCTCTTAACCCTAAATAAATAGATATATCCTTCTAATCACCAGGAATCAAGTTTTCTAACTTTAATTATGTTTAGCGAAGACTTAGTCAAACTATAGGGAGAATTCCTTTCCAAATATTAAGTTGAGATGCATGAACAGAAATGTGTGTGCTTTGCCTACTGCTAAGGTAAACTCACAGTAGATTTGAAAAAAACTGGAACAAGGAGAGAATATAAAACACAGGTTGGTACTGAATATATGTCCGTGGAATCACTAGGAATTGAGTTTAACTTGAAGATCTGACTTTACATCAGCTTTAAATGTGTAGGGTTTGAGCCAAAGGGGAAAACATCGGGCAGTAGGGAAATAATTGTAAAAACAGCTACTTTCACAGCAATCAGTTTGTGACAAACTAGATGTGATTGCAGGTAACTTGCAATTTTTCTGAAATAGCGGCATCTGAGCGTTGGGGGCAAAGAATTCTCTGCTTTGGTCAGAGGAAAAGCTCCTCTTTGAAGTTTTTACTCATTTTTGAAAGGCTACATTAAGAAGGGAATTTTTGTTGAAATGCAGGTAGGTAACTCAGCTATTTGTAGACTTCATGAACAAATGCTTGCTACTTCGACCTCTCTCTAATCATACCCTGTGGCTCTTCCAAAGAGAATTCTGTAACACACACAAAGCCCCGGTGACATATAATTCTTACTATTCAAAAAGTGAACTCCTACTTAGATGGAGGAAACCTAAAAGGTCATTATTTATTTATTATTTTATTTATTATTTCTTTCTTTTATCAAGTGTGCATTAGATAACAAATATAAGTATAAACATAGCTATGGATACAAGAAATAGATACGAGTAAACATTGACTGGGTTTAAACAAGGTTCCAATTGCCTCCATTAAAAATCAAACTGCGTCCCTGCATAGGCCCCACGTTGGGAATCACTGATCTACCCTATCTGTTGCCTTGCTTTTCTTCTTCAAACAATCTTGTCAATGTTCTGTCTGGGTCCCCCCAGACGCCAACACCAACTAAAAAGAGTATCCAGACACACTGGTAAAAAGCAAAGGCAGTTTATATATTTGAAAGCAAACACAGGTAACAAAAACTGTTACAGACAGGAACGTTATGAAGCTTCACAGAGGTTTCACGACGGCCAGGCAATAAAACAGGATTCTTGCTGGCAAAAACAACACTGGAGGTAATAAAACCCACGCCTCCCCCAAGTCTTCAGCCTTCGAAGCCACAAGCCAGGATCAGAGACGCCAAGAATCGAAGCAAGGTCACAGGACTCCCAATAGATAACTCTCCACAATACAGTAAGGGCGGGCCTGCCTTTTCAACCCTGCTGAGGAGAACCACACCCAAACCCAGCTGTTACCAATTCAGGGATGGAAATACCTTGCTAATTGGCCCCTTCTTTGGGCTGCCCGTCTCTGCCTCATATCTATGATATCCTGGGCATCTTCATCTAATGAATCCAGGTTACTCGCTGGGGAGAGCCCCCCGCTGGGGGTCTCAGGCTGCTCTCCCTCCTCCTCTTTCTCTTCTGCCTGGTCCTCCCCCTCCTGTTCATTGTCCTCCCCCTCTGCGCATGGATCCGGCAGAGTTCCAGCCATTCCCTGAGGAGCCTCAGGCTGAATCACAACAGTCAAGGATAATAACTTTGTCCTAGTTCAGTATCCATTGATATTACTGATATTTCGTATATGCCCCAAAATTGTGAGCTTCTGCTGACCAATCATCACAAAGGGAAAAAAACCTATTTTTTAAAAATTTGGTATTTATTAACTGATTTTTCGTATATGCACCAAAATTGTGAGCTTCTGCTGACCAATCATCACAAAGGGGGAAAAAAACTATTTATTTTTAATTTGGTATCCATTAACTGATTTTTTCCCCAGTCCATGATAGTAATCATCTCCAGATTCATATCAAAATATTCTACCTAATTTTTCTCCCTCTTTTTAAGTGGTCTGGTTTCATAGTCATACACTTTATTGTTTTAGAAGTTAATCATGTTCTATATAACTTGTGAAGTTTCAAGTTGCCATCACTAGGATTTTTTTCTGGTTAAATTTTTTGATTCATTTAATCACTCCCCATCTTTATTCTTGAACCTAAAAATATAAAAGTTTCTATCAACCTTCACATCTTTACGATCAACCATCAGAGTTCACTGAGTCATGTCGGTTCACGTGCCATTTTTTTATGATATATTCATTGCATAAGTTAAATAGATGCAGTGATAATATATACCTGTGATGACGAACCTATGGCATTCATGCCAGAGGTGGCACGCCATCTGCAACTGCTCGCCCTGGCTCATTGGTCTTTGCATATGCCAGAGTGCCAGAAACCTGACAACCAGTTGGCCAGTGCACAGGTGTCTGCCGGCCAACTGGTCTTTGGCTTTCCGGCACTCTGGTGCGTGCATGTTCCAGATTGGGCACTCAATGCCGAAAAGATTCGCCATCACTGATATATACCCTTGTCTCATTCCCTTTGTTATTTTACTTTTCCAAGTATAGTTGCAACACTAGTTTCTTATTCCAGGAAAAGATTCATCAGAGGAACAATTATGAGCTCCGACATACCTTTGGACTTAATATGTTCTGTGTCAGACATTATCTCCAACAGTATTTTTCAAACTTGGCAATTTTAAAATGTCTTAAATTTGCCATGGTGGAAAAAAACGATATGATCAAAGGCCTTAATGCGTCACATGAAACAAAAACAAATCTCCTTTTGTCTCTCTGCTACCTATCTTATGTTAACATTTGAACTGCCTATCTCTCTCCCTTTTTAAATAACTGTACATTTGACATCTCTCTCTTTTTCGTTAAGATCTTAAGTGAAAATTTGCTTGCATGAGAGTTGCTGTGATGATTCAGTAATCTGTGTATTCTCTCAAATTTCCCTTTTATGGTAAGATATCTACACCAAACCTATTCCATATTTAGTGACCTAGCATTATTAACACTTAAATACTGTAGTCTCTTCTCTTGCAGCTTCAAACAGTACAGTTATTTTATTTGCACATTTCCTGTTGATAACTGGATTTTCATATTATACTTTGTAACGGAATGGTATATATTCCCTTTTCTAAAAATACACTTCCACTTCTAAATCATGTCAGCAAAATCTTTTCATTTTCCTTTAACCTCATTCATTTCTATTAGAACTTTTCCATGGTTACTACTCAGTGTTTCTATCTTATGTAGAACTATTTTCCTATGGTGTATTAAACCATTTATTTTACTGCTATTTTATCCTCCGCTCTCTCTTTTACATTCTTAAGGTATCTTTCCTAGCCCTTTCTTGTATGAACTGGAAGCCTGAACCCAGTTGTATGTCCTGGACCAATTTCCCAGTCTCTCCTTATCCTTTCAAGTTTTTAAAAACCACTAAGATCCATTCACATTTGAAATTTGGGATTTATTTTGCTATATTGGTTTACATGGTGCCCGTTATGTCTTTGCATAGCATCTCATGTGCTGTTCTTTAAATTGAACTGACATTGTGATGTGCTGCCATTCCTACTTTAAGTTTGTAAATTTAACCAAATGTTCGATACAAACAATGAATAGTTTGTACCACAATTCAATCTGGAAGTATCTTGGTATGTCTCCTATTTCCTATGAGGCTTTTACCTAAATCAAATCTTCCTGCACAGTAATTCCAGGAGATGCCATTTGTCCAATTCTGGAATTCTAATGATTTTTTTAGAAGAAAAAAGAATATGAATCAGCTCACTGAAATTTTGGGCAAAAATCATCCAGCAGAAATCATAGTTTTGAGACCTTTTTCAAGCACACTCCCACTGTAAATCCTCTTCCAGTGAACAGTGTTGAAACCCCACATCCAATTACCTAACATCCTTTTCTTTTGTACTGCTTGGAAGTGACATCACACCCTAAAGAGGCTAATGCTGCAAGCTAATATTTTTACTATGCAACTCCTCTTGCCTTTTCAGCAATCTCCTATAGCAAGGATCTATCCACTGACTATCCACTCTTCCTCATCCTCAGACTGGGACCACTCCCCCATTGTCATATCAGCCCCCTCTAGTGGTTCCTCGGGTTCACTCAGGTCACTTTCTTCCTCACTCTCACTTTCTGCATCAGCTGGCTCATGATCCTCATATTCTGACATGACCTGAGGATAATTCTCTGTTTTACAAGGCAAAGGTTGCAGGTTCAAGTCCCAGTGGGTATGGCTAGCTGATGAGGCCAAAATAAGTCCGAAATAGATCTATCCTAGTCTCCCTTAATTTTCAAATTCAGCAAAAAAACATCTGACATATATATATATATATATATATATATATATATATATATATACACACACACACACACACACACACACACACACACACACACACACACACACACGTGTATTTTTGGACCAGGTGGTGAAGTACCAGGATATGATCCACTGAAGATCTTCCTTCTCTAAAACCGGCTTGTTTGTGTTTGATTATTCCCCCCTGAAATTAGCAAATCCTGAAGTTTATAGTTTAGGTGTTTCACATACAATTTATTAATAACATTCAGAAGACTAATGGGTCTATAATTGCCTGGGTCATTTCTATTACCCTTTCTACAAATTGGTATAATAATTGCTAATCCCCCAATCTTTTGGCATACAGCCCATTTTATTTATAAATGTAAACAAAGATACTAAAAATGGAGCCCACCAAGTAGCATTCTTTTTTATTATTTCGGGCAGGACATTATCAGCACCAAGTGCCTTACTAGCCGTGGGGGTTCCAATCAACTGGGATATCTCTTCTGGTGTAACAGGAGGCCAGTAATGAATTTGTTCCACATTAATTTGGCTCTCCTAAATTACATAGTCAGGGTCTGTATATAACTCTCTAAAATATTGTTCCCAGGCATCAATCGGTACCTGATTAGGTGGGGGTGGGGGGATTTCCTCAATTCTCTGGTGATGTACCAAAAAATGGATGTATTTTTTGTCCTGACTTATGCAATTAATCTATTCCGAGACTCCTTCACAGCCAGTGGCCGAAATTCTTTGTAGCTTTAGTCTCAGTATATTGTCACCTCTTGCTCAAAGTTTCTTGTTCTAGTTACTTTTCAGTCGCAATAAGAGTTAGACAGTCATCTAAACTGTCTTATTATCCGACATACAAACTTGTTTATATTTCAGCCATTGCCTTTTTCTGGACTTGCCTTTGAAGATTTTTTTTAATCAGTGAGTTGGCTTTCCTTTTGTCTGCAGATCCTCATCTGCCCTCCCTTTCTCTTATGGAGTAGTCTTAGCCTTGTCCTTCTTTCATCCTTGCTGCAAAGGGCAATCTGACCTATAGTTCCCACACTCATTTATGTTATTCTTAGGATCATTAAAGCCACTAAGTTGTCTCACCAAGTCACATAAGAGCATAAAATTATTGGATAATATATAATAGCATACTTAATGAATAGGTAAAAATAAAAAAGGGTTAGGTATAAAACAATAACCATAAATAAGGAAATGTAGAACTGGGAAGAAATTCCAATGATGGAAAGCTGTACGAGTGGAATTATATTTTATGTATATGTGTTTGTTTTGTATGTCGTTTTGTTTTTAACTTGTAAAATTGCAATAAAAGCATTTTAACAAAATAATAATAGTAAAACCCCAAAAGCATACAATATATTTGCTATTTGCATTCCTCTAATAAAAGCTGTTAGTAGAATATGTGCCAAAGCCTAGTACTCTTAACAACTGTTGTGAAATCTTTGGTGAGTTTTAAGGTCAGACACACTCATTTTACAACAGGCACAAACGCATTATATGCAGGATCTGAGTGCCCATTTAGAGCTTCATTTAAAAATGTATTTCTAATTCAAAACTTTACTAATGGTTAGGGTAGAAGGAAATAACTGGAGAACCGATTCTGACTCTTCTAGACCAGCTTACCATGTTGGCAGGTGGTGGGGCAGCGTGTCCATTCACTGAAGGGAGTCACTGCACAGTCTTTCTTACACGGGAGCAAGCATGAGCGGACCGATTCAGGTTTAATGGATTCTGGACACCTGGCAATACAATTGTATAACATGTGGTTAGTTAGCTGCCCCTGGATTGAATTCAATTCTGGACAACTGCACAATAGTTCCCTAAACCCCATCATTACTTTAGCAAAATAGAATCCCTATACTATACTGTTCTGTCGGGCTCTCTGGTAGAATTCTCCCAAAAATTCACAGGTACAAATTTCAGACACACACACGTTTGAAAATTCAAAACAATGTTCTTTATAATGAAAATTCACTTAAACTAAGCCCTCTTTTGGTATAGCAAAGAGCACTTATCTCCAAACAAACTGGTAATTTGTACAAGTCCCTTATCAGTTATGTGATACTTAGCTTGCAGCTGTGAGGCAATTCACAGTCCTTCTTCTTTCACAAAGTGAAACACACTTTGCCCTGGTTTAGTTTCAAAGCGGGGAAAAATCAGCACACAAAAAGTCAAAGTCAGTAAAGCAGTCAGGAAACACAAAGATCAGATAATCCTCCACAATGGCCAAACCCACAGCCTGCTATTTATAGCAGCCTCACTAATTACCACAGCCCCACCCAACCACAGGTGGCCTCATTTTCTTTGATAATAATCTCTCAGTTGTTGTTGCCTATGCATCGCTCTCCGCATGCGTGGCTGTATCATTAACTCTTGTTCTGAATCCAAGGAGGAGCTAGATAATTGATCTCCTTCTGAGCTGTCTGCCACACTCTCCTCCTCCCTGTCACTCATGTCTTCTTGGTCAGAAGAGCCTTCATAAGCAGATTCCACTGGGGGCAAAACAGGCCTGCAGCATGTGGATGTCTCCCCCACATCCACAGTCCTTGGGGGAGGAGCTTGGTCAGAGCTAACCACAACAACTATACTAAGAACAAATTACACTAATGGTAGGAAGACTGCACCTATTACCAAATTAATTTTTAATTTATTTTGAAACAGAAACTGTACAATTACACAGAGAAATATAATTTATAGCAATCGCCACTATGAAATAAAAAGTATCCACCCCCTTGCCATTGATGAGCAAGAACAGAATGCAGGCTATTGTCAACCTAAAGAATCAACATTGCTATGTGCAGGTAGATGGACAGAAAACAGATCTCTTCAGGGTTTGGTTTTTCAAGGCATATTAAATTATTTCTCTGCCATTCCCTGCTGAAATTTAATTTGGCAGGATGGATTTTAATTTAAAAAACAAAACAAAAAACATTAAGCATTTTGCAATATTTTTGGTGAAGAAAGAGTGAGAAGATGTGATTATCACTGTTTTTCCCCTCCCTGTGCTATCTAGCATTGGTTTAAAACAGCTTGCATAAATGCCTCATCAGAGTAGGTAGGTATTTCTGGGAGGGATGAATGAAGTGTATTCTCCTTGTGGGTTCACCAAGGCATGAAATTCATCTCACCTGCCCTGTAAAGTAGGCAGAGACCTGTACTGGGCAGCAAAAATATTAAAGGATACTAGAGATGGATGGCCATTTTAATGAAAATGACAAGGGCATCATTTCAGATTGCACAAAAGGCAATGGTAAACCACTCCTGTATTTTATATAGATAACCACACTGACAGACAAGATAAAGTAACTGATAGTGATAATATAGTGCTGGATAATGGGCTCCTCAAAAGCTAGTTCGGTGTAATGATTTAAGCATCAGCCTAGAAACTGGAAGGTCATGAATTCTAGTCCTGTTTTAGGTACAAAGCCAGCTGGGTGACCTAGATCAGTGTTTCCCAACCTTGGCAACTTTAAGATATCTGGACTTCAACTCCCTGAATTCCCTAGCCAGCATTCGCTGGCTGGGGAATTCTGGGAGTTGAAGTCCAAATATCTTCAAATTGCCAAGGTTGGGAAACACTGACCTAGATGACTTACCAATTATCTACAATCCAATTATTTCTTCATAACTATAAGGAAGATAATCTTCATAAATAAATCTTCAAAAATAAAATAATGCCTATATTTATTGACGTCATCAGATGGATTATGCAGACTACTCATACAAAGTGATACAAACTGAAGCTCAGTTATAAAAGCAAAGATGTGGGCAGGGGATGATTATGGAACAGATGTGCAAATTCCACATGAAGGTAAAGCAGAAGAGTGAAGTGCCTCCACAATTTGATATTAAGCATATACCCATCAATTTTAAGGAGAACGTGAGATATAATTTTGAAAATCCTGAACCTCACTGATCAGGAACTAGAGAAAATTGAGGAATGTAAGAAAAGAAGATTCAAAGATGACTGTGGAAAAGAAAAAAAAACCCAAGATGTCAGAACAGGCAATGGAAATTGTCAAAAAGAAGAGACAAACGAAAGCAAGTGAGAAAAAGAATAAAAAAGGAATTCCCATGCTTCCACGGAAGCCTGGTGGTGGGAACAGAAGGGAGCATCACCATCCCTCCAGGTATCTTTCTGGGCCCTTTCGTGGCATTCAGTACCATAAGCTACAGCATCCTTCTATATGGGTCACTGTTCTTGCTAAGTTGGAGGCATTGTATGATGGTGGAACTGTCCTTTGTGAATTAGCAGAACCACTTAATCAATGCAAGGAAGAAAGCTTGGATGGGGACTCTGTTAAGTGCATCAAGGATAGCTATTCATGCTCTTATCATCTCTTAGTTGGATCACTGCATTTAATTTACCTGGAGTTGCCCTTGAAGAACATCCAGAGGAATCAGCTGCTACAAAATATAGGGACCCGGGGTTTCACTAGGTAATTACAGCATTGGCATGTTAATCCAGAAGTAGGAAAAGAACTCTGCCTACCCAATCCTGATATCCAGGGGATGTCCCCTCCTATCAGTTGATGTGTAGGGAAGTATCACAATGGCAGAATTTACTGACAGCTCTGCTGCCTTAAAACAGCTTGTCTCCTATGTGAAGATGGCTCCACATCCTCTCAAGATTTAACAAAAGCTTATGAAAACTTGGCTATTCATGAAAGTCTTTAGAAATCAATTAATATGCACCCATCAGCACTGGCATTGATTTTAGATATCGTATTCTTAGGATAACAAGGCTGATGGAATTGTTTCAGTTTTAGTATCTCGTGTCTGCTTGAGTAGAGCAATAGATAAATAGCATAAATAAAATAAAACCATCCAAATAACTAAGACATTAATCTCTGACAGCTTTTATGTTAAGAACTAAAATACAATGGAGTATATTTTGTTTCAAACAACAGTCAAAAATTTGGTAGGAACCAAACATAAATCATATGGCTTTAATTGTGTATAAATTTAATAGTGTCAAGCATTTGTTAAGTTAATCGAAGCACACTGTGAAATGCATTGTTTTAATAAGTTTGTATATTGTTCTCAAATGAATTCTCTGTATATAATGCCTTTTTGTTAGTGTTGGGGTTCTTTTTATCTCTTTCAAATTTATTGTTCGTTTTTCTATCTATTTGAAAGCCTGTAAAATGGAGAATGTATTTAGCTCCCATTTCTTTCAAATAAAAAGGAAAGAATCCTCATTTCATAAATTGCACTCTAAGGTAAATTGAATATTTATGTAGATATATAGATCTCTGTGAAGTTATCCTATGCTTAATCATCTCTACAGCAGCTCTTAAAGCAACTCAAAATGTTTAAATTTTCATAAATAGACAAATACAATATAATAAGCAGGTCAAGCCACATACTTTTTTTTCTCTTTGTTATTGTGATGAAATTCACACATTCATAATCAGACGAGTATCTCCCCAACACACCTAAACTGAATGAGTCACATGAGATATAGAACAACTTAAAGCTTAGAAAACACTGGCATCTTATAGCTAATCATATTTTAGTTTGGAGGAGGGAAAAAACTAAAGAATGTTAATTTTTGACATATAAATCATATCTCGGCACAAGGGTTCTATGCTAATCCTAGCATGATTTTCCTTGTCCAAAGAATGGATGGCTTGCTTATGTAATCTGAACTCCTTTCTGATATCATTACACAAGTTACTGAAGATAGATTAAAATATAGATAAAAATGTACTGTAGACAAATAAAAAATAGATTACAAAAGTCAATGAGAAAAATATAATCAGCTGGAAAATGTTGACTAAGAAGCCAGGGCTGGAAAGAGTTGTTAGCACAAGCTTTCTTCTGATCTTCACATTCACTCTGACATGTATTGCTAAATAAACCCTGAAGTGACCAAATTAAATCATTTTTTTCTACTGAAAAATCAGAAGTACCAATTTCAGAAATCTTTGTGGTGACACACATTAAATTCACATTACGTTAGAGCAGGGGTGTCAAACCCATGTCCTCACGGTGGCATCATGTGATGTATTGGGACTTTTTCCCACTTCACTAAACTGGGGGTGGCTGTGGCCAGTGTGTGATATATCTGGTCCACGGGGCAGGAGTTTTGACAGCCCTGTGTTAGAGAAAGATGTTCTTTCACTATTGTTCCTGATCATACCTTTCTCTGATATTCCAAGCTAATCATAATACTCTACAACTTTTGCTTCAGCAATACATCTATGTCATTAGATTTTTATATAAGAGTAAAGACCCAATTATGTGTTAAA
This sequence comes from Erythrolamprus reginae, assembly GCF_031021105.1. Taxonomy (NCBI): domain Eukaryota; kingdom Metazoa; phylum Chordata; class Lepidosauria; order Squamata; family Dipsadidae; genus Erythrolamprus; species Erythrolamprus reginae. Next base: position 168,068,856 of record NC_091950.1, on the reverse strand, counting down.
CAATGCATGATGGAATAGAGAACAAAACCAAAAGCTGATGAAGCTGCTTCTTCTTCTGAAGGAACAGGAAGGGTTTTTCCCCCCTCAACAATTAGTCTCATTATCTTAAAGCATTTTAATTAACTGTACAGGAGTCAACACAGCCTGCTCATTTTCAGAAGGTTTTTTTGGTTGGTTTGTTTTTTGAGAAAGAGAGAAAGATGCAATAAGAATGAAAACTAGTTTGTAATTCTCTAGACTCATTAACAGAGCACAAAAGTAATTAGCAATGTCTTGATTTGGAGAAAAAAATGCAGAAACATCTGTATTTTTAATTTCTCTCAGCTACTAAAGCCAAGCAGAGTAGGTCAGCTGCGAGGCTAAATATCTTATTTAGAATCACATTTGTTTTTCATAGGATAATTTCAATCAAACCTAATGATGTAGTAGTTATTCGGCATCTTTTTAAAAAAAATCTGAGGTTGGAGCTGTGAACAATTGAAATATGATTTGAAAAAAAGTACTTCAGACCTCATGTGTACACAGCCCCTTCCTATTATTCCTTAAAATAGACTGTTTTTATTCTACAAGCTTGTTCATGATACTGGGGAGGGTGGGAAGAGATGATAGAGTTGCTTTAAGAAATCTTCCTCATTAAAGATAATATGACTCTTTGCAATACCTTTTGGGGGCAGTTGCAGAAAATAGCAGAGAGGGTCCTTTATTCACCTAAGATCTAAAGTACTTCTGGTAAAGTATTTTTCAAAAACTATAGTAAATTCAAAATCTCATAAATTCACCTTAAAGGAAACAGAATCAGTTTTCAAAGCATTTTTCTATTCTAGAATCATTTTGGTAAAGATGCTCAGGAAAATTTGGCCTCACCTGCCCAAAAACTTTGCCCTTAGCAGTTTAAAATAACAAACTCTGCACTACCCATATACGGTAAGTGTTTTTGTTTCTAACATGGGAGCTTCTTTCGGGGTGGAACTTGAGGTTGGAATTAACAGGAATCTTACCATTTGAAATTAAGTCCAGATGAAGAAAGACAAAGTTTGCATCTTTGGGCCAAACAATTCCAGGGGATAACTATTTTTGTCTCTGAATGGGGTTTTATACTTCAGCTCAGAAATTAAGCACAATTTGGGGCTCCTCCAGAACTCCTAGCTCTTGCAAGAGGTAACTGGGCCAGAAGGGTTTCCACACATTTATGTCATTGCCTGTATTTCAGGGGTACAGTTCAGGTTTAAGATTTTTACCTAATCCGGGAGAAAAAAAACCCTTTGCATATTACAAACTTAGAGGTCCGTTTTATGTTTTGCATGAGAAAGACCATTCTGTCTATTTGACCACTTTAACGCAGTTCTGTTCATCCCTTAGAAATGGAAGCATGGGTTCCTCATGGAAAGAATGAGAGGAGTTATGTCATAATGAGGGTGCCATGATCCCCATCTTGCTAAGTGCACAATTCGACAATGGCCTTCTCCAATTTGTACAGAACTAAAAGTATGAGAGTGTTCAGAGGAGAATAAGCCAAATATTATAGCCATACTATATACCTTTTAGCTGGGATCGGACCAGAGTTATTTTTCATACAAAAGACCCTCCTAGTCTGTACTCCAACTCCACAGGTTGCCTTGTTGTTCCAATTGGTAGTCATATTCAAAGTTGTTAGCAAGGCATTTTCTGAACAAAGACTCCATGCAGAGGTTTCCCAGTATAGCTGATTGCAAGGATGCTCGTTACACAGTCGATATTCCTGGAGTGACGAAGGAGGAGGACAAGGCTTTCCACCTGTGAATGACAAAAGCAACATAAACTGTAGCAGTGGTTTCAAAAATTATGCCATTATTCAAGACGACACCCTGCCTGCAGTAAACAAAGTTCCAAAACCAAGGAGTGCATTGCAACAGTCAATTTAAATGAGAGTCCTTCACTCCTCCTCCCGCAACAAAATACCTACTCCACCGGACTTGGAATACTGAAATTAGACAATTTATAACTAGGTCACCTCCGAACTGATCTAACTATAGTTCACAAAATCATATACCAAAATGTACTTCCTGTTAATGAGTACTTTACCTTCAACCACAACAACATACGAGCACGTAATAGATTCAAACTAAATTTAAAGTGCTCCAAACTAGACTGCAGAAAATACGACTTCAGCAATAGAGTGATCAATGCCTGGAATTCACTACCTGACTCTGTTTCTTCCCCAAACCCCAAAATATTCAACCTTATATTGGCTACAGTTGACTCTCCCCTTTTCTAAGAGGTCTGTAACAGGCATGCGTAAGTGCACCATTGTGCCTACCATCCCTGTCCTACTGTCTTATTGTCCTCTTTTATCATTACTTTCTGTTATGTTTATGTAAACTACTATCCTATACTTGATTGACAAAGAAAGAAAGAAAGAAAGAAAGAAAGAAAGACAGAAAGACAGAAAGAAAGAAAGAAAGAAAGAAAGAAAGAAAGAAAGAAAGTATTTAGAACAATTCATATTACTTGCAAGTAAGGTATTTTCTATCTATAGCCTTCAGTACTTGTGAAAAAGTTAATATGTATCCCATTTTATTTTTTTTATTTTTTTCCTTTTTAAACATGTCTGGAGATTTTGTAGAAGTGGCAGTTTCCATCCTAGGGATAAAATCAAAAGAGAAATCAGCCAAGAGTCACTATGTAGCTAAACATGGATTAAATCCAACCCTTCTTAAACTCCATTAATCTTTATCTAGTGTCAAAATAGTGCTAACCATTAGCTGGATAGATTCATGTGCATAGGCATGCAATAATAAATCAGTTAGATTAGAACTTCACACGTGGTCCTGGTTTTTCACGCCTGACATATTTTAATATTTTGTTTTCATTCAAACAGTATATAAACAGGTGATGGCATTAAACAAACAAATTATTAAAATTGCCAATTATGTATTCAACACAACGTAAAAAGGATTTGAGACTCTAGAAATAATGGAGAGAAGAGAAACAAAGATGAATAGGGGATTGGAGGCTAAAATAGGAAAAACAGTTGCAGGAACTATTTTCCAAAGCACCTGAGGCTGGAATAGGAAGCAATGGGTAGAAACTACACAAGGAGAGAAGCAACTTAGAACTAAGGAGAAATTTACTGACAGAATCATTAATCAGTGGAACAAGTTGCCTCCAGAAGTTGTGAATGCTCCAACACTGGAAGTTTTTAAGAGGATTTTGGATAACCATCTGTGTAGGGTTTCCTGCCTAAGCCAGCGGGTTGGACTAGAAGACCTCCAAGGTCCCTTCCAACTCTGTTGTTTTTGCTGCTGCTTCTGCTGTTGTTGTTGTTAATACTAATAATACTAAGACTGCTACTACGAAGAAGAAGAAGAAGAAGAAGAAGAAGAAGAAGAAGAAGAAGAAGAAGAAGAAGAAGAAGAAGTCGTCTTCGGAGAGGGGCGGCATACAAATTTAATAAAATAATAATAATAATAATAATAATAATAATAATAATAATAATAATAAGTTAACAGATATGCCATTTGTGCCTTCTATGAAAAAAAAAATACACTCTTGGATCAAACATCTGGCATTGCTTCCTTTGGCAGAAATAACCTCAAATAGGCATTTTTTAAATATCTGTATACTAGTCTCTTGACATCAACTGGGAACATTTTCCCCATTATTCCATACATATTTTTTTTCAGCCCTGCAATGTTTGGGGCGTTTTGCATGTACAGCCATTTCTTATCACCCCACAGCATCTCAGTAAGTTTTGACTTGGCCATTCTAGAACCTTCTATGTCTTCTCTCCCCCACTCCCCACCCAGCTATCCCTTGATGGATTTACTGGAATGTTTAGAATCATTCTCACATTGCAAGGTCCACTTTCAGTTGAACGTTAATCTTCTGACCGATAGTCTCAAGCTTGATCTGTTGTTTTACATGGCAAAGACATTTCAATGCTTACAGTATTTGGCAATTTCAGGACTTTCCTTTAAAAGCGCTATGTGGAAATTCACAATTCTACCCAAGGAAATATTACTTGTCCTATGAAATCAATCAAGAAGTCTATAAATTGTTTCTTCTCCCTAGATAGCAATTCAATGGCAACTCAGGGGGAAACTTCATTCTTAAGTATATTTGCACGGGATGCTTTCTTTATAATTAAATAGACCTCTTGGGGACATGCGGGTACTGTATGTCCGCCCCATGAAAAGCGAAGAGAGACAGATGGAGTCAGTACATTCTATCTGTACTGCTAAGCAAGTTTGAAACTCTTGGTGGACTTCTAGTTCTTTCTGCTTTCAACTCTCCCAACTATCGTTTAAAAAACATAACCACCAGGGGAAATGTTTGTGGGAATTTGGGAATGAGAGGGGGAGGGATGAAGGAGGGAGGGGGAGAGAGAGAGAGGGAGAGTGGGGAAGAGGAAGGGAGAGAGGGAGGGAGGAAGAAATTTGCTGAATCTTTATGCACAAGGGAAATTTAGATGCTTTTAATTTTTTTAAAAAATGGAGCCCACCATAGACAATTTTGATAACAATAGAAGTTATTGATATTGATTTTCTTAGTTGATAATTTTCTGTTTCCAAAACATCAAGGGAGGAGGACTTAACTATGCTAGCTTGAGCCACTTCATTCAATCTTTTATATGTAAATGAGGTTATCTGTGGTATACAGTGTACACCTTCCTATATCTATTGAAAGATTTCTATTTCTATACACCTGGTCAACCTTCATTCCATAGGAATTATGTGATTAACGTTGCTTTATTGTTATGAGAAAATATATATATATAGTTACTATACTTACAATTGTTTAAGAAGCATCTTATTCTGACATCTCCTATACCATATTTACAGATTAAATTGCCTCGAACTACAAATAGTAACAACCGTGTTTCCCCAAAAATAAGACACTGTCTTATATTAATTTTTGTTCCAAAAGTTGTGCTACGTCTTATTTTCGGGGGGTGCCTTATATTTCTCAAATAAGACAAATTCACAGGCAGAAAAGCTGACACCCCCAAAGAAAGTGTACCGTACAGTACACTGATTATGGTAGGGTACCTGTCAGTATGGCGCGCACACACACACAAACGACGGCACTTATATGGTACAACAGTATACTCCCGTTATTGCAGCTTCCAGCCACCAGAGGAACTACAGTCTACACACTGTAGTGGAGACTGTAATGGCGGTGAGACAGCAGCAGACTGTGTCTGCTGTACTGGATGGTACAAAGCGATGGAAGGGGCCAGCAGGGGACGCCACATTATTACGGTACCGCTATGAACAGCTTTGAATGGTACCATATGTTTTTCCACCGTACCGTATGTAAACTTGACTACACCTTATTTTCGGGGGGATGCCTTATATTAGCAAATTCTGCAAAACTTCTGACATGCCTTATTTTTGGGGTACGTCTTATTTTCGGGGAAACAGGGTACACATGATGATTGCCTCTGCTTAACATTATATAATGCTTGAGATGATGGATAATCAAGGAAATAAACAAATGGATCACAGAACAAATCAATCCAGAATTTTCACTTATGATACAAATGATCAGGCATAAACTACTGCACTTTATGCACATCATGTATGACCTGACCCAACTCCTTTGAAGAATCCATATTGGTAAAAAAACATAAGTAAACAGAAGAGGATGATTAGCAGCAAGATGGATGGACTTAATTATGACAGGAGTGAATGAAGCATTGAGAGACCGAAAGGTCAAGCTAAAGACAGATCATATATGGGTACTAAGAGTCAATGACCCTAACTTAATATCATGATTAAATTAACCATTTATTCTTGCCTGCTGCTATGCATACATTGATTCACTGAACAAGAAATATATGATACTTTCACTAAATTTAGTTACTTTCTCTAAAAAATGATACTCAACATATTCAGTACAAATTATTACACTTGCACATTCATTCAGGCTTTTAAAATCTGCTCCAAAGGACCTTACAAATAGGATGATTTAATATATGTAAATATATTACATTTGCATACATTAATATACAGTATGTGAGTGGATTGTTTTTTAGAACCCCATTTTCTTCTTTATTTTTATGTGTTGTGCAATATTCTTCTCATGGATCACTTCCAGGAGTAACCGAAATGTCACATCTTCTGTTTTAATTAACTCTTGTAAATTTTAAACACAGTTAACTTATTTTATAAATAAAAACCAGATGAATAAATTGTAGCACCTTGGCTTAGTTTTTCATTAACTGGGTAAAATTAAGTAGAATTTAGGTATATACAGGAAGATACATTTCATGTTAACAAGACACTATCCAGATTAATTTTCCATTTTCTTAGATGTAGGGAATGTGTAGTTTGTTTGTTTGTTGATTTGATTTGATTTGTATGCCGCCCCTCTCCGTAGACTCGGGGCGGCTAACAACAGTAATAAAACAACATATAACAAATCTAATATTTAAAATAACTAAAAACTCTTATTAAAAACCAAACATAAAACAAATATACCATGCATAAATTGTATAGGCCTGGGGGGAATGAATATCTCAATTCCCCCATTCCTGATGACAGAGGTGGGTTTTAAGGATCTTATGAAAGGCAAGGAGGGTGGGGGCAATTCTGATCTCTGGGGGGAGCTGATTCCAGAGGGTCGGGGCCGCCACAGAGAAGGCTCTTCCCCTGGGTTCCTTTAATTACCAAGAGCACACCTTGCCATTTTATAAGGTGTGTGTGTGTGTGTGTGTGTGTATCTATATGTATATGTATGTATATATCTATATGTTGTGACATGCCAGCAGCCCATGCAGCGGGTGGCAGATCCCGTTGGAGACAAAGCCAATGAAATGATACACAAGTGGCCTGTGCAGCTGGCATCCAAGTCGGACAGTGAGGAGGCTGGCAAGGACTCAGTGCCAGAGGCAGAGTTTTAATCTGGGTCTTTGGAACCTCCAGCACCTGACAGCAGTGATGGGGGAAAAGAGGAGGAGCCTCTTCTTAATCCACGAACACTTAGAGCTGCCAAAAGGCAGGAATGGCTACTCAAGAGGAGGTCTCCTTGGGAGTAGGCTTTGGGGCTAATTGGCCACTCACCAAGCCTACTTAAGGAATAAGGGAGATATAAAAAACATTGCAGAAAACAACTCTTTTGATTGTTTGTTTGTTTGCTTGCCTCTTGTTTGGAAAACCTCTGCTCGGCTTATCTGTTTTGGCTTCTGTTTTGTGGATTGATTCCAGGCATCTTGCCAACCTCTGTAAGGTTCCTGCAATATCCAGGACTAATTATTTATCTTTGCTTTCGGACTTTATGGACTTATGCCAGCTGTTAATGCCATATAATTAACAGCTGACTTTTTCAAGAAAAAGCTGATTTAAGATTTATTTGTATATGAACACTACTAAGCCAGTTTATTAATAGTGGTTATTCAATTAAATATAGGTTTGAACAAATTGAGTGTGTGCTATGTTCAGCTGGGGTAGGATAATATATATGCATACATACATATGCACACACATGTATGCACCTCACAGGGCTGCTGTTATGGGGAAAACAGGAGGAAGAAGAAATCTTGTATATGTTTGCTGCCTTGAGCTAGTTATAAAAAGCAATAAAGGTGGGACTAAAAAATCTAATAAATACATGGAATATTTGGATATATTAAAAAGTTCATTATTCTTCAAAGTTATCACCTGCAACTTAATGTCACAATGAATTAGTAAATATTTATATATAACTTTGGAGGTTTAATTTTTCCCCAAGTTGCAAGTTAATAATAACTGTTACTAAAACTATAATAATTCACTTAGGAAGGTATTAAATTGGAATGTGAAACAGAACACAACTTTGAAACGTCAAGTCCCCTGAATGCTATCCTTTACTCAATCTTTCTCCCTGTCTCCCTCTCTCCCTCTCTAGAATGAGAACCAAACTGCACTACGATCATACAAAAAAAAAGACGTGAAGCTATGTCGAAAACTTAATCTTATAAAAAAATGTTTCTATATTTTTATTCACTTCATCTATTGCCTTCCACAGCATCCTAAAGACAAATACATAATCTCCAGTCAATGGAGATCTGAAAATTGTGATGTACATGTTTGGAAATTACTGGAATGAAACTTTAGGATATCCAGTGTTTTCTGATAGGCAAAGATCCCAAAGCACAATGCCAGCTTTGGTACTTACTTATTTATTTATTTTATTTATTTATTTATTCTTTGTCCAATATACAATACATATGGAAGAGAATAGACATTAAGTAATATATATGACGATAGAAAGTAAAAAGAAGAGAAGTAGATGGGAGGGAGAGAGTATATATGATATAAGAGATAAGGAGAGAATATATATGATATATATAAGATATACACATATATAGATAAGGAGAGAATATATATGACATATGAGATAAGGAAAGACAATTGGACAGGGGACGATAGGCACATCAGTGCACTTATATACGCCCCTTACTGGCCTCTTAGGAACCTGGAGAGGTCAATCGTGGAGAGTCTAAGGGAGAAGTGTTGGGGGTTGGGAGTTGACACTATTGAGTCAACTATTGAGTCAACACTTGATAGGAATTCTATTGGAAAACAAACAAATAAGCTTTAAAGGGTGGGGGCATTGTTTACCTTCTCCTGGTAATGCCAGTACAGATCTTGTTCTGGTTTGCCTGCCCTCTGAATTTTTATTGGAACAGGACTGAGAACAAGGTGACCACTGTGACCATTCCGTCACAACACAATCCATTCCACAGGGTACTTCACAAGTTGTTGTTTTGGAAGGTGATGGAGAATCAGCACAAAAATCATCAGCTACATCCTCACCTAAAACAGAAAGAAGCCAACATAAAATGATAAGTACCTCCTTCAAGATAAAGATAATTACGGCATGGATTCCACTTACCTTCGGCATCGGTTCACACTGCAATGTTTCGTGCATGCTCATAAGGTAGTTTGAGCCTGAAACACAGCTGAGGAGCTGCTCAGCTGTGCTTTGGGTGAAGAAATAAAGGTCGGTATTAACCCGAGGGCAGGCAGGAGGGCTTTTTTCAAAGCAAAGGACGAGGAGAAGCCATCCAAACACAAACACCACTACCCCCCAAAATTGCTGAAAATTCCCCAAAAAGATGGTGGCATGGATGGACCAGCACAGATAGAACTAGATCTCTGATGCCATCTTCATGTCACCAGTGGGTTGTTAACAGCTTGGGCAATCTGGTCCTAACTGGGAGGAACTCACCCCTGGATCATTAGTATTGCAGTGAAGAATAGGATAGGGAGGAACAAATGTTCATCAATTCACACATCTTTCCCTTTATGTTGACAAATGTCAGGTGTACATCCTCCTACTTTATAGGGATTCAATTACCAGCCCTTTGTTTGGGCCAACTCCTGAAACTTCCTTAGAGTGCAGGGATGGCATCACCCTACCATCCATATATTATTAATTTCCAATGATTATCAGTCCTTGGAGGCATAATAATACAAAATAATAGAAATCACCACCTTCCAATGTATTCCAAGACAACTGCAATACACTATGGGTCAAAATATATTTGCAAAATAAGAAAGGACATGTTTCAACTGCCTTTTGACTTGCCAGTACTCACATTTACAAGATGCAAAACCATATTTTTGACATCTGCTACTAGTCATATTAAAAAGGTCAAATTCAAAACATCTATTAGTTCATTTTCAGACTTGCTAGAGCAGTGATGGCAAACCTTTTTTGGCTCGGGTACCAATAGCAATAGCATGTGTGCAGGTGCCCATCCCCATAATGCAATGTTCTTCCCACTCATGCTACAACCCCCCCCCCCCTCCAGACATGCACATAGGCCTCACTGGAGCTTCCAGTAGGGCCATTGGACTGTTTTTTGCTCTCCCCTGAGTTCAGGAAGCCTCCTGAAGCCTGGGGATGATGAAAAATGGCCCAATGGATCAATAGGAAGTTCAGAAACAAAACAGAAGTGGAGTTGCCCTGCTTCTTATCTTCAGATAGTTGCAACCAGGCCTTGCACACCTTGGCCCTTTTCTTCTGCAGCTGGCAATGCTGTAGCCGGATCGATCTGAAGTTCTGTTATCAGCTGCAGAGGCTTTTTCTGAAGGCAGTTCTGGAAGGCCTCTCTAGCTAATAACAGAGCTCCGGATCTATCTGGAACTCTGTAATTGCCCAGAGAGGCTTTCAGGAAAGCCTTGCCAGCTTCAGAAGAAATGGACCTAGGCAGTGTGGGAGGCCTGGCTGCAACTGTCCAAAGCCGAAGAATTTCCTGAAGACCTCTGACAGCAAAATGTCCCAATAACATAGTGAGAAGAGATCTATATTTCTTTGTCTTTGCAAAAAGACACACATGTTGCCAGTGGAAGCAGCTGTCAAATGTGAATCAGTAATTTCTACATTTATATTTCTAACTGAGGGCAGCTTCATAGTCACTGAAATCCAAATAAAACTTTTCAAGCATATTATGGGGAATAATAAAGAGAGTTGAGAATCGAGGAAGCAATTATGCCAAAATGGATAGATGGAGAAAGGGAGGGAGGAAGGAAGGGAGGGAGGGATGGGTGGAGGGATGAATTGATAGTTGGCTGGCTGAATCTTTCACCCCCACCCTTCCACTCCTTCCCTTCCTCCTTCTCTGACTTCCCTGTGGGATTTAAGATAACGAAGCTTAACTTTCATGATCACTGTATATTTATTCTAGTGTACTGAATGATGACATAAATAATCAAAATATGAATGATGAAATAAGCGTCAAAATAAATGTCCTCCAACAAGGCTTCTCATCATGAATGAACATCAATCTCTTTCCATGACATATCTGGCAAGATTCTCTTGCTGCACCTACAACCTGTCATTTAGACATCCTCTGAGAATGGCCTATTGCAGCAACACCACTCTTGAAATTCACATCTAGGTGACAGCAAATGAGCTAAACCGGGGGGGGGGGAGGAGGAGAAGAATTAAACCATGCACCAATTATATGTGCTTGTCTCCATAAGTCATTCTGATATTAGAGTCCTTGCAAGGATTTTGAGAACCTGCCTGGATGGCAGCTGTTACTAGATTCTAAAATCTAAAGTCATGAAAAAGTTATAAAGAACCCTTTTTAAGTTATTTTAAGCCTGGGAGTTTTTGATGGTTTACGGGACAGGAGCCAACTTGTAAATTAGTATGTAAGTAAATAAATATCATTTCACCATTTCTAATTAAAACAAGTGTATCACAGATTTGCTCTGGGAATGAGATGGGCAGATTGAAACATAATAAATAAGAAATAGTTTCATTTGTTACATTTTTCAAAGAAAATACTGAATATGTGTCCATAACCCCACTTTCACAGTTACAATTCAAATGATTTACATTTTATGTTTCTTCTATTCCATATGGATACAAGTAAAAAATTCTAGCTTGTAGTAATAATGGTACTATTGCTATAACCTCTAAAACAAGGAATAGAATTACCGAAGAAAAGAAGGACTAACCTGATCATGGGTTTCAAGTTATCGCAAGGAAATATTTATGCAGGTGAAAAATAGGATACATAACAAGTGCTGAATATCACCTGCTTCAGCACAACTTGAAAAAGCAATATTGGAAAATAATTTCATAAGGATAACACTGGATGGTTTGACAAATGAATTATACAAATCTTTTATTCAGAATCCCAGTATATGAGAAATGTAAAACAGTCAGGGAAACTAGAATGCCAGAGAGGAGTTTACTGAAGTTTCATTCTATCATACAATGTTGCCACCAATTTTCATGCTTATAAAAAGGTGACTTTATTCTCACACTGAACAAAACAAAACAACCCATTTATCCAAAACTCACTGGTTACAAGTTATCTATAGCAACTGCCAAAGATGTATTCCTAATTTCTTTGATATTCCTCAGAGTAATAAATTGTCGATGATGAAACAAATTATTTGATTCTGTCTATGGAGATCCTTGGTCATCCAGATCATGGTAGTCCCAAAGGTGCTTTTTCAAAAGTCAACTGGACTTTGTTTTCCCTTGCAGATGTATTGCTTCTCAACCAAGACATGAAGTGAAAAAGCTTCTGAAGAAACTTCCTGGATGAGAAGCAAAAACAAAGAAAGTCCAGTTGCCTTTCGGGAAAGCACCTTTGTGATTCTGGCTTCCTGTGAATTTTTTATGCTAAATAATTTCTTAACATCAAAGTGTATTAATAATAATATAAGAAATACTAGTGATTTGATGGTCATTTTGAAAAATCCTTTTTTGGCAAGCACCTAGAAGCCAAGAGGAACATACCTGCCAAGTTTCAAGTTTGTAGGCTTTACGTTTCTGCAGATTTCATGATGATGAATGAGTGGTATTTGGCTTTTATATAAATACAGTGATACCTTGTCTTACAAACTTAATTGGTTCCGGGACGAGGTTCTTAAGGAATCAATGGAAAAGCGATTAATGTGTACAAGCCCAAAATGCACCCCTTTTGCCAGCCGAAGCACCCGTTTTTGCACTGCTTGGATTCTCCTGAGGCTCCCCTCCATGGGAAACCCCACCTCCGGACTTCTGTGTTTTTGTGATGTTGCAGGGGAATCCCAGCAGGGGAATACCAGCATCGCAAAAACGGGTGCTTCGCTGGCAATGGAAGTCCGGAAGTGGGGTTTCCCAGCAAAGGGAGCATCAGTGAAATCGCAGCATCGCAAAAACACCAAAGTCCTCGAAACCCCACCTCCAGACTTCTGTGTTTTTGCGATGCTGCGATTTCACTGAGGCTCCCCTCGCTGGGAAACCCCACTTCCGGACTTCCATTGCCAGTGAAGCACCCGTTTTTGCACTGCTGGGATTCCCCTGCTGGGATTTCCCTGCAGCATCACAAAAACACGGAAGTCTGGAGATGGGGTTTCCCATGGAGTGGAGCCTCAGGGGAATCCCAGCAGCGCAAAAATGGGTGCTTCACTGGCAACGGAAGTCCGGAGGCGGGGCATCCCAGCAGCGGCGGTGGGTTTGTAAGATGAAAATAGTTTGTAAGAAGAGGCAAAAAAATCTTAAACCCCGGGTTTGTATCTCGAAAAGTTTGTATGACGAGGCGTTTGTAAGATGAGGTATCACTGTAATTGCAAATTTTATGACAATATAATGTTACAACACATAACATTATTTTTGTTGTTATGCTGTACCAAGCAACATTGGACTGTATATAATTTTGCAACAAAGCACTAAAAAAAGAAGATCCTGATTCGCACACAAATAACTCAAGCAATAATTTTGTTTATTTAATGCAATACTGTCTATCAGTATTACTTCTTATATCTATTCTTTTTTATATATTTTTTATTATTTTTCTCCACTACACATGCATGCATATACCTTAATTCATAACAAAATATACATAGTTATACATTTCTGTTCAATAAAACACAAGCCAACATCCTCTCTGGGGATTCCCTGAGTCCCTGGAGAGGGGCGACATATAAATCCAATCAATCCATAAATCAATTAATTGCACCTTTTATACTTTCAATATCTGCCTGTTTTCCATTTTATGTCCTATCACTCCCCTCCCCCATCTCCTTCTCTTCTCTCTACCTTCTTTCTCCTACTCTCCCACTTTCCTATCTCCTTCCTCTCCCCTTCCCTCTCTACTGCCATTTCTCCCTCTTAACCCTTTCCTGAGTGGATCTAATCACAATCCATCCTATAGTTAACAGACAGATAGCTTATGTCCCTAAAAGTCCAATAAATAATTAAATCCATTTAATTATTGGTGCAACTCTTAAACTTATTACTCCCCCCACCCCGTAATCCATATCTGTACATATTTCTTATATTTTCCTAGGTATATTATCTACTATTTTAATGCTGCCCCCTTGACTACCTAATTATGTCACCTGGATCTGCCACCATCAATACATCTGGTATCTATTCTTGTTCTCCTTGTAAAATAATGAAACAGTCATTAAAATACTATGCTTGCTATAAAAATTTATATCTCATTTAAATCTTGGGAAACAATACCAATAAACATTGAGTAACTGCTTCTCTATAACAAAGATGTCAGAAGATGGTAGTAAATTCAGGAATGGAGACAGAAGGAAATCAAAGTTACCATTTGCCTGCTTACTAATAGCAATTTTAAATCTTGCAGGATAAATTGTCTTAATGGGCAAAAATCTACTTTCAGACATCTAATTAGCCAAAGGAACTGTTGCGTTTAAATACTAGGTAACAATAATAACACAATTTAGGAGGAAAGGATTGATTTGATATAATCATTTGTAATGTACTCAGCTCTTAGCGATGTTGTCATTGGCTTTTTTCTCCCATTCTGAGACACCAAATCAAATCCTAGTAATTCTAGTTTCATGTCATTGCCTTGCCAACTGAAAAGCCTACATCACACAGACATTACTATCTGGATGCTGGTTTCAGTTAACATAAATCCAACAAGCCGTATTGTCAGTTTGTCAGTGTAACCATCAGGGTGGGAAATAACCCATCACTATTTCAGAAATTGAAAGATGAAAGGAAGTTAGGGGAGGGGAGCATATAAAATAATGAAAAGAATTAGAAATGTCATACAGAGAGAGAGAAAAAACAAGCAAAGAAGTAGTGTTTAACAAAGGGAAAATAGAAAAATAACATGAACGTTTCAAAGTTTGTGGACATCGTTTTGGGAAACAGGTGAACAAGACAAAAAAGGAAATGGCATGAATTTAAAGAAATGTCAAGAAAGGTTTGGTGTTTCACAGTGCAGAACATCATGTTGTTATGGCCCATTCGCATCCTGCACAGTTAACAATGGATCCAGAAGATTCAGAGACAGTGGAGGTTTGGTACAAGCGACCTGTGTTCTTGGCATCTGAAACTGATAGTGAAGAGGATGTGACAGAGGGCCTTCTGCACCACCTGAGATGAGTGACTCAGGAGAATAGGAGCAGCCTCTTCTTGATGCTAGGATTTGGAGGGCCTATAGAAGGCAAGAGTGGTTACTCAGGAGGAGGCTTCCTTGTGAATTACTATTCACAAGGAAGCCTCCTCCTGAATAACCACTCTTGCCTTCTATAGGCCCTCCAAATCCTAGCATCAAGAAGAGGCTGCTCCTATTCTCCTGGCTATTCTCCTGCTGGCTACTGGGGATTTAAGGATGAGTCACGTGACACTTCAGTGAAGAGGACAACACAGTTCGTTGCAGAATCTTGTTGCAGCTCTTGTCTCTAGCTTTTGTTTTAAAAGAACCATATTCTTGTCTGCATTAATTAGCTCCGGGCTTCCAGGCAACCTCTGTAAGTCTATGATACGGAACTTTGCTACAATCTAGTAATTACTGTTGTGTTTACCTATTCTTGGGACTCTGGCCAGCTGCTAAGATATTATAATCAGTGTGATGAAGCCTTTGTTCTATTTTACTCTCTTTTAAAAAAGACTCAAACTGCTAAGACTTTTGTTAGTAGTAAAACCTTTAGTACTAAATCCGGCGGTGTGCATCTTATTTTGGGGGGGCTCGACCCTGGGACAAAACATGTAAATTGTAATATAAGGTTAACTGATGCAAGGAACACAAATAATTTTAAAAGAGAAATATATATTTTAATGGGATTGTATCTAGTGGAAATCGGAATGGAATGCAGAATATCATTAATTCATTTATTCATTCTCTTCGCAAATAACTCAAGCTGGCAAATTTATCCAACACACCTTATTCCTTCTATTTTTCTCTAACTATCCTGTGAATTGAGGTAGGCTAAGAGAGAGTGACTAGCCCAAGGTCAGCCACCTGACTTTCATAGTTAAAGTGGGACTAGCACTCACATTCGTCTGCTTTCTAGCCTGATCACTTAATCCAGGATGTCAAACGGATGGCCCACGGCCCAGATGTATCACATACAGGCCATGCCCATCCAAACACCACAAAGGGGGAAATGTCACAAAAGTCACATGACAGCAATGTGACACCACGAGTTGGACACCAATGCTTTAATTACTAGGCCAATTGTCTTTCCATCTTAGAAACTATTCCATGACTTCCCTTTCCGTTCCGGAAACTAACCAGAGATTATGCTTTAGCCCTCTTAACTTTAATGGTGGAACTCAGTGTAATTTAAAAGAGTCTTCCGTTAGCTGAATGTAAAGTAGGCTCTTACTAGAGTTTGGGGAACTTTGTTCTTTGCTCGGTTGCTTTTTCTTTCTCTAATTCTCTCATTTTTCTCTGTCAGGTTTTGCTCAATGATTCTCTTTATACATCATAATCCTGATAGCCATGGGGACTTTTCTCTTTATTTCCCTCCTCTTGGGTTCTCTTTTGATAGATTTTTTTTTAATGGCTGATCTGGCAGTTTAACTCTGAGTTCTTTCTCCTCAATTTTTAATGTTTTCTATGGTAGCTATTCACTCTACTCTATCACTTTGCAGTTATCTTGCAATTTTCTTAAATTAATAAATGCTGCATAACTATACCATACACAGAGAGAAATATTTCCTAAATCTCCTGCAACTAAACTGTCTTTCCCATTATTTCTGAAACCTTGAGCAAGTTAAAACCCTCCACGATTTCCTTGTAAACTGGGTGGAAATGTGTTATTTTTATCCTGCACTACTAGGCTTCAGTCTACTGCAAAATCAAATCTTATATCAAAACCCTGGGAGGGAAAAATATGTGTAAAATCCCTCTATCCCATACAGTTCCATTTCACTATTCTTGTTCAGCTTTCACAATTGCAGATCACAGCTTTCTTTAATTCTTCCCATTCCATTCTTCAGTAGTTGGTGCCAATGTACATGGCTTTTTAAAAAAAAATCTGAACATTATAAAGATGTAACAAAACAAGATAATAAAACATACTGTAATACTTTAGTCTGTGAAACATTTTGTATGGTTTCCATACAAATCCCACAATTCTACCATAGGTATGTCTGCCATTGTTCAGTGAGAATCATTTTTGCTGAACGTGTTAGGTTTCAAGAGTCATCCATGCAATATGAAGACAGAGGTAAGGATAGGGGTGAGGAGAGAAAGAAACATTAATGAGAGAACTGAACAAGCTCTAGAAAGCATCTCATGAATCCTACACTTCAGCCCTGTGAGATCCACTGGGTTATTATCAGAGTTTTAGGTCACATGGAAACCGAAGTATGTTCAACCGTAATAGAAAGACTTAGCTTCTTTAGAAAGTCATACTATTAATAATCCTGGCATCAATTGGATGACTGAAAGGGGTGGGATTATTGATGTTAAGACTACACACATTAAGCTTGTATGATGTAGCAATTAAGGCGCTGGAAGAGATCCATGTCCCTCCTTTCAAGATATGGGTCACCATCTCTTAGCCCAAGTTACTTCACAGGATTGTTGCAATGGGAAAAAGAGGAGTGAATATTATCTGGAGTGCGTGGTGGAAACCAAAATAATTATATAAATAGAATTGATAGCTGGCTCCCTCTTTTTTTCCCTAATCTTTATATTCCTCTCTTTCTATCTATACTATATCTCTTTTTACCTTTTTTCTTTGTCTTTCTTTTCTCATATTATTTTTCAACATATTTATGATTGTACTAATAGTTATTATTATGCTGCACGAATCCCAGTGACCAGTTAGATCCCATAGAGTGGGCCTTCTCCGGGTCCCGTCAACAAAACAATGTCGTTTGGCAGGGCCCAGGGTAAGAGCCATCTCTGTGGCGGCCCCAGTCCTCTGGAACCAACTCCCTCCGGAAATTAGAATTGCCCCCACCCTCCTTGCCTTTTGTAAACTCCTTAAAACCCACCTCTGCCGTCAGGCATGGGGGAACTGAGATATTCTTTCCCCCTAGGCCTTTACAATTTATGCATGGTATGTTTGTTTGTATGTATGTTTGGTTTTACATTACTGTTGTTAGCCGCCCCGAGTATACGGAGAGGGACGGCATACAAATCCAATAAATAAATAAATAAACAAACAAACAAACAAATAAATAAATATTATATGTTCTGTTTTCCATTCTATTCCTTTTTAATGTATACATTCAATAAATATTATTTTTTTAAAAAATAATTGATCCAGTAGGGTTTCCTAATAATATTAATGGAATTCTAAAGCCTTTTATTTATTTATTTATTTATACCTATTGATCCAGGATTATTTTACAACAGTGATTCAGTTTTGTAAGCTAGCACATGCCAAATGTGAGGAAGAAAGGATCGAGCATGAAGGATGGTAAGAAACCTCAATGCATCAGACCGCCATAATGATAAGCCATTTTATTTGTACTTTTTGTCATCTTTGTGCGGAATCAGAGGTGAAGTGCAGCAGCTTCTAACAGGTTCTGGAGAACCGGTAGAGGAAATTTTGAGTAGTTCGGAGAACTGACAAATACTATCTCTGGATGGTCCTAGAATGCAGTGGGAATGGAGATTTGGCAATATCCTTTCCCCAGGAGTGGGGAGGGAATGTAGATTTTGCAGTATCATTTCCCTAGAGTGGAGAGGGAATGGAAATTTTGCAGTATCTTTCCTCTGCCACGCTCACCAAGCCACACCCACCAAGCTACACCATGTCCACCAAGCCACACACACAGAACCGAAGTAAAAAAAAAATTGGATTTCACCACTGCACTGACACAACAACTGTAACCGACAATGGCATATGGATGATCCTAAAACAGAACAGAATGATGCAGAGCCTTAATAAATGAAATTGATCTCTGGTGCTAATGCTGAAGTGATACCATTTGACAAAACTAGATTAGGCCGTATCTCCATTCTACCTATATCTTAGAGCAATACACTTCAACGTATATGTTGTTGTTCTAGGGGAATAATCTTTGGATTTACCTGAAGCTAGCAAGTTTACAAATTAACATGTAGAATGAATAACACGTACAATCCATTGGGAGAAGCACTGCTGAAAATCAGAGAAACAAAGGACGTGTTGGGAATCACCTAGCCAGAGTGGGAGGAATAAAAATGGCAATTAATTTTGAAGCATAGTAAAGTCACAAGAGTTTCAGGAATGGCCACCTATAAGCTCAATTGAACCTTACCTATCTGTTCCAAGAGAAGTCAAATAGTCCTGTATTATAGCAGAATGTAATAAAATGATTACCTTTCAGCTGCCATCAGATGGAAAAAGTTCTGAAATATCAGCAGATGCCAAATTTATTCATGTGCTGCTGTGATTCTATGTCTATATCACTCAAAAGTCTTGATACTCAACATTTATTTTTAAACAAGAATAATATGGTACTCTGAGCAAAGGGAATTAAGATGAGACCTATTGTGATTACATCTCAAATGTTATTTATAATATTAGTGTAAATGTGGCTCTCTGAAGAGTATCTACCATTCCATTGAGAGGAATGATTGCCCAAACAATGCTCTTACTTTTTATACTGTATAATTTTTTCTATTTATCTGAAAGAGAGATGAGCACCATCCCCTATAGTTGGCAATGACTAATGGAGTAAAATTCTCAAGGACTCCTTTACCTTTCTATTTATCTGGCAAAAAGCATAAAATCTACTTGAACAGAAGCTCCATGGAAGCATCAAAGCACATAGAAAGCCTTCAACTGGTGCCATAATTCCATCTATTTGTGCTTTAATCTCATTTGATGAGAAACAACTAATTTT
Source organism: Erythrolamprus reginae (assembly GCF_031021105.1). Taxonomy (NCBI): domain Eukaryota; kingdom Metazoa; phylum Chordata; class Lepidosauria; order Squamata; family Dipsadidae; genus Erythrolamprus; species Erythrolamprus reginae. The sequence goes on along the minus strand of NC_091950.1, from coordinate 168,049,326 downwards.
CTGCAATGGCTGAAATAGATTTCCACCTTGCATTCCATTATATTCCATTATTATTTATAGAGCTCACTATCTCACTCTGCTTTATTCACATTTTCATTCAAGACAGGTTTTCTTCCTTAGATAAATGCAACTGTTTAATTTCAACTGAATACATTCACGCACTGAGATATACACGTCATAACATAAATGTTATCTTTATAGCAGGCTTCTGTTTTGCCTAAAATTTTAATTACACCATTAATAATTATGCCGCCATTTATAGCCAACATGGCATCTTTCCTGAGGAGCCATTTAAAAAGTATTAAATATCAAAGCGGCTTTACCTTCTTATAACTGGTCTGATGATGATTATATTACAATAACCATCTAATACTAAACACAATTTAGTTATGATAGCATCTATAAAATCTATAAAATGGGAAAGGATCATTCATAATATTCTAAAAGGGATTAGTTCCTCTGCAATTTATTTTCTTGCTGTTGTTAAAATGGTGGAAGCTTCCAAAACGCTTTAAAATAAACACTGGAACCTGTACTGTATTGATTCCTCTTTCAAAGACAAGACTGAATCTTAAAGTCCTTATTAGACATAATTCCATATCTTCTACCAGCACCTCTGTTGATGGTAGGAACGTGGGATTGTAGATTCATACTACAGTGCAAAAGGGCAAAGTCCTTCCATTGTTTTCATAAAGTTGCAAATGCCTTGTAGGAGAGATGAGTGGCATTTAAAAATAATAATAAATAAATATATGGGGGGAAATCTTAATAAATAGATGGGGCATTTGTTAATTAATTAGAAGCATAATTAAGTTTTATATATAAATTAAAACATTTTGAAGAGGAAATTCAATTAAAAGCTTCATGGAAGCCATGAGTACAATACTAGTAGATTTCATTAGAGTACATATTAAAGCCTGTTATGTACTGATCTTATTAGTTTTGGTTTGTTTGCTTTTGAAGAGGAGTATACCATCCAAAACAATAATTCACTCAAAATTGTGAGAAACAAGTTAGGTTTAAAAGTGATGCTCGTCCATGGTGTTCAAAGAGTACCTTGACATCTAATGGGTTGGGGGCTGTACACGATGTGTCCGCAGGTGGCTGGTAAGGCCCATATGGGCACAAAATGTTCTGCCACATGTTGGACAGTTGTGTGGGCACCATTGTCACAGCATTTGCAGCTCTGGCTTTGCGGAGTTCTCACTTCTCCTTTGCTATGAATATTCTTCTGGCCTCAGACGTCTGGCAGCCTTGGTTTAGGAGTATGCCCCTCCTAAATCAATAGCATGAAAAAATGGGCAAAAGTTCCTTGTGACACATGAAAAACAAGAGTCCAAATTCTGGATATATTTAAAAGGGGAAGGAAACAAAAGCATACTTGGAAAACTAACAACTTCAACATGAATAGTAAACTGTAGAGGAAGGAATGGAGTCTAACAATCAGATGAGCCTTAGGAGATTATATTAATTATTGTTTAAATCTATTTCTGACCTCTGTGTTAATTTCTCTTTCTTTATGAAAGATTCCTTAGTCCATCTTTCATTTCAAAATGTTTCTAAACTTCTTCCAGTTTAGTTTTAGTGTCTGCTGTATCTCTCACCCCAGTGTCTTCCAGACATGCTGTGTGCTAATATTTGTAGCACATAAAAAGAAAGCTTGCTTTATTTCAACATTTTGAAGAGGAAATTCAATTAAAAGCTTCATGGAAGCCATGGGTACAATACTAGTAGATTTCATTAGAGTACATATTAAAGCCTTAGGCCAGCTGCTCAAAATCCCAAACAATTCAGCCACCATCTCCTCTAGCTGACTTTCTTTCTTCCAATCGTCATTGTAAGATGACAACATTTTCAATAAAATAACTTCACTATCTCATGTCTGAAGTCGTATTGGTAACACTGTGACCTTACAAAGAGGAAATTTTGGAAGCTCCTAATATCACATTCAGGATGAGTATCTTTTCCAGTTTAATAGAAAAGACAAAAATTTAGGCATCCAAATAAATCTGAATTTGCATCGGTTTCAGATCGTGGACTGCACATAAAGGTCTCAATTACAGAGGGATTCACATCCAATTACCGCACAATCCTTGCCATGAGTAATCAGAAGTAAATCTAATGAATTCAGTGTAGTTTGATCCACGTTAAGCACATACAGACTCACAGCCTTACAGACAAAATAGGAACAATTACGCTAATGGCAGATTTCACAGCCATGTTCTTATTTGCAGACCAATTATTAAGTCCACACCTGATACAAGGCAGCCATAGCACAGATTGTAAAAGGGATAGTGACCTGAATGTTCCAAACTTCTGAACAATAAGTGTATGCACTACTCAGTTGGCAATTAAAAGAAATACAATAAATATACAGTATATATATATATAAAAACAGAAATAAAAACAAATTAAAAATCTTAGCAATGTATTGATGGTAAAATCTGAACCAACTTCCAAATGGAAGAACCCAAAAAATGTTGTATAATATCAAAGTTCTCCTTTCCTTCCTATATATAGTTCATTTTTACATACTTATGCATACATATAGTACAGAGAGAGAGAGACAGAGAGAGAGAGAGAGAGAAAACACACATACATATATCATACATATATAAAGTGGCCAGATTTTAAGTTTGGGAAAGAGGGTCACCATTGAGCGGGGGGCGGGGGGTGTAAACAATGTTTAGCAAAAAGAATTTCACACAAATAAAATCTTTTTTTTCTCCCTCCTTCTTTCTTACTTTCTTCCTCCCTTCCTCTCTCGAAGTAGGAGAGATTATCAGCAGCAGTGGAACTGGGCAGTAGGCACGAGCCGGCGGTGGGGTGGTCAGCTGCGAGCAGGAGCTCCAAGGCAGAGGCACCAACGGTGGCAGCTGGACGTGTTGCTGGTGCTGCGCTGGGCATGGGTGCGGGGCCGGCACTGGGCCCCACATTGGGAACAGAGGTTTAGGGGCCGGGACGGAGGTTTGGCAGCTGGAACACCCGCTGCCAGGCCCCAAAGCTCACCTTCTCACATGGGAAGCTCCAGCCAGGCGGGGCGCTGCAACTGTGGGAGAGGCCACCTCTGAAGCCGAAGGGTGGAAGCTCAGCACCTCCCTGGAAGGGCTGTGCATGTGTTTGGCTCCTTTGCCAGGCTTTGGGACTGGGGGGGGGGGGGACCAGCAGAGGCATTGGGGTTATAATTGAAATATGTCCCTCCCCTCCTGACCTCCCCACCACCACTAGCGTTTCAAAAATCAGGACATTTTTAACCGCCACGGGACACGGGAAAAATCATTCAAAAGGGCGACTGTCCCACTGAAGGCGGGACATCTCTTCACTTTATACATATATATGTATGTATATGAATGTGTGTATACACACACATACACACACAGGGACATGTCATATACACATGTGTGTATACAAAAGGCTGTTTGCTCCTGGTTCATTAAGGTTCTGCGCACCAGTAGCGGTGACAGGAGACTCCGCCTACCCACCCCGGATGCTTCTGTGCATAAGCATCGCAGACAACCATGTGCATGAACGAACTAGTACCGATGGGATTTACAACCCACTACACATACATACTGTATGTACAACAAACACGCAAACACACACACATTCTCCTATTACTTAATAAGGGGACAACCATTTCGGCTTATGTGGTTAATAAAAAGGAAGAAGTGCTATTTGACAGCCACTGCTGTCTGCAGGATAAATTTCCCATGTGCGTGTTTAAGCAAAGGAGCATAAGCAGGGAAAAAATATTAAAACTTTCAGTATGAATAAATATTTCCCTAAGTATTTTATGACAAAGCTCCTAATAGATGGTGTTCAGAATTCAGAACACATCTGCAAGCGTGATTACATTACTGTCTCCAATTTATTTCTCTCTCATGCGTGACAATAAAATATTACCTTTGAACTTTTATGTAGCAGAGCTGAGTGAATGGAGTGTGTGCAGGCACAAAAAATATAATGAAGCTTTTACTAATTCTATAAATTATTGAAGCTCCCACACAGCAAATAGAATTCTGTGGCCTTCGTACATTCTTAAAATCTGGCTTGACAATATATCATTGAGATGTTCAGAAGCACAGCACCAAAATCAGCCTAGGTTTTGCACCTCTGCTATCAATGGAAGAGCACATCACTATTTTTTTTCCCCTCCTGTTCATGAGCACCTTAAAGTTTTGGTTGGCCACCTAGAGGAGAATAAGACAATTCCAACATTTTAATTCTTGGAAATATAAGAGATTATTCTGTTCTCAAACAATTTTGGGGACTACTTTTGAATACAAATATATTCCATCATAAAATATTCTTATTATATAGCCATCACTGTGTATTTATTGGAAGAGTTCCACAACACTCACATGGAGCAACATAAATACAATATCTAATATTACACATACTGTTCATTACTGGAATCCAATGTTATGAGCAGTTCCTTTCCAGAATAATGGAATATCTCTTTCTCCTGGATGAGAATAATTCCCTTTTTATTTTCCCGAGTTTAGTTACAAGAAGAAAAAATAGATCACTCTTAGAAACATAGAAACATAGAAGGTTGACGGCAGAAAAAGACCTTCTGGTCCATCTAGTCTGCCCTTATACTATTTCCTGTATTTTACCTTAGAATGGATCTATGTTTATCCCAGGCATGTTTCAATTCAGTGACTGTGGATTTTCCAACCACGCCTGCTGGAAGTTTATTGAAGTAACTACTGTTAATAGAAGTACGTTAATAAATTTATTCCATTGGAGTAAGGAACAACATTGTTTATTAATGTTAGTCTTCACAGATTTTAAATGTTTTATTTTTAACACTGTTAGACCTTTCCCTGTGGTGGATTAAGCTGGAAGTTTAGATAACAACTGAGATTTTCATTAGTAAGAAATTTTACATAAACATATGACAAGAAAAAAATGTTCATCTTTGTGTTAGAACAAAAAAATGATTAAATCACATCATGAAGTTAGTACATTCAATTAAACTATGAATGTATCAGAGTAATAATTGCAGCACTGGATTGCAGATGTACCCTGGATGCATTGTGCTTTTCTCCAATGAAGGGCTACCAAATTTTTTACTACCACACTGTTGGCGTGGCTTATGCAGGACACCCTGCATTTTCTCTCAACATCTTTCAGTGCAAATTGGGTGTTCTAGGGTGGAGCTCCATTTTTGCTACCTGACTGCATTCACCTCCATCTGGGCAGTAGCCCACCCCTTCTTTTCCCTTAGCATTTAGCCAAACTGGATTCTGAAGAAACTCAAATCCTTCTAGGGAAATGATAGAACAGAAAACCAAATTTATATTATATCTATCCCATGTCTGTGATTGGCTTAATTATTCTGGAAGGAGGAGAAGGAGGAGGACCGCCTCCTGCCGCACGAATCCCAGCGACCGATTAGGTCCCACAGAGTGGGCCTTCTCCGGGTCCCGTCAACTAAACAATGTCGGTTGGCGGGCCCCAGGGGAAGAGCCTTCTCTGTGGCGGCCCCGGCTCTCTGGAACCAACTCCCCCCGGAGATTAGAACTGCCCCTACTCTCCCTGCCTTCCGTAAAGTTCTTAAAACCCACCTTTGTCGTCAGGCATGGGGGAACTGAAACACTTTCCCCGGCCACGTACAATTTATGTATGGTATGTTTATGTGTGTGCTTGTTAATATAGTGGGGTTCTTTTTTAAACTATTTTAAATACTTAAATTTATTGAATCTATTTGGATTTGTACGATTGTTTATATTTTTTGTTGTGAGCCGCCCCGAGTTCGCGGAGAGGGGCGGCATACAAATCTAAATAATAAATAAAATAAATGTTTAAATACTTTAGTGCTAAGAAGAAAATGTTCTGGCTGCCTTGGTGTTATGTAAAAACTCTACTTGTGAACTCAAAACTTCTTAGCAAAGTTTTTCAGTGGTACATTAATATGCAATATAAGACATGCTGAAGAATATGAGATCTCATGGATAGTCATTTACAGTATCTGCAGCTCAAATTCATTTTGAGTTTACAGAAGACATTACATTAATCAGATGATTACACAAAACATTTATCCAACATCACTTTTCATTTTGCTATGAATCAACTTTATATTGTCGTCATGTATCTTGCATTAGTAGTGAAATAAATGTGGAATCCTACCCTGCAGATGTCTGAAGATTTGAATGCTCTATTTGATGAATTTGCCCAGGACAACAGATATCAGGAGAGGATTAAGGGTTTTGTAAGACAGTTGTGTGAATTGGAAAAAAACAAGTTGTCCCTTCAGAATTTTACAAATCAACCCCTTTCCTTCATATATGAAAGACCATCTCCTGCAATCCTCATCAATATAACATTGCTGACTAGGATTATGAGAGTAAAAAGCCAACATATCTGAAGAGCGCTAGGTTGTGAGAAGTTGCAAATGTAAATAAAACTTTTATTTTTCAGAAGTTTCTCAAGATATGGCTTTGTCATCAGGCCTGAAGGTCTCAGGGAACCACTGAGGTGTTGAGGTAGTTCCTTTGCCAATCTAATCTCTTGTGAGTTTTATGCTTTTTTAAATAATATGACTGTTTTTGACACGTCCATTGTTTTATATTTTTTGCTATACACCGCCCAGAGTCACTTCTTGTGATATGAGCAGCCCTATAAATTGGGCAGATTAAGTAAATAAATAAATAAATAAAACATCAAATGTAATACATCAAACTTCCCCTATTTACATATATTAAGCAATAATGAGTTTATCTTGAAAGCGCTGGCAGTTGAACCTTTAGGTATCATTCATTCATTCATTCATTCATTCATTCATTTATTTATTTAATTTGTATGCCACCCCTCTCCGCATGCTTCTGTTGTCTTCTTTTCATTATATGTTATTTCATTATTAATTTATTAGCTGTGAATCCAGTTTAATTCCATTTCCTGAACAGTTAAAAAAATAGATCTTGAAAAGATTTTAGCACAATAGGAAAATAGGCTTCATTTGCCAAAGATCCCAGGATTGGTCCTTGAAAATCTAGAGCACTGTTTCTCAATCCTGACAACGTTAAGATGTGTGAACTTCAACTCTCAGAATGTCCCAGTCAGCAGAAAGTCCACAGCACAAAGTTATCAATGCTGAAAAAAACATTGCTTTAGGCATTTATTATATATTAATATAGATAGCATTGACTGTGATTTGTAAACTATGGTTTATATTTAATGTGATTTGTGAACCTAATGTTCACATGTAATCCAATAATGATTTAGTGTGATGGAGAAATTCAGAAGTTGAAATTAATGGGGTTTAGCTATTTTTTTGTTAATTTTAATGTATTTATGGTTTTAATATTTTATACTCTTTTATTAAACTGTAAATCACCCAACACATACATACACACAGTATGTAAAATTAAATAATTAAATTAAATTAAATTAAATAACTTTCTTTGTTCCCATCTAGAGCTGGTACTATCTAACATTGTTTATTTAATACATATTTAACAATTGTTTGAATAAAAAGCCAAGGAAATACAAAAAAAAAATTATGGACATTGTCATCCTGAATTACATTCACAATCCATCACTACCATCAATTTGTACCAAGTGAATTGATTTCTTTGGCTCAATGTCTCGCCCAATTTCACTCATCCACTTCACGTAGTACAGTATTAGATTATATTCAGAAGATATTATCAAGGATATTTGATTATTGCCTGTGCATAATTATGTAAAACTGTAGCTTGAATTTTATGCATATTTCCTATATATATGACATTTCCTTCTATTCCTTCTATTCAGTCATGTCCAATTATCACAGACTGCCTAGACAAATCCCTGCAATTTTTTTGGCAAGACTTCAGAAGCCATTGCTTCCTTCCTAGGGTTGAGGGATACTGACTGGTCTAAAGTCACCCATCTGGCTTTTTGCCTAGAGAAGTGGGATTAGAACTAGAACTCACTGTCTCCCAATTTGGGGCCTCATGCCTTAACCATTAAACGAAACTGTCTGTCTGCATAATTAACAAGATCTTTAAAAAAATATGTTTGAGCAGGACCTCACTGCAAATACAATGTTATGTAATGAATTCCGCAGATTTACATAGTTATCATTAAGTGGGTTAAATTAGAGTTCTTTCCATAATCATAGATCTAGGTGGCAAAGCCCTTTGAAAAAAAAAAAGGGTCCAGCTGACTGATTTCAAAGGAGCAACACATCATTAGTAGTTTTATTCTCAAAATAAATTGTGGAGACAAAATTAAAACATAGATTTTAGAAATATTATAAATGTTATCCTTGCAATGACCTCTTGGGAATCAGTTGGGAGTCTTGGGGAACCAGACATGCTATTTCTGACAATGGCCAGCACCAGGTGGGGTTTAAGACCATAAATTAGTATGCTTTGCTATACTAATGTCTCTAAATGGAAAGGCTATGAGTGAACCTCCTGTAATTACACATTTTCCTTGATGCAGGTAACATCGCTTCTTATAAACAGCACTTCCCTGCAAATGCTTTTAAGCTCTAAGCACTCAACGCTAGAATTCCCCTAAGTGTGAACCTCCTTACCAAACAATCTAACATCCAATTAAAATGAACGTAAATGAAGTATGCAATCCCTGTCTTATGCAAGATGATAAATTCTTTACAAGACCAGAGTGCCAGAGAGAGGGAGCTCTGCCCCTTTCAAGAGGTTCGCCCATCTATCTCAATGTCCCAAATCATGACAAATGCTTGGATAACAACTTTCACTTTCCCTGTCATCATCCATCTTTCTAAGGCATTATTGCCTCAAATTCCAGTGATGAACCTCTATGATCACTCAAGTGAGCAGCCAGAAATGTATTACTTCTACCTGAAAATAAAAGTGTCCCCTGAAGGTAGTTGAATGGACACAAAGGCTAAATTCAGTTTGGGATGGTGGTAGGGAATAAGACACGTGGACAATGTGCCACAATTGTACAGTTTCTTCCTATTTAAACAGCATTTTAAGTCTTCTGATTGGTTTTAAGTCTGAATTCTACTACATTTATAAGCATAAGAAAAAAAATTAATCGTGCACATACTGTAAGTAACTTATATGGTATTAATAAGAACATTGAAAAATAATAGTGAACAGGATAGTCATTTTTTTTCTTTTTAAAAAATATAAGCATTGTTTTAAGCTTGTTTTAGCATTATTTGGCTGTAAAATCCTCTTAAAATCTACAAAATAAAATTAACCTTCCATTTTCAGGTTAAGATAGTTCTCCAATCCCACATAAAATAATTTGTGTTACCTAAGAAACCAAAAGGAACATTGTCATTGAGACTTCAGAAGCATGGCTTTACCATAACAGTTGGTAACTGTTCATGCTTACTGCATTTTCGATTTGAGCCATATCCAAAATCTTAGCATCAATCAAAATCTGAGCCTGGTTTTATTCCTCATCCCCACCAATGCATAGTGAAGGAGTTAAATGTACTGTCCTTTATGTCAAGAATATAGTGGGAGCTAACTTGGCTTCAAGTATGGTATTTCAAACTGGCCTAACCAATATTCCAACTCTTTTGCCTAAAACATACTGCATTTTTTGGACTGTAAAACATGCTGGAGTTTTGGGAAGGAAAACAAGGAAAAATAAAACCTGCCTCTGCCTCCCAGCAGTTTGCCTCCTTGCAGTAAATGGAAAAATGTCTGGTCAACTTCAGCACAGCCTGATTTAGCATGAGCAGCTGATTGGCAATTGGATCTGCCTCACGGAATACTGCCTAACAGCTGTCCCAGACTGTACGGATCGCCACCACCCACCGCTGCTGTTGCTGCCCAATGCCACTACCGTCTATCGCTGCCACCATATGTCCCATTTATGGCCTCCACGTGCCCCATTTTTTATCTCAGCACAATCCATTTTTGGCCCATTCCAGGCGGCGGGAATAGGCAGTGGCAGTGATAGGCAGTATTCTGGGAGGTAGATCCAACTGCCAATCAGTTGCTCATGCTAAATCAGGCTGCGCTAAAACTGATCAGGCTGTTTGTTGTTTCTGCAAGGAAGCAAATTGCTGGGAGGCAGAAGCTGAAGGGTGGAGGCCAATGGGTGGGCAGGACTTCAGCAAAATTCGCTCTATAAGACACACAGATATTTCTACCCACTTTTTTTTTGGGGGGGAGTGCATCTTATACACTGAATAATACAGCAAATTTTCATCCAAATATGTATCCTTTAGTTTGGTCACAGATAATCCGAAAGTAGCTATTCTGTGCACAAGTTCTTTTTTAAAAAAGGAAAGCAAAAAATAAAAAGAAAATAAAAGTCTTCGGAGAGGGGTGGCATACAAATTTAATAAGTAAGTAAGTAAGTAAGTAAGAAAGTAAGTAAGTAAGTAAGTAAGTAAGTAAGTAAGTAAGTAAGTAAGTAAGTAAGTAAGTAAAATTATAAATATAGTTAATGATAAACAGTGACAAATAACATAAGAAAATATTCCAAACTGGCTGATACAAATGTTCAAGAAATAAATTAAAAAGCAATGGAGAAATTGGGCAACTCATACTATATCTCAATTCGATCACAAATCAATTGATTTGTAACAGCTCTGGCACAAGGTTGCAAATAATAAATCCCTAACCATTTGATAAAATAAAATGGAAAGCAGCTGTTCCATGCATGAACAGTTTATCATGAAACACTTTATACATCCATAATAAGCCAGGGAATATTAACCAAAATAGGACCTATGTTCCTAGAAATACTTTACATCTTTGTTTTAAAAAGTCATTGGTCTTCTGTGTTTACATGAAGATAGCAATGATATACAATAGCAATTTGATATGTAGTCATAGAAGAGCAGTCAGTATCAATAGGGTATTATATATAAAACATGGCTATGTCCTATTAAAACTCTCCAGTCTGTTTGTCTATTATAACTTTCAGTTAGCTGAAGTGGTATATAATAGGGTAACAATTTTTATATCAAACTATCTCAAATGTACTAACTTTAAAAAAGTATACAAATTCCAGGACCCATTATATCTTTTTTTCACCAATTTTACATAGACATTCATACGTATACTGTACTGTAAATCATATCAAAGCATACAAAATTATACATTTCTGTCCAATATGCCATAAACAAATGTCCTAATTTTGCACCTTTTGTACTTTGATCTACTGTTTTTTCTCTCTCTATTTCACACTACTCCCCTCTCTCTATCTCCCCCTCTTCCCTCTACCTTCTTTCTCCATCTCTCCCTCTTTCCTACTACCCCCTCCCTTTCTTCCCTTTCTTTCTACCTCCTCTTCCTACTTCTTGTCCTTATCTGAATACATCTAATCATAATCCATGTTATGGTTAACTGACAAGCAACTCAAAACCCCTAACTTCATTCCAGCATCGATGCTACTCTTAAACTTGTATATTTTCTTTATCTTCTATATTTATATGTATATTATAGTCTTCTAGGTATATGCATATTTAAATATGTATATTATATTATTTATTTATATGTGTATTATATTCTTCTAGGTATATTTACTGTTATTCTAATGCTACCTCCTTGCCACATATTTTTGTCACCTGGTTCTACCACCTTTAATTTTCAGTTTTCTTCCAAATTAATCACTATAGCTTATCTTCCATACATATTCATTGTCTCTTGTACCTTTCCTCAGCTGCTTTCAATGCCATTAATTATGTCCTACTTCCAGTCAATTTAAAGAATTAGTAATGAGAAGTATCATTTTTTACTGGTTCTTCTCCTTCCTCAATGGTCAGTTCCAAATAGTGTTGGTGGTAGGGGAAAAAATTCTAGCCCTAGGTCCCTTTTATGTGAGGTACCTATGGACCACGGTCTTCTTTTCCCTCCTGTTTACAATCTACATGAAACTGTTGGGTAATAGCAATAGAATTTAGACTTGTATACCACTTCATAGTGCTTTTACAGCCCTCTCTAAGCGGTTTACAGAATCAGCATATTACCCCTAGCAATCTGGGTCCTCATTTTACCCACCTCAGAAGGATGGAAGGCTGAGTCAACCTTATGTAAGAATATAAGTTGAAATATTATGTTGACAATAATGAATTATGTATCTTCCTTCCTGGCTGTGATGCGGTTGAGGTACTTTCCCAGTGGCCAGAGGATGTAAGAGTCTGAACTGAAATATTTTTCTTTTTTAATTGTCACTTTCCAGACAAAGATTGCTGTGCTGTATGGGCTTCTCTTAGATTGTATAGATTCATCTGGTGCAGCAGTCACAATATTCCTGGACTGGGAGGCCCTGTTCGCTAACACTCATGCTTTAGTCCCCTCCTAATTGGATTAGTACAAAGTTCTCTATATGGGCTATCCTTCAAAAGTACTTGGAGGCTTCAACTGGTCCAGAACAGAACAACTTGTGAAGACTTGGTATTTTCTGGAGTTATTGAGCTGTGATAATAGATGAAGCCAATATAGGGATAGTGTGTGAGGCTGAGTTCCTTCTATGGTGTCTTGGTTAGTACTTTATGGTTATTTGAACTTGCTTTATTCTGCCCAGAGTTTGCATGTTCGAAGGACAGGTATATATTCTTTTAAAATAAACCAATATCATTCATCCTTCCATGAGGCAATCCCCTAGTTTTTTCTATCACTTCTTTCTAGGAAAGGAACAAAGGTTGGTATAAAAACCTTATTATTAGTTAAAAGCTCATTATTCAAAACTTATTTTTATTTCCTCAGCATGATATTGATTAAAATAACAGATAAGCGTAACGTGTTGCATAAATATTAAGAAAGTTCACTCATAATTGGAAAAAGGAAAAACAGAAACAGTTACCTATAACTTTTAAAAATATTTCAAACATAATACAAGAGCTCTGAATTGCATTATAAGGAAAGAACATAAATTACAAAGAAAAGCAAGTCAAAAGGAGGGCTGTTTATTACTTTGGGGGATTTAGTGCTTCTGTCTAAAGTAAGTATTTGAATGTATTACTTGCCATTGCTTTTGTATAAAATACTCTGATTGTTATCTTCATCCAAGGTGAAGGTTTCTTGCTCAATAACAATGAGTGAATTGGAGGGCAGAGAGTCATCCAACAATAGCGGAGAAGAGGCTAATAGAGAAATATGTTGTGGGTGGGAGGTAAGGCAAATGGCTGAAAGGGAGGCGGACAAAGGAGAAAAGACATCGCCTCACTTTAGGAAGTAGAGGGATGATCACGCTGCCCTACTCTTAAGTTTGATTATTTTAATAAAAGGATACCATTAGCATATGTAGATGGTACAAATAATGAAAATAAGCAACCAAAGCAAAGCAGGAGCAGCCTTCATTTCAAGGATGGGGAAAAGAGTCTCTCCATACATGGACCATATCAAGGGATCTAGTGGAGAGATGGCCCAGTCTACAGAACCACTACATAAATAAAATTTCTGGCATAACGTGGTACTCAGTGTAGACACTAATCCTCTTCACAGGGAGGTTAGCAAGGCCTCTATGTTACCATTACTTTGTTAAAAAAAGAGAAGAACCAAAAATAAATATTGCAAGAATTTGTGCCAATTCTACCAAGAATTTGGAGGGGGGGAAGGGTTGTGTTGTTGATTTTTAAGAAAGTCATAGTTCATATTTATCTGAAGGAAGTATAAGATGCACCTTGGTTTTGGGGGAGGAAAATAGGGAAAAGAACCTGGCTGGCGTCCTTAGTCTGGTCAGCTTCAATACATTACTTTATCCCCTGGTTAGGTCTTTTAAAAAATCTTACTCGCAGAGAGTAACAATGAAAGAGCTTGCAAGCCAGTGAGAGCTGAAAACATAGTTAGCGCCTAGTTAGGGTTGGAAAGAAACATTCTAAATCAGAGCAATGAAAAAACCCTGCAAAGACTTAGGGCTTGGAAAACATTATTCGCAGAGAGTAACATTGAAAGAACCTGCAAGATAAGAGCTGGGAAGATTGTTAGCACCTAATTAGGGCTGAAAGAAAAAGCTTTGAGGGGGGGGGGGGGAGTTATATTCAGTGTATAAGACGCACCCAAATTTCCAGCCTCTTTTAGGGAGGAAAAAGGTGTGTCTTATATTTCAAGAGATATGATAGGCAACCTTACAACAAATTCAGAATAAAGATAAGGGGTCTGTAGTCGACTATATTCAACTTTAAATATAGTTTTAAAAACAAAACGATTAATGCACATTTAAAGGAGGAAATGATTTGACAGTTTTTTGCTCCATATTTTTCAGAACATATTTATTTACATTTTATAGTTACACAAGGGTTAAATAAGTACTTTACCACTTCATAGATGTCAGTTGAATAAATTTAAGAATGTGTCTGTCTTTTAGGTTATTATACTAAACAGAAAAAATATCTGGCATTTGCAGATTCAATTTACAAAAGATATGTGAATCATTAAATACATAACATGGGTAATTAATTTGTAAATATAATGTTATGTTTAATATTAGTCATACTGTGCAAATAAAGCCTATTCTTCTTTAATGATTGTATTATTATTGTATTCAATCATGCAAGACATGGATCAGATTTTTTTCAACACCATAGCAAATACTGTATCTGTTTATGCATTTAAAAAACCCTCATATTATGAATAGAAGGCAATTCAGAAAGAGTAGAAGTAAAGTGGGTTTAGACCAGGAACTTTAGGTTTCAAAATGACCTCTAAATCCGTCAATTATTTAATCAATATAAATCTCAATTTAACCTTGCTCACAAGCAATTGGCTACAATGAAAAGAGAAAAACCATACAGGAAATAATTTAATAGTATATATCACAGGAAAACGTAGGAAAGTCAAAAAGAGGGGATAAATTCAATTTTGTGTATATATTACTTAGGAACTTAATTCATTCCGTGACCAGGTTCTTAAGTAGAAAAGTTTGTAAGAAGAAGCAATTTTTCCTATAGGAATCAATGTAAAAGCAAATAATGTGTACCACAGGGAGGGTGGAGGCCCTGTTTTCTCGCAGGAGATTCCTAGAGAGGCCCCATGGAGGCTTCTCCTTGCCTTTTCCAGCCCTGTTTCCTCCCAGGACATTCCTAGAGAGGCCCCACAGAGGATTCTTCCTGCCTTTTCTGGTTACATTTTTGGAGGCTCGGGTTTGTAAGTGGAAAATGGTTCTTGAGACGAGGCAAAAAAATCTTGAACACCTGGTTCCTAGCTAGAAAGGTTTGTAAGTAGAGGCGTTCCTAGGTAGAGGTACCACTGTATATGTATACAAGTATGTGTATGTACTGTACATATATACTGTACGTACATACACATGCATGCACAAGTCAACATAAATGGCTGTATAAATTGATACAATAAATAAATAATCATGTTGTTAGTTGCTTGCTTTTCTTATGATGGTTTTTCAGTCCTGCAATCCAGGAGTTGTAATCGCAAAATTAGTAATTACAGTGTATAAATAAAATAAATTTTGCCACCTTGATTCAGCAATTGGAAATCTAATTTTGTTTCATTTTTAAATCTTCCTTTTATTTTTTAAAAATCTTAAAATGTCTGTTCTACTTTTCCTGAGCATTCTTTGCTAACCTCACTCATTCCAGGTTATCAGCATCACCATAAAAACAGATTACATATTATATATATTATATAGATATAGATAGATTTATTTATTTATTTATTATTTAGATTTGTATGCCGCCCCTCTCCGAAGACTCGGGGCGGCTCACAACAAGATAGAACAAATCATAAATAATCCAAATAACTTTAAAACATTTAAAGATTGGATTTGTACGATTTGTTTATGCTTTGTTGTGAGCCGCCCCGAGTTCGCGGAGAGGGGCGGCATACAAATCTAAATAATAAAATAAATAATAATAAATAAATAAAAGAACCCCATATACTAACAGACACACACACAAGCATACCATGTATAAATTGAACATGCCCGGGGGAGGTGTTTCAATTCCCCCATGCCTGACAGCAAAGGTGGGTTTTAAGGAGTTTACGGAAGGCAGGAAGAGTAGGGGCAGTTCTAATCTCTGGGGGGAGTTGGTTCCAGAGAGCCGGTGCCACCACAGAGAAGGCTCTTCCCCTGGGGCCCGCCAACCGACATTGTTTAGTTGACGGGACCCGGAGAAGGCCCACTCTGTGGGACCTAATCGGTCGCTGGGATTCGTGCGGCAGGAGGCGGTCTCGGAGATATTCTGGTCCAATGCCATGAAGATAGATAGATAGATAGATAGATAGATAGATAGATAGATAGATAGATAGATAGATAGATCGTACACCAAATATAGTAAACTACAGACTGCTTATGGTTATCTTTATTCTGAATTGGTTGTAAGGTTGCATACCTCATTTTTAGGAGTATAAGACCCATCTATTCCCTCCCTAAAAGAGGCTGAAAATTTGGGTGTGTCTTATACTCTGAATGTAGCTTTTTTTGAAGTTATTTTAGCCCAAACAAGGTGCTGATGATCTTCCGAGCTCTTACCTTGCAGGCTTTTTCATTGTTACTCTCTGCGAAGAAGTATTTTCCAGCTCTAAGTTTACAGGCTTTTTTCCATTGCTCTAGTTGCTCCGAATAAGTTTCTTTCTAGCCCTAACTGCTATGCACGCGTGGGTACAAATCCCATCCTCATCGCCAGTGTGATGTATTCAAGAAAGGCAGACAGCTGATGAATAACACAACTTTATTAACAGAACAATACCACAGAAGAACAACAACTTACAAGTGACAGGTTATTTATAATTCCCTGCTAACCAATAAGAATCATACACTTTTCCTGCCGAATATCGCCCCCTGCTGTTGCTAGCGACATGACACTAACCAGGTGCTAAGAATGTTCCCAGCTCTTACGGGCTTGCAGTCTTTTTCATTATTATTCTCTCCAAATAAGGTTTTTTTTAAAGGCCTAACCAGGGGATAAAATAATGTGCTGAAACTGACTAGACTAAGGACGTTACTCTGACTTCCTCTTAAATTCATTCCCAGTTGGCAAAGTCAATGGGGGAAGTCAAATTCAGTTAACAACTGCATGATTATTTAAAAACTATGGTGAATCACTTAACAAATGTGGCAGAAAAAGGTCATAAAATGGGGTACAGCTCACTTAATTGTCTTCCTAGCAACAGAAATTTTGGGCTCAATTCTGGAACTACCTATAAATAATCTGAATTAGCAGATCACTACTAAATTTAGCAGGTTTCACTGATCTACTACTACTAGGCTGGAAATAATATCAGAGATAAATTGGGCTACTAATACTGAGGTAATTTTATTAGTGCTCATTTTTCACCTTTGTACATTTGTTGTGTACAAAGGCATATTTAGCCTATTTTTATATTTCATTTTATAGTTTGCACTTTGTTTTATAAGTCGTATTTCAGACTCAAAATAAAATTACCTGCTTTTAAAGAAAAGAATGTTCATACTAACTGAATAAGGAAATGAAACAACAATTTCTTATATTCGTCCTGATATGGTAAATTTTGAATTTATTATATTCTTGCATTCTATAAACAAAACAGTATTGAATTCTTGAATCTTTCCTTATTTTCTACCAACAGTAGAAAATATGAAACTGACATTAATGTACACCTTGTGAAAATATTTCTCTTTCCCTCTCTTACTTAATATATAAGGTATATTCTCAATATCTGAATATATTTTCTATTCCACGAGTCAATAAAATGTTATATACTGTGTGTGCGTGTATTTTTTTGTTGTTGTTGTTGTTGTTGTTGTTGTTGTATAACGTTATATACTGTGTGTGTGTTTGTTTGTGGTTTTTTTTTTAAAGATAAAATTTAGGATAGCTCATATTTTGGTGTCTTTCTCAGTCCTGCAAATGAGAAATCAGGAGGGCAGCCATAAATTGTCTGGAATATCCGTCCTGTCCTAAGAGATACTGGGATAATTGAAATTTTTCGTCACTGCTACTTCATACCTCTTTGAAGTATCTTTAATTAGCCTTTGTAATGCATCATCTGCATATTCTCCTTAGCTCCCAAGTTTTGCTTTTTGTTTATTATTTGTTAGGTTTATATTAGTTTCTCAAGAAAGTTTAAATGTGGATCTTTCATGAATACTATGAGGCAAGCAGTAGCATACATCGAAAATGTTGAGCATACCATGAGGATAGGCATGAGAGACAACTATAAAAGAGAGACAGTCTTGTCTAGTGGTCTTGGTGCTGACTTAGAAACAAGGAGGCAGTGAATTCTAATTGGACATAGGCATGAAAACCCAGGCCACTCACATTCTCAGCCGAACCAACCTCACAGAGTTGTTGTTGTGGGAAAAATAGTAAAAGGAAGGAATATGGTAGTATGTATCTTTGCTGCCTTGACTGATTTATAAAAGCAATAAAGACAGGATAACAATCAACAACAACAACAATAAATGTTGAGCAGTGACATGATCACACCTATAATCATTTGTTATCCCTTTTGTTAACTCTTTTATGCATCACTGTAAGATATGCTCATGAAGATTTTTTTCTGACTTTAGATTTAATAAGGACAAAATACTTATTCTCTCACATTGTCCTAGAATACACAGTTCCCTATCCCCACTATAATTAAATGCTGCCATTGTCAAGTACTTAAACTGAATGAAATGTTACTTATCCTTTGCCAAACAAACATTAGGGACATGCAAAACTAGCTGATTTAAGAACAGATCATTCTGGAGAACTCCGAAATGTTTTCTTTAACGTATTTTAACTGCATTTATAAAAAGTGATTTTCCCAAAGCATCAATCTCACCAGGCTGCTTGAATAAAATTTATTAAGGTAAAAGTAGTTAGGAATACAAAAAATACTAGGGAATGAAATATTTTTAATGTAGAATCATTAAAATTGCGACAGTCTTTTTCTCATAGTGTTATGGGGCACCCACCAGCAATGGGTTGTTCCCAGTTCAGCCCAGTTCTGTGAATCAGTAGTAGTGATGGCGGGAGGCTTCACCCAACCTCCAGAACAAGTTCTGTGAACCAGTCGCAACGGGTTTTAGAACCCACTACTGGTACCCACTGTATGCAGATGGTTCTCATTTGTGATAAAGGAGAAATTAGCAATTGTGGTTTGTTTATACCAAGGCTGTCTGAATTTTTATTAGTCTGAGAACCAATATTTTGACTCAATCTCAATTTGGAAATTTCCCCACCCATCGCAAAAAGAATTGTATAGTCTGATGGAAATTAGGCCTTTTCCACATGTTCTGGAATGCTGTGTTCACAATCCCAAATTGTTAAATACAAATTCTGCTAACATAGACCCATTATGCTATTTATCTTTTCATTGCATGCTGTTTGCAAGTATAAATTAAGAATTCAATAAATTTATTTTTAAAAACTGTCTGGGCAAATGCAAACATGATGTCATGCTTAGTAAAAATCGAATAGACTTATGTGACATGTTTTATTTCAAGGATGAAAGCAAATATTCTGACAAGCATTAAAGAAAAGCACAGAGAATTGTAACTGTCATATATTGTAGATTGAAATACAGTCTGCTGTTGTTTTTTTAGGGTTTCCCCTGCCCCCTACATTCTAAAGCATGAATTAGACAGCAAATCAAGAATATTCTTAATTGAGGTTGCCACTTAAGATTCCCTTTGTGGACTTAGATCTACTTTTCTCTTAATAAATACTTTGTTGTTTGTCATATGAATTCTGCTAAGTATTATATAATGGGTTTAATGTTAGAGTGACCTTTATGACTACTACCTATCCACCTGTGTTAAACACTTTTCACAATATGCCCTCTCTTGACCTCCCTTATATAGACAGCTTCTTAAAAAAGCAGTAACTCTGCTGACTCATCCTCATTCCATCAATATTTCAGTTTATAACCTTACATCAGCTGGTCAGCTATTCAATCATCATTTCACTGACATTTTTTGAAGGCTCTAGTCTTCTAGAACTTTGGATATTCCTTTCACCTCCCTTTGGTAGCGAAAATGGCCTCATATGTTAAGTGGTTTCTTGATGGATTTGTGCCATCAAGTTGGTGTTGACTCTAAGTGAGTACTTAGATACTATTTCCATGATTATCTGAGCCTCACCTGATCCTTCAACTCATCCTTTTTAACTTCTGCTTATCACTGTAACAGAATCCCATTTAGCAGACATACCAAAACACAATTCTTTTTGGACCTATTTTATCCTTTGAATACCAATTGAGAGCTGATGAGAGCAGATCATTATGGAAAGGCATAACCTTTTGCAGTGGGGTAAGTACTTGGTTAGCATCTAAGCGCAGTGAGTCTAGGGACCCTTGGAATGATCCTGAGTTAAAACTCTATGTGTAAAAGACATTATTCCAATAGTTTCTTCTTTTGCTCCTTTTTCTGCTTCAATATCATTAAAAAAAAACAAAAAACTACAATGGATACTATTGAATAAAAGTTACGGTCTAATCTAGTGAAGCAATGACATTATATCTAGCCTGGATTCTGTAATTCAGTGGTCCCCAACGTTTTTTCCACCAGGGACCAGTTTCAGCAAGACAATTTTTCTATGGCCCGGTGGGGGCGGAAAGGGGTGTGGGTGGGGGCGGGATTAAGCATGGGGGTGCTGGTCCTTCCCGCCCCTCTTTCCCGCCATCGCCCTGTGGCCGGCAGAACCTGCCTCCCAAGCCCTCTTGCCCGGCGGCAGGTGAAGCACTGGAGGGAGGGGGTCAGGCCGGCCCTCCTGCCTTCCCCCCCCAGCCAAAAACGCAAAAGCATGCCGTGGCAGAAGCCAAAAGAGGCTTGAGCCTCCCGGTCCTTCCCGTCCCTCTGTCCCGTCCATCGCCCTGTGGCCGGCAGAACCTGCCTCCCGAGGCCTCTTTCCCAGCGGGAGATGAAGCACTGGAGGGAGGGGGCGGCGGCAGGAGGACTGGCAGCTGCTGACTCCACGGACCGGTGCAACATGCCCCACGGACCGGTACTGGTCCGCGGACCGGCGGTTGGGGAGCCCTGCTGTAATTAACACACCAAAGCAACATACTGACAGGTTTTTTTCAATGTATTTTTTAAGCCTTAGTAATTGGATTCAAGGAATAGATCCTCTCAGCCTCTGTCCACCTCTTCTGAACTCCCATAACATTTTCTTCTTCACAGTGTTTTCGGAAAGCCCCCCAAAAAGGCAAATGAGAGAAACAATAAAAGAGAGAGAGAGAAAGGTCTAAATAGCAAAGGTTTTCTTCCGTTGACCATCCTATTTTGTTCTCTGTTTATGTTTATGTTGGGAAGTTGGAGAAGATTTTTCTTTTTGTTAACTTCAGGTAGGAACAGTGACCTGGTCATGAGACTGCTGTTCTTATCAGTCACTTGCCCTGTTTAGTTCTGCTTTACTCCAGAAGTTGTGGCCCCTTTCTGGAGTGGAGGAAAATCTAAAGAAGTGGGGGGAAATCATGATCCCTGCTTTTCTCCTCTTCCCTCCACAACAGCCAGAGTTCAATTCACCAATGAGGCCAGAAAATTTTCCTGGCTTTCTTTTCTCATAGCAAGAGGCTCTCTGAGCAATGTGCTTTCCTCCCATCTTGAGATCAGAAAGCAAGCTGGGGTTTTGGGATGTGGAAAAGTCCTAAAGGTTTTTTGGGGTGCAGGCCGGGATGATTAGGAACACCACTGATGTTGGATCCACCCTCCCTGTCCATCCAATCATTTCTTTCATAAAACAGAAGAGAGGAAGGATGGCCTACTAGCCAACTTTCCATCTCAACTTTGCTACTGCTATGTATATCAAAGAATTAAAGCTGGAATAACTCTTTGGGACTCTGCAACATTCTGTGCCTTGTGATAGAGACAGAGATAGAAATCCAATCTGGGTCGGTCACCGGGATCAGAGGTTTAGTCTTCTGGGCTTTCAGACTCGTGACTCAGAAAAGGTGAGAGAGAAGTTCCCTGAGGATGAGCTCCAGCATGAGTGTGAAAGCTCAGAAGACTAAACCTATGATCCCGGTGACTGACCCAGCTTGGATCCTGCAACATTATCCCGGGACACATATATTTGCCTTCATTTGTGTGAGAGAGAAATGCAGACAATGTAGTTTCTTGCCTTTTGTTCACATCACTCCCTGGTTTTGCCTGACTTTTGTTCCATTTTATGTTTTTGTTCCATTTTGTTACATTCTCAAACTCCCATAACCTTAAAATATCTACCATGAACCTCATCCCATTCCTACGTAGCCTGTCATGGATAAGTGCACCGGGCCTACCATTCCTGTCCTACTGTCCCAATTTATTCATACTCCTTTCCTGTGTTCATGTCCATGCTTATATCTATACCTGTTATCTCATATATATTAGAAGGAAGGAAGGAAGGAAGGAAGGAAGGAAGGAAGGAAGGAAGGAAGGAAGGAAGAAAGGGGCAGAGGGAAGAGCTTTTTCATTGTTACCTTTAACACCATCACACAATAATATCTGTTTAACCAAAGTCTTGAGGAAGGACTCCATAGGTGGATAATAATGCCAAATCCAGTTTACACGTCTGGCTGACTGTGCAACCAACAATAATAAAATCTATATATGCCACTCAACTCCCAAAGACTCAAAATAAGGCTCTACAAATTTATGAACATATTTGTCAATGCAATTGGGCTACAAAATCTGACACCTGCCCTCCTTTGCTGTTGCTTTAGTCTCTCAGTTTATACAAATTTGCTTTATATTAAGTTTTCAGGGAACATAACCCTGTCATAAACAAGGGAAGTCTGTACATTGAAACACCAGAGGGCTTTTCCATAATTATCACTATGAATGTTTTAGAAAGTATTTACCCTAAAATAACTGATGCCTCAGTAGTTTAACAGAACATCTAGCTGGTTGTCACATCCACTGCAGAAGTGTTAAGTGATTCTTTCATGGTGCCTGGAAGACAGGCTTCACAATAAATATTAGCAGTGAAATGCTCACAGTGTTGAAAGCAGTGTGATCCCTTTTATATGTTTATTCTAAAAAATAACAGAAATGTAATATAGCAGCTTCCCTCCCCAATTTTTTTTAATTACAGCCTATGATAGCATGATATATAGAAAACCCATACATCTAAACACAGAAGATTTTGCTGGACTTATGAAAATTTCAACTTGACTTTTGAAATAATTTGTTCAGTTCCCAAGCTCCAAATGTGATAGCAACTCACGTCCTCCTCTACACTTGATTTGGCAATACAGATTGTATGTTGCAGACAGGTAGGGGAGCTGAATTTTAAGTAACAGTGGTATTCAAAATAACAATAGAAAATTATATCTCAATTATGAGCTACATATTGAATAAATTATTACTGAGACTCAAAAATTCATGAGCTCATTTTGAGCTATGTTAGGAAGCTATGAGCTATGGACCATTCATGTTTTAAGGACATGTAAAAAGGCTGTAAGATGAATCATATTATCTATTTAAACTTCTACTTAATTTTTTTATATCTTATATTATTTTTATTATTTTATTATTTATTAGATTTTTAGGCCGCCCCTCTTTGAGGACTCGGAGCGGCTCCTAACAAACAATACAATACAGTCTACAAATCCAATGTTAAAAACAGACCAATTAAGAAACCCTTATTAAGAACCATCACACAACTCAACATACCATACATAAAGCGAGACAGCCGAGGAGGAATCAATTTCCCCATGCCTGGCGACATAGGTGGGTTTTCAGTAGTTTACGGAAGGCAAGGAGGGTGGGGGCAGTCCTAATCTCTGGGGGGAGTTGTTTCCAGAGGGCCAGGGCTTCCAAAGAGAAGGTTCTTCCCCTGGGTCCCATAAAATGACATTGTTTTGTTGACGGAACCTGGAGAAGGCCGACTCTGTGGGACCTAATCTGTTGCTGGGATTCGTGTGGCAGAAGGTGATCTCGAAGGTATTCTAATATGATGAACTACTCCTTTTTGTTATGTCTACATTTATCACATATAAAATATTGCCCAAGTATGGATTTTCATTTCTCCCGAAAAACCCCCCAAACATTCCTATTAATACATAACAAATAAATAAAACTATTTCCAGGTGATATATATTATAATTTGTAGCATAAAACCATACCAACTTATTCATGTAAGAAACCAGATTCCATATAAATAAAGGTGTAAGGAGAAAGTAAGTACTAAACTACAGCATTATTAATCTTCAATGGCTAAGGTTCCCAACCATCACATGATGTTTCAGGACTGACAAAGTCACGTCATTATATGTGTACACTTTTTTCTATGCCTGATATTAGAATTCCAGATGGATGTGGACTGTATGGCCTCTGAAGAACGTAAGGCTAACAGCATCTCAAATTCCCTTTCTTATAGACAGCCGAACATCTTGACCTCTGACTAAAGCAGTTTATGAGTTCTACAGACTGCAGAAATCATGCCCAGGGGAAGTGGAGGGGGAAAAAATGGAAATACTTCTAGATCAAGCTAAGAAAGTTGCTATGTTTATTATTTATTTATTACATTGATTTCTAAGGCCACCCATCTCTAAGAAGTGACTCCGGGCAGCTAACAGTCCATCAGACACACTACAAATACCAATATTGACAAAACCGTAAAAACATACAGCAGTTGCTGAAAACAAACTCAATAAACACTCAACAGTAACAATGCATGTCACAGCCACCTAACCTCCTGACCCCCATTTCCTAGAGCGCCAGTTCACTGAAGGCACTTTGTAAAAGACCAGCAAGGTCAGGGCCAACCTAACTTCTGGAAATACAATGTTTGAAAGGACAAGTGGGAATACATAAAAGGCCTAATTCCTACTGCAAGTTAGATGGCCTTCTTTCACCAAGGGGATCCAGTGTGTGCCTTTCTTGTCAGATCTAATAAATGGATAAGTAGAGTAGAGTAGAGTAGAGTAGAATAGAATAGAATAGAATAGAATAGAATAGAATAGAATAGAACAGAACAGAACAGAACAGAATTCTTTATTGGCCAAGTGTGATTGGACTCACAGGAATTTGTCTTTGATGCATATGCTCTTCAAAACAACCAGGGAGAACTTTAGTTCCACAGATAACTCACACCACACCATGAAGGGCCTCTGACTGACAATCAAAGATCTTGAATTCCACCCAGAAGCACCTGGGTGCAATTCACTGCAGTTTGCAGATCAGAGTTCTAACATCAGCATGAGATTTCCTAATCTGAACAAACCACCACATTCTGGATCAATTGTAGCTTCAGAGTGGTGTTCAGAACAAACCCCACACAGAATACACTACTGGAGGCTACTAAAACATGAGTGACCTTCTTCCCCATAAATGCCCCAGTTCTTCAGTTTTGTATCTGTCAAATATTCCATTCCATATGTGTGTGTTCATCCTTCCCCCCCCCCCCATCTAGTCTGTCTCATAGATGGGAAACTATGTGAAAGTTGATCAGAACCTTTAACTCAGAGCTATTATTTTACTGACCACCAGTCTCTTTCCATAATTGTAGAAAGAATTTGAGTTCGGCTTGAGTTGGAGTTTCCAGAGTCTACATCAGAAGACCAGCTTTGCTATTGAACTGTAGCTCATCCCCATAATGTGAATTTGTACAACCAAGCAAGAACTAGATGAATCTGAGCACCTTATAAGATTAAAAAAAAAGAGAAATGGAAATACTGACCTAATATTCCTAATATTTCCTGTATAATTAAAAGTTGAAGAACTAATCTATCTTCTGACCATCTTATCTCCTCTGTGGAACATCTCCTCAGCCCTCTCTTTCCTGCCTTTAGAAATGAATGTATTTAACCAGTGGTGAGCCCTGGTGGCACAGTGGTTAGAAAGCAATATTGAAGGCAAACTCTGCCCACTGCCAGCAGCTCAATCCTGATCAGTTCAAGATTAATTTGGCCTTCTATTCATTCAAGAACTCAGATTGTTGCTGGGGGGAGGGGGTGTTACTATGCTGCCATTTGTAAACCGCTCAGAGAGTGATATAAAGAACTATGGAACTATATATAGGTACTGTTCCTATTGCTATTCTCCTCATTCTTATGAAAGGTGCATAGTAGTGAAGGTACTCAGTGCTTACTCAATCCAACCATTACCAAATAGAAAGATACCAGTAAAGTTGCTTGCTTGCGAAGAAGGGCTTACAAATACTGTGGCCTAACAGATGTACCCCACAATTAACAACTGTGTTCTGCAAAATCATTTATCATGCTTGTTTATAATGTACTTTCCATGCATTTCCTTTCTCTTCACTGGTCAAGCCCAAATCCTGATATGGGAGAACAGAGACCTTCAGATTGGTACAGATGATCACCTGGTCTTGGCTTTTTCTGTGAGGGTACCCAGCATCCGTCTAGTTCTAACATATGGGATACATCAGTGGTCCCCTGGGATATATATGTTGCATCATCTGCTTTAGTTTCCTGGATTTGGGAAGCTCATGCCATCAGGAGGTAGTCTTAAAATCTAAATGAGCCCCCAGAAGGTTGCCTTGAAAACAGAGAAGGGAGGCCTTTTCTTCCTCCGCCATGCAAGTGGAGAAAGCATTCAAGTGGCTGCTGCTGAAATGTATTCGTCACATCTTTATATTATGTCCTCCTGCCAAAGAAGTGGGGTGCTGCAACAATCTTAAATGTGCAACGGTTGCCTAGTGCCCAAATGACCCCGGGACATTGCCGTGGTCATAAATGGGAGGATTCGTTGCTCAAAGACATTATTTTATGTTATCATAACTTTGAATGGTCATTAAACAAGGCAGTAAATAAGCAAGGACTACCTGTATCACTGGGGATTTCATGATGCACTGAAATAGTAAAGAGATGCAAACATTTAGAAATAAGCTCGACTTCATGGTCATACCAATAGGGAATGCTATGCATTTGGTAAACAACACTTAAGACAGAGATCGTGGAAGGGCCAATTATACCAAAAACATCCAATTGTATTATTGTAGTATAGCTAAGGAATGAAATAAGCTCAACCACTTCATGGAAATTAGATTGGCTCTAAAGGTGTTCTTTTCCCCCCCTGTCCTTGGAGGAGAACTACTTCCATCAGATGAAAGAAAGCCTTGAATTGTGCATTACAACAACAGCATCCACAGAATGACAAAAGCAGTGTTCTGACATTGGGTCATAAGCTGCATTCCTTCTGGATATACACTATATGTAGTGTCACAACACATGTACAAAGGGACAACACTTTTGATGTTAGACTACAATACTTCAATTGATCCAACTCCTCCTTTGCATGCCTCCCTGCATCAAACTATCAATGTCAGCGACAGCCATGTTTCTAAAAAGCTGTATGGCCATCAAAATATTGTTTTTAACTATTGTATTTAATCTGTTTTAATTGCAATCTACATGTGGGTAAAAGTAACTTTACCAGCCAGATAATACAATGTAGCACTACTAAACAATCTTTCATTAAAAAGAAACACATAAGAAATTATCAGTAAATATTTTCACTGCTCTATTTTTCTGGAACATTATAATAGTTTACCAATTCAAGGTACTAATTAACTTAGGGAATTCTTGGTACTTAAAATATAATACAAGTTCAATATAAAAATGCAGGTAGTCCTCAAATTACAACCATAATTGAGCCCAGAATTTATGTTGCCCAAGAAATTTGTTGTGAGTTTTGCCCCATTTTATGATTTTTCTTGCCATATTTGTTAAGTGAATCACTACAGTTGATAAGTTAGTAAACTGATTGTTAAGTGAATCTGACTTTGCTTGTCAGAAGGTCACAAAAGGGGATCATGTGAGTTCAGGACACTATGGCTGTCATAAACATAACCCAGTTGTCAAGCATCCAAATATAAATCATGTGACCTTGGAGGTGCTGCAATGGTCGTAAGTATGGAAAAAGATCATAAGTCATTCTCATCAGTGTCATTGTAACTTTCACCAGTCAGTAATGAACTGTTGTAAGTTCAGTGAAGCAGTGAATGTGATGTGCTGTGATGGTCTGGATGGGAGTAAAGAGGCTCAGACTTAACCCTGACAAGACCGAATGACTATGGGAATTGCCTCCAAAGGATTATATTGACTGTCCATCCTTGACTCTGGAAGACAGAAAATTTGGGTGTCCATCTAGATTCACTGCTAAAATTAGACCAACATCTGACAGTTATAGCTAGGGGGACCTTTGCAGAGGTTCACCTTGTGCACCAATTGTGACCCTACTTGTATCAGGAGGCTCTTCTCATGGTCACTAATGCCTTTATCACCTCGCGGTTAGATTACTGCAATGCGCTCTACATTGGGCTACCCTTGAAGAGCATTCGGAAACTACAGTTGGTCCAGAATGCGGCCATGTGAGCTGTTGTGGGTGAACCTAGGTACACCCACATTACACCTATCCTTCGTGGACTGCACTGGCTCCCAGTTGGTCTCCTGGTGCAATTCATTTAAAGCCTTACATGGCTTAGGGCCAGACTATCTACGAGACCGCCTCCTACCACATAGCTCCCAGTGACTGATAAGGGCCCATAGGGTTGGTCTCCTCTGGGTCCCATCAGCCAAACAGTGTTAGCTAGTAGGTCTGCAGGGGAGAGCCTTCTGTAAGGCTGCTCTGACTCTCTAGAACCAGTTACTTCCTAAGATCCAGACTACCCCCACCCTACTGGCCTTCCAGAAATCTGTAAAGACCTGGCTCTTCCGGCAGGCCTGGGGCTGTTGATCAAATCGTGAACCATTGAGATTGGCCATAAATGGTATGTATGGTTTTTAACTGTGGAATTCAAATGGTTTTTAAATTGTGTTTTAAAGCTTGTAATATTATTTGAGATCGATGGAGGGAGGGAAGGAAGGAAGGAAGGAAGGAAGGAAGGAAGGAAGGAAGGAAGGAAGGAAGGAAGGAAGGAAGGAAGGAAGGAAGGAACTTTCTGCAGCTCCTTCCTGATGTGACAAATTATGGTTTTGTCTTGGCATTTGAATGCAGCCTCCCCACACATGAGTATAGTGCAGACTGATACAAATGAGCACTAATAATTAATAGATGAGATTTCTCTTTCAATCTGACTTTCTCAACTCTCAACAATTCTAATGTTTCAAGTCTAATTTTATTTCCAGACAACTAAATGAACATCATGAAAATTGCTGCCCAAAACATTCAAGTTT
This sequence comes from Erythrolamprus reginae, assembly GCF_031021105.1. Taxonomy (NCBI): domain Eukaryota; kingdom Metazoa; phylum Chordata; class Lepidosauria; order Squamata; family Dipsadidae; genus Erythrolamprus; species Erythrolamprus reginae. Next base: position 168,020,392 of record NC_091950.1, on the reverse strand, counting down.
ATCTTCCATCGCAATAGCTTTTTTTGCATCATGAATTGCAATCTGAATCTATTTTTTTATGGCTTGATACAAATTTTTCTTCAAGTACTGAAGACTGATGAATGCATTCATTCACTTGGTAGTTATAGCAGCACACTTGATGTACTACCAGATAACTATCCAAAAGGAAATTAAACTTTGGCATCAACTTTGCATAATATAATTTAGCAAGACTAAAACCGAAATAAGAAGTAGACAAATTCTAAAATTGCTACATAACCTTGTTGAGGATATTGTGTACAATATGCTTGTGAGGAAAAGCAGAAAACCAAATAAATCATCTGCATTTTCTCTCCTGCAGTTCAACCTGTGATGATTGATATCTTTTACATAGGGGAAATTTTAAAGATACATTTGTCAAGAATCATGTGGTATAACACTTAATGATTGTCATGGGGGTAAAATAAGCAATGAAGAAACAATCAATATTAATAAAAATTTTAGGATACAAGCAACAAGTTACAGTCATACAGTCCTAAGTGGGAGGAAAAGGATAATAGGAATGATGAGAAAAAGTAATAGAATAGAAGTGCAGATTTAGTAAAAAGTCAGCGTTAGACAGTGTTGAGGAAATTATTTGTTTAGTAGAGTGATAGCTTTCGAGAAAAAACTGTTCTTGTGTCTAGTTGTCTTGGTGTGCAGTGCTCTGTAGCAACGTTTTGAGGGTAGGAGTTGAAACAGTTACATAGAAGACTGACGGCTGAAAAAGACCTCATGATCCATCTAGTCTGCCCTTATACTATTTTTTGTATTTTATCTTAGGATGGATCTATGTTTATCCCAGGCATGTTTAAATTCAGTTACTGTGGATTTACCAACCACGTCTGCTGGAAGTTTGTTCCAAGGATCTACTACTCTTTCAATAAAATAATATTTTCTCATGTTGCTTTTGATCTTTCCCCCAACTAACTTCAGATTGTGTCCCCTTGTTCTTGTGTTCACTTTCCTATTAAAAACACTTCCCTCCTGAACCTTATTTAACCATTTGACATATTTAAATGTTTTGATCATGTCCCCCCTTTTCCTTCTGTCCTCCAGACCAGTGTTTTTCAACCAGTGTGCTGCGGCACACTAGTGTGCCGCGAGACATGGTCAGGTGTGCCGCAAAGCTCAGAGAGAAAGAAAGCAAGAGAGAGAGAAAGAAAGCAAGAGAGAGAGAAAGAAAGAGAGAAAGAAAGCAAGAGAGAGAAAGAAAGCAAGAGAGAGAAAGAGAGAGAGAGAGAAAGAGAACAAGAGAAAGAAAGAGAAAGAGAGAGAGTGAAAGAGAAAGAAAGCAAGAGAGAGAGAGAGAAAGAAAGAGGGAGGAAGGGAGAGAAAGAGGGAGAGAGAAAGAGAGCAAAAAAGAGAGGAAGGAAGGAAGAGAAAGAAAGAGAGATGGAGAGAGAGAGAGAGAAGGAAGGAAGGGAGAGAAAGAGGGAGGGAGAAAGAAATAGAGCGAAGGGGAGGGAGAGAGAGAGAGAGAATTTTTTGTCAAAACTTTTTTTAGCCCCCCCCCCCCGCTCAATGTGCCCCAGGGTTTCGTAAATGTAAAAAATGTGCCGCAGCTCAAAAAAGGTTGAAAATCACTGCTCCAGACTATACAGATTGAGTTCATAAAGTCTTTCCTGATACATTTTATGCTTAAGACCTTCCACCATTCTTGTAGCCCGTCTTTGGACCCATTCAATTTTGTCAATATCTTTTTGTAAGTGAGGTCTCCAGAACTGAACACAGTATTCCAAATGTGGTCTCACCAGCTCTCTATATAGCGGGATCACAATCTCCCTCTTCCTGATTGTTATACCTCTAGCTATGCAGCCAAGCATCCTACTTGCTTTTCCTACCGCCCGACCAGGATGAGAGGGATCTGAACTGGCATATTGCAATACTTGTATATCCCACCATGCTCATGGAACTAAATTAGCATTATTCACTTTTTTACTTGCAGGTAAAGATATTCCTACCACCATGCAGATATGACCTCGTCCTCTTCATGCTGGGAACTATATGCTTACCAGCTCAGCACCATCAGGTGAAACCAGTCACTAACAAGTTTGGAAATGAGATGGCCCTGAATAAATTTTATTTAAAAAAAAAACACTTTTCCCTGAATTTTTTGGAGCTGCTCATTTTGCCCGACTCCAATCTAAGCCAGTGTTTTTCAACCTTTTTTCTTCAGGGGAACCCTTTGTCATCAGACTTCTGGAGGAACCCTGGTTGAAAAACACTGCATTAAACTGGACATCCTGAAGCTGAAATAGAATTATTTTGTTTGCCAAGTGTGATTGGACACACAAGTAATTTGTCTTAGGTGCATATGCTTTCAGTATACATTAAAAAAGATACATTTGTTAAGAATCATGAGGTACAGCACTTAATGATTGTCCTAGGGGTCAAATAAGCAATCAAGAAACAGTCAATATAAATCATAAGGATATAAGCAACAAGTTACAGTCATTGTCATAAGTGGGAGATAGGTGATAGGAATGATGAAAAGACTAATAGTAATAGTAATGCAGCCTTAGAGGATGAAGGCAGACTCAGCAAGTGCTATTATCGCGTGGCTATGGAGTAGCAGAGAGGGGACGAGAGAGAAAGAGAGAGGCTGTGCCGCATACCCTCACCGGGAGTGCCGGGCCTGAGCAGGGCAATTAGTGGAGGCCGTTCACTCCATTCCACCCGCTTTCCCTTCCCATTTTTTGGTATCTGCAGAGGCCAGTGGGAGGGTCGGAGTGAAGGCAAAGCCGGAGCAGATGCCTTCCGCTCCACCTTCTAATCCGCCTTCCACTCCTCCTGCCCTCTCAGGCCCTGAGCAGGAGGGGAGTAGTAGGGCTTGCTCTCTTAAAGTGCCCTGCGCAGGGAAAAGGGAGATATTTATTTATTGGATTTGTATGCCGCCTCTCTCCGCAGACTCGGGGCGGCATACAGATAATGAGTTGGGCGCTTGGCCAAGTGTGGTGGTGTGTACACAGGTGTGGGAAGGAGGCTTGAGGACGAGCGGCAGAGAACCTTGAGCCACTTGGTGTGCCTCGGGTCTGGACTGGGAAGCTCCACATTAGAGGTGCTGGAGAGGCAACCGCTGCTGCCTCCTCCTCTTCCTCCTCTGTCTCCTGCCACTGCAGCCTGTACTTTGGCCTCGCTGCTGCAGCGAGGGGCTAGAGGGGCACTGCTGTTGACACCAACGCCGCCAATGCTGCCACCACTCCTGCTGTTTGGCGGCTGCTGCTGCTGAACATTTATTTATTTATTTATTTTATTTATTTATTCAATTTTTATGCCGCCCTTCTCCTTAGACTCAGGGTGGCTTACAACATGTTAGCAATAGCCCTTTTTAACAGAGCCAGCCTATTGCCCCCACAATCCGGGTCCTCATTTTACCCACCTCAGAAGGATGGAAGGCTGAGTCAACCTTGAGCCGGTGATGAGATCTGAACCGCTGACCTTCAGATCTACAGTCAGCTTCAGTGGCCTGCAGTACAGTACTCTACCTGCTGCGCCACCCCGGCATGATTAATCTGCCAGACACTAGACGGAGGAAGAGGCTGCCCCACTGCCGAAGTGGGCGGGATTTAAGGGGGGCCCTCCTTGCCTTGCTTTGCCTTCTTATTAAGTTGCGGAACCCCTGTCTGGCCCTTGCGGAACCCTTGTTGAAAAACACTGGTCTAAGCAATCCATTGTATCCACACAGCCACCAAGTACCAAAGCCACCAATTTAGGCATGCACAAAACATTAACAAAGATCATCAGTATATTTCCTCCAGGTTGCCAATGCATCATAAAAACAGCTTTTCTCTGCTTTTGGAGGGATCTTTTTCTCTTCTATGAGAAACTGTTGCTAGCCCACTGGTGAGCCTTTGAGACAGAAGTGGTTGAAAGGCTAAATAAATAAGCTAAGGTTTTACAACTGGGAAAGTTGTTTTTTATCTTGTCACTGAGGCAGTTTATATAGTTTCAAAGATAAAATAAAAACCAAAACCAGGAGAATCCTCTTAAAGGCCTTTCCAGCCTAATACAATTAGATCAATCTTAGTTAAATAATTCAGTTGATGTGTAAATTTCTTTTCTCTGGTGAGTATTCTGCTAAATTAGGTTAATCAGGTCCAATTCACTGGATATCTGTAGGCAGAAGATGCATCACTCAGTCTATTGCAATCAATTGCTTTCCTCCTGTTTCAAGAAATAAACACATCATTCTTCTGTAAGATTTTCCATCAGAGAGAGAAAAAAAAACTTACGCAACTTCTTTAAGGAAAGCCATTTTTTTTGAAAGCCACATTAGAATTTCAGCACATTCATTAGAGTTCGACATTTGTTTATTCAGACATATAGCCCCTTAATACAGCTAAAATTGGATTCATAGTGGAATCTGACCTTGCAAAGCAAGAGTACTTTAGAGGGATATAAAGAAAATGGAAAAGCATTGCAAATTAAGCCACATAGTTAACAATGGAATCTGGTTTCTTAAGGTTACAGAATGCCCTGTTATTTTATTCTTAAAGCAGAAATATGAAGATATAAATGAAATCTGGGTTGGCTATGCAGAACACATTAGATAGCTGGGAAAGTACCAGGGCAGTCCTTTGTAGCTTTTCCAAGATTAACTAAGAAGAAGATATCTTTCTTTTCATGGAGTTTAACGTTTTTAAAAATTGTATTAGATTGTTTGTTTATCCTGCTTTTTTTATTTTATAAGCAACTCAAGGCAGTGAACATGCCTAATATTCTTTCCTCCTCCTATGGATTAGAATTCACAGTCTCCTGGTTTCTAATCTGATGTCTTAACCACTGTACCACCACTCACCATGGTCCAAATGAATTTTTCAGAGGGTGTTGATGATGAAGATTTTAATTTAGATATACACAACCACATTAAAAGAAAAAGTATATAAATAAATATAAAAATAAACCAGCATATAAAGAAATAGCAGTGAGAGTAAAAAAGATTCACTAAATCACAAATCAAAGTATGCACTCACCCCTACCTCCTGATCCAGAAATCCAGTGACAAAATGAAATCTTTAATGCCTTATGCATAGCTAACAGATCCATTAATAATCTAACCTTTGAGGAATGATATTTCAAAGACAGAAAGAGTCTGACTAGGTTGCATTCCTTAGCAGAGAAGAACCCAGAACATGATGTAATTGGTCCCTCAGGAAATCCCCAACTCATTTCATGAAGGGTTTTGAGACTATAGCCAGTACCCTGTACTGAATTAAACTCAGAAGCTAACTGGCCACCATTGCTGGTCACAGAGCAAAGTTGTAATATCTGCTGACTGAGAAGTTCGTACAACTGGGTATCACCATACTCTGAATCAACTATAGCGTTTAGATGTTCTTCAAAGGAAGCCCCATCTGTCTCAATAATAATAATAATAATAATAATAATAATAATAATAATAATAATGACGATGACAACAATAACAAAAACAAAACAACAGAACATCAATAACATTAATGATGATGATGATGATGATGATGATGATGATGATTTATATTATATATTACGATGACCTGGGCCTCTAGGTGATGCTCGACTAGTAACTAATGCCAAATCCAGCAAAACATCTGGCCTCTGTGATATAATTGTAGATAATAATAATAATAATAATAATAACAACAACAACAACAACAACAACAAAAACAACATCCCAAAACCAAGCTCTTTGGTTTGTTAAGCCAAAACACATCACATTAACTCATAATCAACTGAGTACTGTATAATTAGAAACCTTTGTCTCCAGCTTACCTAGTTAAATCTTTGAAGAAAAAAGGAAAAAAATAGCAAAAGATGAAATCTCTAATGTCACCATAATTATGCTTGCAAATCTAACTTGGAAACTAACAAAGGAATGAGAAAGTAAAATAAGTTCAGGTGTCCCATCTTCTTCACTGACTCCATAACTCTAGGAAATGTGCAACAATGGGCTTTGCTATGCATAAAACCATCTGGTTATCTCTTAATGATTTAGCATAGGGTTCCCATATTTGTGCATTGGTTCACAAGTAAAAAGCAACCAAGGGCTGACCTTCATCAGATCACAGTGAGGGAACTGTTCTTCTCACCTTGCTGGATAGGTTCTATTCTGATCTATGAAGAGAGATTAACTATAATTTGGCATATTGTAGACTTACCTTATGTAATGTCAGCATTATCTGCTTTGGATTGGTAAAGCCTGACTAAATTAAAATAGAGAATTTGGGATCTGGCTATCCAAAATGACAGGGCCAAAGCCTCCCCCCTTTTATAGCATAACTGTGTTTTTTCCTAGTCTGTCTTTCTCTAACATCTCATAAGATATTTCATAAGATATTTCTATAACATCTCATAGGCTCCATTCTTCCTATAGGGCAACAACTAGTAGACATGTAAGTATCACAGACAAAGAGGGACCACTCTTCAGAAACCTCTAAAAAGGTTCAAAAATTCTTATCAATAGCTGTAGTTGCTAGAAACTGTCTGGTATGTTAGAAATTGTCTGTTAGAAACTTCTTTCATGCTATTAGCTATGTGGGAGAAGAGTAGGCTGAACTGGAAGGTAGAGTTAAACATGTCATCAGCGTAGAGTCATTATGTTGCCACAAGAGATCCCAGTCTAGTCCCCCAAGAATTCCATTGGCCCTTATCAAGCACTAATTTAACTTTGACCATTAGTTGACTAGATTCTTATGCATAGGTAGCAACAATAAACTCTTCAGTGCTTTGAACTCAGTGAATGCTTCTGGTTATTTGCTAATTTCTTTAGGATTTTCTCACAATTTTAAAATTCCCTTTTATACAGTAATTACTGTATTGTTTACTGGCCTTTTATTGTGTTTGGTCTTGGATCACAAATAATTTTTTATTGAACAATAGTGGGTTTTGAAATGAATTTTAAAAGGTTTCCATCTGATGCATGATATGAATTACCATTTGAATTAGAGATATCTTTTCACTAGGTTCTGTGCTTTATGGCACAGATCCAGATTCTTTCTTTCTTTCATATTCATTTGTTCATTTATTTGCTCATTTGAGATAGCTACTTGTTTGGTAAAATGACTCAGGGTGGCAGATTCAGAGGGTAAAAGAAGATTTGCAGAATATGTAGAAGTAAGTCACATCTGTCTATATCATCTTAAAACAAAATACAGATTTACCAGGGGATTGCATACAAATTCAGGAAGCGATACAACATCTGAAAGATGAGATGTCCACTTCCATGAATTCTCCCAAACCGTTTTTGCCTTTCAAATCCAGATATTTGTGCAGCTCTGCTGGCATGAATGATGTTTCACAGTACTTGCACAGTTGCCGACTCACACACCTGCATCTCTTTTATTGAGGTTTTAACCCAGAATTTATGTTCTATACTTCCACAAATGAGTACACAAATACAAATGCCCAATTCTATTTACTGAACTCGGTCCATGGTTAACGGCCCTTGCATTATTTCGCTCTCTCTGCCTCCTTCTACAAAAGAGTTTGAAAAAAAGACTGAATTGCATGGTGAGAAAAATGGGTGTGGTTCTAAATGGCTATTTATTTATTTATTTATTTATTTATTTATTTATTGTTTATTTATTTATTTATTTATTTATTTAGTCAAGCAATTATAGGGTGGTAATTTGTACAAATTAAACATTAGATAAGTAATGATAAAAAGTAACAATAGAAGACAATAGGCCAGGGACGGTAGGCACAACGGTGGCACACCCCTTACAGACCTCTTAGAAGGGAGGAGAGGTCAACTGTAGATAGTCTAAGGTTAAAGTTTTGGGGTTAGGAGTAGAAATCACACAGTCAGGTAGTGCATTCTAGGCGTTGCTGAAGTCATATTTTTTACAGTGTGGTTTGGAGTGGTTGACATTTAGTTTAAATTGATTTCGTGCTCATCTGTTGATGCGGTTGAAGGTAAAGTGGTCATTAACAGGTAGGACATTTTGGTATATGATTTTATGAACCATAGTTAAGTCGGAACGGAGACGACAGAGTTGTAAGTTGTCTAATCAAAGAATTTGAAGAATTGAAGAATTTGAATAATTTGAATAATCTACTAATGGAATAATTTTAATAATCTATTCTATGCATATTACACTATTCTGATAGCCAGAATTGGAAATGATATGCAATCTCTAATGATGTAGAGGTAATAACTAATACAGTCCAGGAGCATGGTATAAAATGGGATCATAAAAGAAGTCTAAATGAATAACAACCGTATCAGCAACCGATCCTACAATTTACAATGGAGATATTGAAACGGTGGATAGTTTGTTTTTCGGAGATAACTATCAATAGTAATATGCCAGAGATGAACCGTTAGTAGGGCAGTAATAAAGGCCATTCAGGTGCTGCGATGTATCTATGGCTACAAAGATTAGAATTGCAAGTAGTCCTTGACTTACAACCATTCATTTTATGACCATTGGACATTATAGCAATACTGAAAAAAAGTGACTTACGAACTTTTTCCACACACATACTGTTGCACCATCCCAATGGTCATGTGATCAAAATTAGGACACTGGGCAACCAATTTAAAGTTATGATTTTTGCAGTGTCTTGGGGTCATGTGATCCTCTTTTGCAACCTTCTGACAAGCCAACTCAACGAGGAAGCCAGATTTACCATGATAACCATGTTATCAATTTAACAGCTGTAGTGATTCACTTCATAGCTGTGCCAAGAAAGATTGTACAATAAGATAAAACTCATTGCTTAACACCCTAATTTTGGGGCTCAGTTGTGATCATAAATCAAGGAGTACCTTATAAAAGACAGGTTTCTCTGTGATGTTCGACAGATACAAAAGGAATGAACTCTGAAGAAGATATTATTGATCAGATTTGGAGGCTGCCTGTCTCACACACAGAGAGAGAAACTCTGCAGATAGAGAATCAACACTTCAGAGCTTTTTATTTTGGAGAAAACCACTGAGAATACCACGTCTAGACAAATGGGTCATATAACAAATCAACATTCAGGCTTTCTACCTGTCAATCATTTTCATAAGAAGAGAGGGGTTTTTTTTCGTAACTATGTGAGTGGTTTGACGTGTTGCACTGTGATTTTATTTATTAAATTGGTGGTAGCATCTACGAGAGCTGAAGTTGAACAAAGAATAACAGAGAAAGTGGCATGCATTTTCCTGTTCTTGACTGCCTGAGGCTTTCTTAATTGTTTGACTGTTTTCCCCCCCTTCCTCTACCAGCCTTCCTGATGTGAATCTGGTGACTCTGCAAAGTTTACTGACGATAAGGCTTTGGAGCAATTTCAGACTTGTAGCCAGTGGTTTGCAATTGCACAGGTGCACAGGTTTCTCCTTTTTTCTGTTTCTCTGTTGCAGATTTTTTTTTAATGTTCTGTCGAGCTCTCTGGTAGAATCCTCCCAAAAATGCACAGATACAATTTCAGACACACACACGTTTGAAAATTCAAAACGATGTTCTTTATAATGAAAATTCACTTAAACCAAGCCCTCTTTTGGTATAGCAAAGAGCACTTGTCTCCAAACAAACTGGTAATTTGTACAAGTCCCTTATCAGTTCTGTGATACTTAGCTTGCAGCTGTGAGGCAATTCACAGTCCTTCTTTTTTCACAAAGTGAAACACACTTTGCCCTGGTTTAGTTTCAAAGCGGGGAAAAATCAGCACACAAAAGGTCCAAGTCAGTAAAGCAGTCATGAAACACAACAATCAGATAATCCTCCACAATGGCCAAACCCACAGGCTGCTCTTTATAGCAGCCTCACTAATGACCACAGCCCCACTCAACCACAGGTGGCCTTATTTTCTTTGATAATAATCTCTCAGTTGTTGTTGCCTATGCATCGCTCTCCGCATGCGTGGCTGTATCATTAACTCTTGTTCTGAATCCAAGGAGGAGCTAGATAATTGATCTCCTTCTGAGCTATCTGCCACACTCTCCTCCTCTCTGTCACTCATGTCTTCTTGGTCAGAAGAGCCTTCATCAGCAGATTCCACCGGGCGCAAAACAGGCCTGCAGCATGTGGATGTCTCCCCCACATCCACAGTCCTTGGGGCAGGAGCTGGGCCAGAGCTAACCACAACATAAAAAAAATACTGCTTCTATTTCAACGGATTCTCCAGCACTGTGGTATACAAGGAGGCTACCAGGGGTAGGGAGAAAATGAAGAGAGATTATAGAATCCTCTCCCTTTATTATTTCCCACATACTTCAACTCTACCAAACACCCACCAAGTAACAGAAATCAACAACAACAACCAACACCCCTCCCTCCTCAAACACAATGAAACCCTTCTTCCAAATTCTCTGGTGTGCCTAGTCTTACTAAATCAACTCATCAGCAAGTACTTCTTGAAATTGATCCATCATTCCACTCAACACCTCTGGTGTATAATTGAAAAATCTGATAGGCATTCATGAACTATACAGATACCTTGATTCAGCTTGCAAATCTTGCAATTTGCTTCCTTCTCCCTAGTTGAATTATCAAATGCAGCTCTGCCACTGTGTATGACATTCTGGGAATTATACAGCAACAGATAACTGTCCACATTCAGGGTCACAGCCCTGAACCAATCTATACCAAATTCTACCAGTTAATCTACCATAAACAATTCACACTGAGAGGTAAAAAAAAATGTAAAATTGATTCGCTATGCTTCCAAAAGTCTCTGACAAACTGCCATGAGACTAAAGATTGGGGGTATAAGCTGCTTAGTTGCTCTTGGCTGAGGCAAATGTCCCAAATGTAATGTGACCTTTAGGCACCCATCATTGGGCATGGTCCTGTCACTCCCAGACCCCTGCCTCAGCCAATTTACAGCCAGATTCCCTCCTCTGCTGCCCCTCCCTTGGCCATTCTACATGGCCAATTCCCTCCTGGTCCTCTGCCCGTCACCCTTCAGCCCTGCCCATTCGCTCAGACACTGTTTGATCCAGGCCTTTGACTGCATGGGACAAAAAGCTGCCAGCCAATGAGGGCAGGTGGCAGCGACCGATCGGTGGCAGGCTGTGGGAAAAAAGCACACAATGGCCATTAAGAGGTGTGCGCCAGGCAACTGTCAATGGTGGCATGCATAGACAATTCCATGGGCACATTTGTTTTTTGTTTTTATTTTTTTTGTTTTGTTTTTTAATTAGATTTGTATGCCGCCCCTCTCCGTAGACTCGGGGCGGCTCACAACAATAACAAAGACAATGTAAGAACAAATCTAATAATTTAAAAAACAGTAAAAACCCCATTATTAAAAGCAAACATACACACAAACATACCATGCAGCGGAGTCCCAAGCAGCGGTGGTGCACAAAAGTGATCGTAGGGTCTGTGGGGAAAACTAGACAACTATTATGGTGGTGTGCAGAAATGATTACAGGTGGAGGGGCATGGGAGAAGCACCAGGCAACTGCCTGCAGTGACATGCAGAAGTGATTTTGGTGGGGCTTAGAGAGGTGTGCCAGAGAGCAGTGGAGTGAAGGAGCAATCGTGAGTCGGGGATATGGAGGTGTACCAGACAACTGGTCGCTGTGGCAAATTTTGATCACATGTCCATAGGGTCACTGCAGCTATTGTTAAATGTGAAAAGTGATCATAACTCATTTTTTCTGTGTTGTTGTAAGTTTGAATAGTCCATAATGGTTTTATTCTGTATTCTTTCCAAATTTGGGTAAGTTAGCAAAAAACACAACCCAAAATATATCTAAAAGGATCTTAAAGAAAATCAAAAAGTCTTTTGCAAAACCCTTGATGGAAGAGAGGAATGGCTGCAAAAATCAGACAGATTTAAATGTTAATGTTTCTTTCATATGTTTGTTTGGTTGTGATTGAAATGTTTTTCTTTTTATAATCCTGACCTTGGATAGCAATAAAATATCTAACCATCCATCCAAACTTATGTTCAGCATTTCTTACCTAACTATCAAGAATAATAACAAGTATCTATTAAAAAAGAAAGGTACCAGAATGATTCATGATTTGAAACTTGTATTAGAACTCAAACTTAGCAGTACATAATAGGACCACTGTTTTGAGGGCAAAAGATGTCAAGGAAATTACTTGTCTGCCTGGGCCTTCATAAAAATCTGCTATTCCATTACAGAATAGAAGGCTGAGAAACATTTCAAGCCTGGGAAAAAAAAACCTGGATGCCATTAGATGCAAAGGCCCTCCTGAAATTGTATGTGAAAACAAAATAAACATTGACTCTGAAAATATAACATCTATTCACAATGATGGGAATAGTTTTTTGAAGGCATTTTGCACACCAGGAAATGATACCCTAGCACAAACGCATGTTGTCTCAATCAACAACTTTCCCTGGCAAAAACAGCAACCTTGAAAAGAAGTAAACTGTGTATTTTTAAAAGAAATGCAAACATATGCATGAGAGTATATTGTAGATGTTGTATGTGTCCATCATAACAACCAAAATATTGTATTTCCTTTTCATGAGATGTGGCCGTTAGACAAGTGGCTTCCAAGTTTCAGAGGGAATCACAAAATTCTTGCCAGGGTCACTTAATATTATTACGATGCTGTTGGCAGCCTTACGAGAAGACGTGAGATCCTGCAACAGGGTTGTTATCTGTGATTGGCAGATGCAGGTCACTTGCAATTTGACCCATTTCTAATATCCTAATATAGTTTCAGTCAGGAATACCACAGCCAATTAAAAACAGAGAAGGGCGCCAGTTTTTGATGCTACTGCTAGGAGGATTTAGGAAGTGGACTAGAAATGGAGAGACTTAAACTAAGAATCAATTTCAGGCTTAACCACTTAACCATGTCAGGCTCAGCCAAAGATGCTGAGTCTTAATGTCAGAATCTGAGGTCATGGCTATTTGCATAAGAAGGAATTTATCACTCTATCTCTCCTCTAGCAGTTAAAAGCTACCAGCTGTTTTTAAAAGTACAGTACACATAACAGGATCAAAAATAAGTCTGACTTTTTTTTTTATTAAAAAAGGAGAGATGGATGACATTACAATTGTACACAGTACAATGCAATTACATCAAGCTGACAATACCTGTCAAGCTTGTTCAGAGTGTATGGGGGGTTATTAAAAAAAAGAAATCCCATCAACTGACATAAACTAAAGACAATGAAGTTATATGGCATACAATTCCCATTCATTAATGATGCTCATTGTGTGAGTTTGGCTAATCTTTTAACCTAGCGTAACTTACAAAGTAATATGTTTTACATTAGGAAAGTAAAAATGAAACAGGCTAATATAATACTGCCTATCTAGGTCCTTGAGTTGAGCATTCACAAGTTTCAAGATTTCCGCAAAAAATATTTTTATAAGAACCAAGGGAAAAAAGCCAAGCTATAAAATCCATTCAACACTGGTATTAGTGTCAATAACTCCAATAGGTCCATTTGCTACAAATGACTGATAATAAAAGAAATGTAGGAAAGGTTTTATAGATATAGATTTTAGTATCATTTTTATTATCCAAACAAGATTACTATAAATATTCCTGAAAAATATTGGACATCCAAGATACGGGTTGTAAAAGAGGAAGGAACAGAAAATAATGTATATTTATTAGGTAAAATATAGGCTATTTTGTAAATTATGAAAGGGGTTCAAAACAACTCAATTGATTAATAATAAGTTTTCCTTCCAAAAGACCAGTGCATATATGAAATCCATTTTCTGTACTTTTGTTTCCAGGATCATTCAATCCATGCTAAGATCCAATTTAGGAATTAATTTTGGTTTTTATGTTAAAATTTTATCCTGAGCCCAAAAGAATAATGTTTTACATTTTTTTTTCTTGTTACATATTTGTAACTTTATTTTAGGACTGCCCTGATTGTTTATTATTTTTATTCTTGGGGGGGGGTTTGGACATACTTTCTACATACATACATAAGTGTAGATCACATTCACTGCATATGTATCTTGATACATACCAGCAAAATTTCCTCAGTGCAACTTTTATCATTCCCAAGGAACATCCAACTGCACAGAAATCAAATCTCCCCCCTATTATAAATACCAACATCCAGTTTTTAGATTTTTGGGGTTTTTTTGCAGCAACAAAGCTTTGTTGGAACACATGGAGAAGTCCACAGCAATCCTATTATCCTAGCAGAATAAACTCCTTACATATTCTGATTTAAATGCCTGGCACTGTAAAGTCAATGAAGCTCTGATTAATACAGCACTGTTGAAAACAGAGAAAAGTAGAAATAGAAGAGAATGCTTCAAAGTTCATATACTAATTTTGCCAGTCTGATAATCAGTCTCACTTGTTTCTTGGAAATATTTACACCAAGATACTGCAAATTTCTGATTTAGCTAGGATAAGATTAGTATCATTCATGTAGTATTCATTTGATTAAAAGCAGGAGAATAGGCTCTTCAGAAAACAATCTTGTGATCTGACAATAATCACTCTATCAAAAACAATTAAGCTCTGGGATAGGTTCAGACTGTACCAAGGAAATAGCACTGGTGGTCTTTACTCACCGGTGCCTTTTGCTGGAGGCCCGGGGAGACAGGGGCACATGGCGGCCGCCATCTTGGATTTGGCCGAGATCTCGCGAGACTTCGCGAGATCTCGGCCGATGATCTGGCCAGGGTGGCCTGATCTATGATGTTTCCGGGTGGGGCCTGCCTGCCCTATAAAGGGGCGTGCAGGCCCGAGGCTCTTCCTGTTCGCCCGGACTCGTCGCTTTGTGCAGACACCCACCCGCCCTCCCTATCTTACAGTGAGCTATTATGGGTCGCCTTATGGGGCCGAATAGGAATTTTTGGAGGTCTGGCCCCTTTGCCGTGACCGTTTTTTCGCCTATTCCTCACTGGGGTGACGGACATAGCGGTTAGGGGTGCTTGCCCCCTTTTTAGGTTGATTGGCTTACCTTTGGTCATTTGGGTAGGCAGGTTAGGGGCGGAAAACTGGGTGGTGGTTTAGCAACTGCATGTTCTCCGTTGGGCATCTTTGGGGATGATTGACAGGTTCTCTCCAAGCTTGTGATTTTGGCGACCTGAGCAGCTGGGGGGAACCTGTCTTTGGGTCCCGCCCATTTAATTCCCCTTTTAGGGGTTAGCCAGCGGGACCTCTCACATGCAAGTGCATGGCATGGTCTCAGGTGAGGGAGGGGTCCCTCACCTAGATTAGCATGGAGCTACGCCCA
The DNA here is from genome assembly GCF_031021105.1 of Erythrolamprus reginae. Lineage (NCBI taxonomy): Eukaryota > Metazoa > Chordata > Lepidosauria > Squamata > Dipsadidae > Erythrolamprus > Erythrolamprus reginae. The sequence continues at coordinate 168,005,257 of NC_091950.1, read as the reverse complement.
TATGTTGCCCCGGAAGTTTATTATACGTCATTTTCCGCCCCGGAAGCAATTGTTTGACCCTGCAGGTCCAAGTTAGGGTCATTAGCTAATTATGTGATTATGCTAATTTGCTTAAATAAATTATGCAAATTTATTTTAATAAAAATGACCCAGTTTTAAATCCAGCTCATTGTGTCCGTGTCGTTACTCCGCCTCTCCTGCAAACAGTTGCTGCAACACGTTAGTAAACTTCACATGAAAATGTGCCTCATTCATTATTAAAGCACTGGAAGCTAAACATCCTCTGAGTCCGAAACGCTGCAATGTAAATATCATGTTACTTAGCACAATGTTTTCATTTACATATCATAAGAAGCTGGCAACATGAATCACATTCCTTATGTTTTTCAAAAAAAAATGTAATGAGATTGCAAGAAGAAACAGGGAGGGAAGGAAGCATGGGGAGAGCGAGAGAGAGAGAGCGCATGTAAACATTTTAAGTATGATGCTTACCAAAGGCAAAAGAGGGAAATAAACAAACTGTTTATTTAAAAGATTTTTACTCTCCTAGAGGCAGCACTAGAAAATTAGTAGTGTAGATTTCAATGGATAAAAAAATTAGTGACATGTTCACATTCACTTATTTCCACTTCCTCTCAGATTAAAGCAGGGCTGTCAAAGTCAAGGCCCGTGGGCCGGATTCAGATGGTGGGGTGCTTGGTTCTGGCCCTCGGGGCTACCCTAGAAACAGCAAGGACAGGTCCACAGTACCTTCTGCCAGTGAAAATGGGCGCCTGAGCTCAGTTTTTGGCTATGACAGCCTCCTGGCACCCTCTGTCAGCAAAACAGGTGGGTGGAAACTAAACAAGGAGAGAAGTAACTTAGACCTAAGCAGAAATTTCCTGACAGTTAGAACAATTAATCCGTGGAACAGCTTGCCTCCAGAAGTTGTGAGTGCTCCAACACTGGAAGTTTTTAAGAAGATGTTGGATAACCATTTGTCTGAAGTAGTGTAAGTTTTCCTGCCTGAGCAGGGGGTTGGACTAGAAGGCCTCCAAGGTCCCTTCCAACTCTGTTGTTATTATTATTGTTGTTGTTATTATTAGCTGTATCCAAGTTCATTTATCCATGCTGTATGATAAAAGTATTATTATTATTATCCTTATCTCCATTACTACCCCCTCTTATTGGTATTATGATTACTAATATTCTGTTTCCTTGCATGCACCCTAAGAGCTTCTACACCAGAGACAAATTACGTCTCTAATCACATTTAGCCAAATAAAGTATTCTATTCTATTCTATTCTATTCTATTCCATTCCATTCTGTGTTGCACCTCATGATTCTTAATAAATGTATTTTTTCTTTTATGTACACTGAGAGCATATGCACCAATGACAAATTCCTTGTGTGTCCCATCACACTTCACAAATAAAGAATTTGATTCTATTCTTTTCTGTTCTCTGTTCCATTCCTGTTATACAATGTAGTTTGCAAAGAGCACTAAAACCACTTTCCCAGTTCAGATTATGTGACAAACTATTCAGCAATGAGTCATAAAACCTTGAGGTAAATCTTGTATCTGCATGCATTGGCTACAGTTAGAAATGAATGCAAATGTTGATGTACCTTTTTGAGGAAGGTTATACATTCTTGAAAAGAAATCACACCGCTGTCACAAAAATATTTTTCTCTTGATGCTCTATTATAAATATAACTGACAAAGCAGAGAGATAATTCTGTTTACATTCAGAGGATTGTCACTCTCATACTTCTAATGAAGAGACATGCAAACTAGGCATCCCAAAGGAGGATGACAATGCAGCGGAGACTGGTGGTCAGACCATTAACTCTGGCAGATGAAGTCTCCACCAAAAAAGGAGAGATTGTGAGGTTGTCCACTTGCACTTTTGACAGCTGCACCTTCTGAGTAGCCTTCAGAAACTGAGTTATGGTGTTGTTATTTTGTGGTCAACTTGTGAGATTAATGACTGGGAATTAAGGGATTTCAATCACAATTATAATATAGTGTACATCAACATGAAGTTCGCTGAAAATTAGAAAGGACTAAACATTACAATTAAATGGGAAAACACTGGAATTTGATTTACTAATTAATACAAAATAGTTGTTATCTCTAGTCATCCTTAACTGAGTTTTGCTGACCAAGACTAAACAACCAGGCTTTAAGGATCTTTTTATAAATAACAGATGAGATATGGAAGAAGAAATAATTTGTTGTATTTAAAGCTCATAAATTACTCAAATTGTTTATCCTTGCTTTGATGGAGGGATGCATTTTTATTTATTCTTTTTACTCTTCTTTTTTTCTAGTTTATATTACTTTTTATATTTTTAATTGTAAAATTATTATTTAAAAAAGAATTGTCACTCTCAGATTTATGGGTCTTATAGTGTTCAGTGAGACAATGTCAACATTATTTTTACTAGACTCTTTAGTAAGAGATGGAACATGTCTTACTAAAACCTGCTAAATCTGAAACTCTGTTAGTGGGGAAGTACTTGGGCAACACCAGAGATAATATATTTGACCTTTTTTGGGGGGGTGGGAGGAGTATTTATACCTCCCTATAGTGTATTCTTCCTAAAACTCCAAACAACAAAATGAGCACAAATGAACAGCGAAAACTATAAAATGAAATTGTGAGAAAGGTGGAATTTTGTAAAACTAAAAAGTTCTTCACATCACTCCTATTTGCACTTTTCAAAGAAGGTACCAACAGAATGAAATGGTTTTTCAGACAGTTTGAAGTGTTTTTCTCACAGCTCATATTTAGACTATGGAATTTCCTGCCAGTAGCTGTCAATAGCTATTGCGATGGAGGCAGAATGAAAACACGAACACAAGAGCTGGAAGAAACGGGTCACTTTATTTTTTAAACATATTAAATAGCTGATTATAAACTAATAATCAGGAAATGCAGAGGCCAATCATAAAACGGGGTGGAAATTCCTGATATTAACATTCCTGGGCAACTATGGGCGTAGCTCCTTGCCGATCAAGGTGAGGGGTCAAACCCATCACCATGTTCTAGGCCACACCCACAAGGCATGTAGGAAGGGTTCACCGTCCCATCCCCATCTGAGGAAAGGGTCAGGTAAGTCCCAAGGGCATCCCCCCTCCAAATGCTCAGGCAGGTCGCCGCCTGGAGTTCCTGGTGAAGGGCCACCCATCATCTTCCAAAAGATGCCCTAAAGGAGAATGCACAGTTGCTACTGCTACCTCTTTCCGCCCCTTACCTGCCAAACCCCAGTGACCAAAAGGATAAGCTAATTGTAATCAGATTGAAACTAAAGCGTGTCGCATCCCCTAACCAATCTCCAACCTACCCTACTTCAACCTACCCTACTTCACACTCTCCAGTGTGAAGTAGGGTAGGCCGCAATAAATGTTGAGACCGTAAAAAATTCCTACTTGGCCCCTGAGAAGGCGAACCATGAGAAGCACACTGCGAAATTGAGGAGGGCGGACGGGTGTTCACTCTTCAAATGAAAGCTGGGGCGAAAAAGAGGCCTCCCCTGCGCAGCCCTATTTATAGGGCTCACAGAGCATGCCCCTAGCTGTCAAAAGTAGTTTCGTCCGGTTGCCTAGGCAACCAGCTGAAGCATGGCAGCGTTACTGGATTGCCCCTTATCGGGCGATGAGCACACCCCCGGTTGTCAAAACAGCTTTGTCTGGTTGCCTAGCAACCAGCCGAAGCCCCGGAAAAAGTGGCTGTGTTGCCTACTGTCAGGCAAGCAGCCCCGCCCCTGTTCTGTCGGGCTCTCTGGTAGAATCCTCCCAAAAATTCACAGGTACAAATTTCAGACACACACACGTTTGAAAATTCAAAACAATGTTCTTTATAATGAAAATTCACTTAAACCAAGCCCTCTTTTGGTATAGCAAAGAGCACTAGTCTCCAAACAAACTGGTAATTTATACAAGTCCCTTATCAGTCCTGTGATACTTAGCTTGCAGCTGTGAGGCAATTCACAGTCCTTCTTTCACAAAGTGAAACACACTTTGCTCTGGTTTAGTTTCAAAGCGGGGAAAAATCAGCACACAAAAAGTCAAAGTCAGTAACACAGTCATGAAACACAACAATCAGATAATCCTCCACAATGGCCAAACCCACAGGCTGCTATTTATAGCAGCCTCACTAATTACCACAGCCCCACCCAACCACAGGTGGGCTCATTTTCTTTGATAATAATCTCTCAGTTGTTGTTGCCTAGGCATCGCTCTCCGCATGCGTGGCTGTATCATTAACTCTTGTTCTGAATCCAAGGAGGAGCTAGATAATTGATCTCCTTCTGAGCTGTCTGCCACACTCTCCTCCTCTCTGTCACTCATGTCTTCTTGGTCAGAGGAGCCTTCATCTTCAGATTCCACCGGGGGCAAACCAGGCCTGCAGCATGTGGATGTCTCCCCCACATCCACAGTCCTTGGGGCAGGAGCTGGGCCAGAGCTAACCACAACAGCCCCCTGGCCCAGCTGAAGTCTTGGCTGGTTGCCGGGGCGATGGGGAGATTGCACACTATCTCACACGATCTCCCCATACCGTCTACAAGCCGGCAGCTGCGTTTTTTCCTCTCTGCCCCCTCGCAATTCCAGATTAATCGGCTGGCTGTTCATTTAATACCAAAAGCTCTTTCCTACCTTCTAAATTACTCACAGGGGAAGGGATGGCGGAAGACAGCTCATATTCTCCTGTCTAAGTTCAACATCTTCCCCAATGCCACTCCATTTGCTAAAATGTGGTGCAATAAACTGGACTATGGTAGCCTACAATATAGTCCAGCAAGTTTTAGGCTTTTATGTTGTACGCCATAAGACTGGCCACAATAAACTGGAGCCACAAATTGATATTATTTGCTTTTCTTTCCCAATCCAATGAAGCCCAGGTGCCTTGGCATTGTATTGCAATGCATTCAGTAACAGTAACTTTCTTTCCTCGGTATTGTGCTACCTTATGTGTCTTTGTTTACACAAATACAATCAAGGATTTTATCTCCAGCATGCTTTTTTCCCCACTGCACAAATTCTACTGTACTTGCAACCCAGTAGCATCCAATCTCCCCCAAAACCTCCTGCCTTAGGCCAATATAACTATCATTTACACATGTGGAGCTAAATCCTTGCGGCAACCTACTGAAAACTAGGCCTTTAGCCCTGAAATTTTCACTGTGGGGATCTCTCTTTTTCTTATACTGAGGCAATTAAGGTTTTGTGGAAGTCCACAAAGAAGGTAGACTGATGTGCTAGAAAGAACTGATTAAATTATTAAGCAACCTGCTTGCACAAGACAAAGTGTAGTGCAATATAAAGCCACAAATTTTAGTAAAATCCACATTCGAGCTTAAGATGTATATCATGCATTCTTTCTAGAAGATACATAGTATAAAACATATTGAATATTAATGAAGTATTGATGATGTTAACCCTGATGGTGTAACCTAGTATGGAAATTAAAAGTCTTCAAGGAAGCAACCAGGTTTAGAGAACATCAAGGACCACACAGTTTAGCATATATTTAAATGAAACATCTTTGAGCTACATACCATTGTTGTTCTTGCATTGGGCATACAGCACACGGTTTCCTTGTCCACATATTCCATTATAAGGGTAACAGTTTCCTTCTGAAATGCTCCAGTCATAACATATTGGATTGTCACACGGAATAGCCTCCATCAAATGTGGGCAGTTTTCAGAATTACCAATGGAATCAACCACAATGTATCTGTGCCTCATTTTGAAACCTAAGGAGGGGGAGGGAGGCAAATAGCTAAAACCAGAGGGACAAAACAATACTGAATATTTTCCAACTATCAATCCATCTTGAACATGAACAAATACAATAGAGTTAGAAACACATTTTCTCACAGTTCTAGCTCATTGTCTTTGGCTAGACAGCTCTGCTAACTTTTAAGCTGCCGTGCATATTTACAATGAAATGACAAGAAGGTGCTGTTAAAAATCTCTCAGGTTACATCGCACATCCTAAAGAAGATAAAATCATGCTTGTGCACTTTAAAAAAGAAGACAGATTATGTATTTTTCTCACTTCCTGATTCTCCTTTGCTATTTCTGATGTAAGAATTAACACATGCCACATTTGTATTGAGAGAATGTGGGAAGAAGGATAGACTCGCTGGCGAACATGACTGCTTCTCCATTATGTCTACATATTTTCATTGTTATGAAAAAGGCTATTTAACTTTCTCAATAACAAACTATACATAATATAGCTCTTTTCATATAACATTCAACTCCTGGGGAAATGTATGGCTGAACAATCTTACTCCCACTTATAATTTTACTGGTTTCTAGGTCTACTTTATGCAAGTGTATACCATTGGAGGAATTAGAGTACAGGCATAATCACTCCCATTTGATGCTTAAAGAAATATTTTTTTTAAAAAAAATCCACATTAGTTAAATAAGGAGTGGAGAGGGGCGGCATCCAAATCCAATTAATAAATAACATAAATAAATGAATGAATAAATGGAAAGGAATTTTATATGCATGAATCCTTCAATAATCATGTGCAAATCAGAATTTGACATAAAGCACATTACCAAACTAGATAACATCATCAGTGCTAGAAGATAGTGGAGTTCTCCTCTAGCACTGATAATGTTACCAAGCTGGGTAATGAAACATCTGTAAGAAAAACTACCAAGATCAGAGAGCACCAACGACCCCACAGTTGAACTCTGAAGAACAAATATTCTCTTCTGTCACTACATTAGTTTTAATGAGAAACTCATTCTCATAGAGCCAGGGTGGCTCAGTGGTTAGAGTGAAGCACTGCCGGCTATTTCAGCTAAAAGTTAGCTGTAGTTCAGCAGTTTAAATATCACCACCGGCTCAAGGTTGACTCAGCCTTCCATCCTTCCAAGGTGGGTAAAATGGGGACCCAGATTGTTGGGGGCAATATGCTGATTCTGTAAACTGCTTAGAGAGGGCTGTAAAAGCACTATGAAGTAGTATATAAGCCTAAATGCTATTGCTATTGCTATATGCTTTCTGGATTCATTTCATGACTTTGGGGTCACCATGTTCTAGTGAACCTCTGAGGCAGTGGTGTTTAAAGAAAAAAGTCAAAGAGGTAAGATTCAGGGGAACATAGTAATATGAACTAATTACCACCCCTTTTGTATTGCATCAAAATTTCATGCCTTCAAAAGGAATGGGGCTTGCCATCTGATGTCATATCCACCCTATTGTCCACTTTGAGTACACACATTTAATACATGTATGAGTAGGTGTTAGTACAGGAGTACGTGTGTGTTAGGGTTTGCCATTGTAAACTGCATATTATAAACTGTACCAAACTTGTACTGTCACTTTAAATATTACAGTTGCTACTGTAAAACTGTACTGTCACTTAAAGGGTTAATGTGCACTCAAAGAGTTAACATTTAATTGCAGAGTAAATGTTCAAGGCTATGTGGCCACTGAAGCTATAAAAGCTCATGATGGTGCCCCATCACTTCCTCGTTACTTTATATTTGCCTGAGACGGGGGAGTCGTGTCCAAGCTCTCTGCTTGTATATGCTTCGTGCTTTATCTGTATTGTATAAGCTCCATGCTTTATCTATATATTTTAGCTTTGTGCTTGTTATCTATATTCTGTATTGTTCTGTATTTGCTACGTGCATATTCTGGATTGTTTATATTTTGTTTATATGTAAATAATACTTATTTAACTAAGTCTGTGTCTTGGCTTTATCACACATCCACGCTGTATTAAAATTCTCTGCTCGGTATTGTCAAAGGTTTCATAGCATAGCTAACCGAGACAAGCCAACAGTAGGCATTGCACACAAAATCCTAATTTTTAAATAGCAGAGCTATACAGAGAGTAGAGGGGACTGGATAGTTAGTGAGTGCAGTCTTGGACTGCTTTCTTATGAAACAAAAAATAGGGTAGGTTAAACACCCAAATAGGCTAAATTTAATCATTGATTAGAATTCTGATTTGCAAAATAACTATGGTTTGCTAAAAACTAGAACACACGGTAAAGAAGCACACTTTATAAAGGGAATAAAAAGTCAAACGTATCAGGGTAAACTAAAAGGAAATATTATCCAGTATATCTGCAGAACATCAGGTTGAAGAAATACCCTACATTATGTTGAAACTTATATTCAAATTCACCTTTTCTTCCTTGAATTTCTTGGCAGACTTCATGAACGCAAGGGCCCCATGCTGACCAGGAAGAAACCACACAATCAGGAGGACATGGAATGCTACACAGTTGAGAAGAAGGAGGAACAGGAGAAAGGCAAAGTTTCTTTTCCGCAGGTCTAGTCACTTAAGAGGGGGAAAAAACATAAAAGGAAAAAGAAATTGTGTAGTTTATTGCTTTAAATCACTGGGTGTTTCTGAATTCAAATGCATTACTATGGGCAGATTCTCAGCACAGCAACCAAAGGTACATCTGAGTTCAAGCTAAAAATAGTGCAACAATCAGAAGAAATGAAACTTCTTACATTATATTTCAGTTATCTGCTTTAATTAATTGGTTGGGTTTTTTGGGTTTTAAATATTCTGACCAAAATCACAGTACCTATTGTTATGAAGAAATTGTTTTATTAGATCTACAGTTCAGGATACCATTCATCACAATTCTTTCCCATGAACCTGCCTGTAATCTTGACCTCTTGTCTCATTGTTTTCCTTTTTGATAAATTGCTGCCTTGATTATGAATGTTGCTGCTCCATCTCTGCCAGCTTTCGACATGGGGCTCTCTTATTTCCTCAAAAGATACCACTGATCATTAACTAGAACAGTGATGGCAAACCTATGGCACATGTGTCACCCGTGGCACACGATCCATATCAGAGGGCATGCAAGGTGTTGCCCTATGTCCACTAGCTGATTTTCAGCCTTGGGGAAGGCCATTTTGCCCTCCCTGAAACCCCTGAGTGCAAAAAAACAGTCCAGCAGGCAAACCAGAAGTTCATAAAAATGGACTTACAGTCTGCCCACTGTCCTGTTTTTCACACTCCAGGGCTTCAGGAGGCTTCCCTGAACCCTCTGGAGTGTTAAAAACAGCACAATGGACAAACTGGAAGTTCATTTTTCAGAATTTCCAATTTGCCCATTTAATAATAATAATAATAATAATTTATTAGATTTGTATGCCGTCCCTCTCTGAAGACTCGGGGCGGCTCACAACAACGTTAAAAACAATATTATAATGGCACAAATCTAATATTAAAAAACTAAAAACCCTATCATAATTAAAAACGAAACAGCACATACATACCAAACATAAATTATAATAAGCCTGGGGGAAAGATGTCTCAAATCCCCCATGCCTGGCGGTATAGGTGGGTCTTAAGTAGTTTACGGAAGACAAGGAGGGTGGGAGCAGTTCTAATCTCTGGGGGGAGTTGATTCCAGAGGGCTGGGGCCACCACAGAGAAGACTCTTCCCCTGGGGCCCGCCAGACGACATTGTTTAGTCGACGGGATCTGGAGAAGGCCCACTCTGTGGGACCTTATCGGCCGCTGGGATTCGTGCGGTAGCAGGCCGTTCCGGAGGTACTCTGGTCCAATGCCATGTAGGGCTTTAAAGGTCATGACCAACACTTTGAATTGTGACCGGAAACTGATCAGCAGCCAATGCAGGCCACGGAGTGTTGTAGATACGTGGGCAAATCTGGGAAGCCCCACGATGGCTCTCGCGGCCGCGTTTTGTATGATCTGGAGTTTCCGAACACTTTTCAAAGGTAGCCCCATATAGAGAGCGTTGCAGTAATCGAACCTCGAGGTGATGAGGGCATGAGTGATTGTGAGCAATGACTCCCTGTCCAAATAGGTCCACAACTGGTGCACCAGGCAAACCTGGGCAAACCCAAGCCCAAGCTTCACTGAGGCCTGTGTGCATGTGTGGTAGCAGGGTTGTGCACGCATGCACAGGGGCAGCACAGGGGATATGAATGCATGAGGGGAGGGAATGGATGTGCCTTTTTGGCACAAGAACCAAAAAAATGGTTCACCATCACTGGACTAGAATATCTGTAGGATTCTTCCTTGCTAACATCCTCTACATCTCTATCCAAGCATTCCGATGCAGTAATCCCCTTTAGTCAGTAAGCATGTCACTGCATCACATCTAAAATAATCATATCTCCTTTCTGAGTTGCCTCATGGTCTACTGCACTGCCACATCCTGATGCTAGGATACAAATGAATGACTAACCAGAATTTTAGGGGAGGTGGGAATCTTTGTTTTATGAACAAGAAGGAAAATAGGGATCAGGGGTTCAAGGCAATAGTTGAAGAACAGTTATAAACAACAAATAACTAAAGGGTATTTTACCATTAAGTCAAGCTACTCTTGAGTATCCATGGTAGTGCAAAGAATATACATTCTCTTTGTATATTTTTAAATCAGGTTTGACTTATCCTAATGGAAAAGATAAATGCTCTATTTTTTATTCTATCCTGCTTTCAAACCACATATACGATGTATATCTTTATGCAGAGAAGCATGAAATGCAGAAAGGTGCAGAAATAGGTATTTTAAAGTTTCACAGCCAATTGCTGTGAATCTGTTTCACAATTAGATAACGTTTAATTCAAAATTAACAGACAGTGGTACTTGGATACAAAGATTAATTTTATTATCACTTATTTCCAAAACAACATTGCCTCTGACATATTCATTTAGGGATTGTAGAAGCTGGCAGGAATCCAATTGACTTTACAATTAACTTTACTTCGCTTTCTGAATACTCTAGTCATTTTCCTATAGGTTCAAAAAAACAATAACCATATAGCAGAAAAGTGTAAGATAAATATTATCTTGCTTGCTAGCCATCAAACTATTTCCTTTCAACAAGTTTCATGCATTTCTTAATATGCCCTTCAGCATTGCTCTTTGTAAAACAATTTATCATTCTGTTAATTTACTGGCAAAGAAGCGAATCAGTCTCACTGCATTTTTTTCATCACAAACAGATTCAGTTTCAGCAACATAAAAACAATGTTAGCCATGTTGCTAAGTGTTCTCGCTTGTTTAGATATAGTTTTGTAATGCCCATTGGCAACAATCTATTTACTCTAGAATACACCAACAATAAATATAGTAAGTCGCATTAATTCTAAGATTAAGAAAACTAGGTAATTTCCCCCCCAAATGGAATAGTTGTAGAAATCAGAAAAATAGACCGCATCAGGCTGCAGTAATGACTCTGCAACTTTAATGCAACAAAAAAGAATCATCTTAGTGGTAGATAGATATCAAGCAATATTAGCAATTAGCCAGAAACAGAAGTTATAAGAGTACAAAGTTGCAAAATAATTATCAACTCCAGCTGCATAGCATGAAACACAAATTATTTAAAATAGGTTAACCTTAGTTAATGTAAAAATATATATAAATAACAGTAAGGAAAATCCTATTACAGTATACAGTGAACCCTCGAGTTTCGCGTCCTCAAGTATCGCGAAAGGGCTATTTCGCGAGTTTTCAACCCGGAAGTAAACTCCACCATCTGCGCATGCGTGCCCTTCCACGCATGCGTAGATGGTGGAGTTTCCCCGCCGGGCAGAGGCTTCCCTGGGTCTTCCCCCTCTTTCTCTATGTTGCTTCTTCCTCTCTCACACTCTCTTCCTCCCTCTCTCATCTCTTTCTTTCCTTCTCTCTCTTTCTCTATCTCTCCCCCTCTTGCTCTCGAGCGGCCGCCTAGCAGCTGATCTGCTCAGCAGCGCAGCAGCAGCGAGGAGCCGAAGATCTTCGGCTCCTCGCTGGTGCTGCGCTGCCGAGCAGATCAGCTGCTAGGCGGACGAAGGAACCTTCCCTGGGTCTTCCCCGCCGGGATCTTCGGTTCCTCGCTGCAGCCGCGCGCCCCTCGCCTTCGCCTCACCTGGCGGGCGAAGGAGGGCGCAGCTCCGGCCGCTCGCCTCGGAGCCGGTCTGCCTCACTGCCTCCAGTCCGCGGCAATTCCCCTCAGCACGCTGCCGGATCCAGCGGGGGAGGGGGGGAAGCGAAGGCGCGGCGATGGGCAAGGGCTGCCAGTGAGCCTTCTCCGTCCCTTTCCTGCTGCACCGGTCTGGGGCCAAGTGGGCGGGGGGGCGGTCGGGACCTCGCCTGTCTCCGCCGCCCGCATCGCCCCTCCGGCGGGCCGGCCTCCCCCGCCCGCCTCTGCTGCAGCCGCCACCGCCTCCCCGACTGGCACAAAAGGGCCCCGCCCGCCCCGCCCCGAAGCTTACCTTGCGGCGGGATTCCCTCCCCCCGCAGCCAAAACTAAAAGCCTGTCTCTTTTTTTTCTTGCGGCGAGCCCAAGCCGTTTCTCTCTCGACCGCAGCCGAGCTTCCCTCGGCCCCCTTTGGCCACGTCGCCTCCTCCCCGCCTGCCTTTCCTCGCCAAGCGCACGAAAAAAAAGAGAGAAGGCTTCTACCAGAAGCCGGGTGATGGCGGAGGAGCTCCGAAAGCTGGCTAGCGGCTTTTCCCCCGCAAGAGATCCTTCATGCCCCTGCCCGCCGTCCCCGGCTTCTGGTAGAAGCCTTCTCTCTTTTTTTTCGTGCGCTTGGCGAGGAAAGGCAGGCGGGGAGGAGGCGACGGGGCCAAAGGGGGCCGAGGGAAGCTCGGCTGCGGTCGAGAGAGGAACGACTTGGGCTCGCCGCAAGAAAAAAAGAGACAGGCTTTGAGTTTTGGCTGCGGGGGGAGGGAGTTAGGAAAGTCCTACTTCTCTCCCCGCAGCCAAAACTAAAAGCCTGTCTCTTTTTTTTCTTGCGGCGAGCCCAAGCCGTTCCTCTCTCGACCGCAGCCGAGCTTCCCTCGGCCCCCTTTGGCCCCGTCGCCTCCTCCCCGCCTGCCTTTCCTCGCCAAGCGCACGAAAAAAAAGAGAGAAGGCTTCTACCAGAAGCCGGGGACGGCAGGCAGGGGCATGAAGGATCTCTTGCGGGGAAAAAGCCGCTAGCCAGCTTTCGGAGCTCCTCCGCCATCACCCGGCTTCTGGTAGAAGCCTTCTCTCTTTTTTTCGTGCGCTTGGCGAGGAAAGGCAGGCGGGGAGGAGGCGACGGGGCCAAAGGGGGCCGAGGGAATCCCGCCGCAAGGTAAGCTTCGGGGCGGGGCGGGCGGGGCCCTTTTGTGCCAGTCGGGGAGGCGGTGGCGGCTGCAGCAGAGGCGGGCGGGGGAGGCCGGCCCGCCGGGGGGGCGATGCTGGCGGCGGAGACAGGCGAGGTCCCGGCCGCCCCCCGCCCGCTTGACCCCGGGGGGCTGAAGGGAGCCGGGCGGGGGAGGGCGGGGGCTACTCGGTTCTTCCTCAGCCGGGGGTAGCCGGAGCGCCGGCCAGGCGGGGGCGGGCGAGGCGTGGCGGGGGCTGCGGGGCGCGCCGGGCTCCAAGTTGCCGCGCTGCCTTTGTAAACCTGCCCGAACGAGGGAGGCGAGGGAGCCCCTTTGTTGGCCGGCGGCCTGGCCGGCCCTTGGCGCGCGGTGCCCGCGGGGACTGCTGCGGCGGGGACTGCCCACTGCCTTCGCCCAGACCAGAGAGGCGTCGCTCGGCTGGGCTGGTGGATCCGCGGAGGCGTCGCCGAGGCCGGGCTGAGCGGCGCTGTGTTGGGAGCCCGTGCCGTGGGAGCGGGCAGCTCGGCCTCGCTGCGGCGGCGGCTTTGCGGGTCCTCGCTGGCGGCCTTTTCCCTCCTCCCGCCGGGCGGAGGAGGCTGCGGGGCTTTCTAAAGGGAGGAAGAACTTGCTATCGAGCCTGCTAATGAAATCCAACCGGCGGAGGGTCTGAAATTCCATCCGAGGGGAAATGGGGGAAAAAATCCCAGCCGGGAGCGTGGCGCCAGGCATTGTTCTCCGGACCCCGCCCGCAGCCTGGAGAGGGAAAGGGCCGCCGTGGGTTGGATTTCATTAGCAGGCTTGGGAAGCGGAGCTGGCAACGGTGGGTGAAGGGCGGGCGGCGGTGGAAGTAAAAACACCATCTGCGCACGCGCGGATGGTGTTTTTACTTCCGCACCGCTACTTCGCGAAAAATCGATCATCGCTTGGGGTCCTGGAACGGAACCCTCGCGATGATCGAGGGTTCACTGTAATTCTCTTTTCCCCCTTAAAGGCCACTGAAGACTTCATAATGATAACTACAGTCAGTTGTTTTGGATTGTTATCACTAACTTCAGATCATATAGAGGGAAAGTGAATTTGATGTGCTCATAACCCTGTAAAAATCCTTCATAAATGGGAAAATGCAAGAGACACATTTATTCCCTAAGCTTAACTAAGATATGGTCCTGTTTAATGTTTCCAAATGTTTCCAGCTCAAGGAATCTGGTGCTCGTAGCTATTATTTGTGAAACTAAGCCATCCCTAAAAGTTTAATACACAAAATAACCTTGTATGTTCCACCTGAGTAATAGCAACACAATAGCTTTCTTTGCCAGATATTGTTTTTAATACTATTTCTAAACCATTTGTATCAAAATCACATTTAAGTAAGATATAATAATTTCATATCCTAAGACATATGGTGCAGAACTGGGTGCCTATCAAAACAAAATCAAGCACACTTTCAAAGACTTCTTCTGGCAAAGACCCCCTCTATTTACATCATAACAGTAATTAAACTCTTCAACAACTGACGCAGGTCAAGTTTTCCAATGGAATCTGACGGACTACCAAAAATGTGTCTTGAAGAACAGATTGGCATTCTTAAACTGACCATTACAGGTGTGGGGAACTATGGTCCTTTTATTACTTGTGGACTTCAAATCCAAGAATTCCTGAGCCATCCATGATGACTCAGTAATTCTGGGAGTTGAAGTCCAGAAGCCATAAAAGGGCCCGTAATTACCCACCTCTCATATAAAATGTACAAAATCATTGAACCACAGGTGGGATTCAACCTATTCTCTTCTCTGAACAGTTAGTAAATTGCTTATGCAGTTTGGAGAACCAGTTAAAAATAAAGTGCAGAAGAGTGGTTTTATTTTTTCTTCTTTCAGTTAATAGCTCCACTTAACAGTTGAAGCTAGAATGCAGCCGATATATGCTGAATCAAGTCATTAAACAACAGAAACTGAAAGGATTAGGGAAGGGAAACCCATCAATCACCCATCTGGGGATGGGATTAACCTCTTCCCTTCAGGAAGAAGGACAAGATTACAAACATTTTCATTATAAAGAGTATTAAGTAACACTTATGTGATATTCCCTGGAGTTTCCCAAGACCTTTTATAGCTGCTGCAGTATTGGTACTTCTTGTTTCTCCTTGGGGGAAAAGATATAGGAGCGGACAATTATGTAGCTTGATCATATAGGCCACATATTTAATCCATGCGTGGTCTAGCCAGCTGTATTGCCTCTGCTTTGAAGCACCCAATTTAGAACATAGAGAACATAGAATGATAGAGTTGGAATGGTTAATGGCTTTTGGCAGTACATCCAAGTTTTCAATTAGGCTGAGCAGCTACTCTTAGTTCCTCTCTCAGCTGCTGTGTTTGCTTTGGGGTTGACTTTAAAAAAAAAAAAGTTTTCTGCATTGTTTAGTGGTTCCTGGCACTGTTCTTTTAGGGTGTACTTCCCTCATTCTTTTTAAAAGCCTCTAGTGATGGAACACCCACAATTTGAATCCCACCACTGCATTGAAACTGCTTGACTCAGATAGACTTCAGGCCAAGGCAATATTCAAAGAGCCTTGTACACTAATGCTCAAATCAACCCTGAGTCACTTGCATACATAATGAGGTGGAAATGCCCATTAAGATTAAAAAGTCTTGAATTGTCCCCATTCGAGTCTGATTCTGAGTCAGACTCATTGTCGGGGTTTTTTTTTAATTCAACAAGACTTTTTAATCTTAATGGGCATTTCAACTTCATGATATATATAAGTGACTCAGTGCCACTTTCCGATAAAATATGTTTGTGAAGCACCAGAAATAGAAGACATGGATGTCCTATTCAGCTACTATGTGCCCAGTAAGAGTTCAGAATTTACAAACATTATTTGACAGAACTACAAAAAGGGACCATAATAAAATACAGTACAAACATATTTTTTGCAAGGTAACAACGTAGTCCAGGTATTTATCTTTACAGATTCAATTTAGTTTAAACAGTATTAATAATTATCAGTCAAGACAACAGTACTCAAATAATATAATGTGCTACTTTTATTTTATATTAATATTATAAAATAATATAAAAAGGAATAAATATATGTTTTAAAAATCTACAGTATGCTTGGTACAAAGGATACAATGGTACAAAAGTAAATTGGATTAAATTGGCACAAAGTAAATTTAGTATTAAAAATTCCTACATATTATATTGATCTTAACTGTAATCCTGGGTGCTTAGAACAACAGATATTTACACTCCCTAATACTGATAAAAAGAAAAACAAACACAAAAACAAATGATATCTTTGATTTTTTCTCTCTCTCTCTCCCACTACCCTTTCAATCTCTTAGAAAGAATATTGCAGCTTCTTATGGTTATTTAACTATATATTCTCTACAGATTGGAAAATATCAGCAGGCTGAATTGAGAGCTCTCCCAAATACAACAACAAAAAACACCTTAGAATGGCTTTAAAAAAATGAAAATATCAAGACAGATTGTCTTTCAGAAGAACTATTGGAACTGACTTCTCTTTAGTCAATATTAAAGTCTCAGGAATCATGATACCCACAGGAGAAAAGTCAATACATGCCTGATGTGTGCTAAAATCTTTTGAACTTATTTGTTACTTCACTTTAAGGCAAGTAAAATATGAAAGCACTGTACAGTCTGTTAAGTGATTCTATAAGTATGTATTATATTGTAGGTTCACATCTCATTATTTCTCTATATATGAAATATTTATTATATTTAAAATGTAAGTATGCCAGTTTATCAGTAATTGATGAATCACATTGCTATATAGTTTTAAACTATTATAGTTACTATATTATTATACAATTACAACATATAACAATGGTCCTAAAATTATAAGAACCAAAGAGTAAACCACCTGCATATTATTTTTAATTGGAATAATTAATCCAGTGTCAATTTACTGGACAATTTTGAGTTTGCTGATCTATGTAGAGGTAAACATTGTGGCCCAAAAATATATATTTATTTTTTCTGAAAAGCATAAATCTTTTCTAAAATAGATATGAGTCGGGTATCTTAGGCTTTAGCTGTTAACTTATAAAAATACCAAAGACAACAATCCATTAACTTTAACTTTTAACAGGAAAAATAACTCTTTTAAGTGGAGACTGAAAGAGATGCTGCAAAAGGAAATGGTAGTGAAGAATTGTAAAAAGTAGTAAAAAGGGTTTGTTTGTTTTTAAAGAATAATCTTAATAAAGGTACAAGACTAAAAACAGTATGGGATGAAAGCAAAGCTTTTGTAAGAGGGTATTTTTATACAACAAAATAGTGAATTTAAGAAGAAAAGGAAATAGAAAGTGCAAGTGATTTTGGATGAGATTAAAAAAAATCACCAACGAGCACAATTATTACCCATCAAATTAAGCTTCTAGAGAGCCATTTATATTAACTGTGAGAGATGGAAATAAAGATAAAACCATGCAAACCAAAGTTGTTTTGAATTTTCATATACACCAGGAAATGATTGGCATATAAATTGAGAAAAAAGAAAGAAAAAGTAGTAATACAAAAACTGGAAGAAGAATATTCTGAAAAGCCGATAATGCAAACATGTTAAACATTTTTATTCATTATTATTCTACTTTATATAAAGGTCAAGAGCAAATAAGACAGAATTTCAAGTACAATTATATATCAACAATGAACCACTAATTTAAATTTGCTTGGAATAGCCTCAGTCATGGTTGACTAATCTATTACGTTACTTAAATTAATGTGTAAAAGGGACTCAGCAACAGAGAAGTGACACAGTACCAGGAAATAGTAAAACTTCAACAAGATCTATCTGACTCAATACTGTCCTAAAAACAGTAGTTCTAGCCATGCAATATCCTCTATTTCTAAACTGACTGGGAAATATTAGTCGTACATAATAGCTAGTGGTGTGCATAATTGACATTTACCATGAGGAAAGAGTCAAGAATAACCAACCTATTATGGCCTTTTTAAGACTTGCTATACAGTGATCCCCCGAGTTTCGCGATCTCGATCATTGCGAAACGCTATATCGCGATTTTTCCACCCGATGACGTCACTCCCTTCCTTTCTCATCTTTCTTTCTCTATCTCTTTCTCTATCTTGCTTCTTCCTCTCTCACACTCTCTTCCTCCCTCTCTCATCTCTTTCTTTCCTTCTCTCTCTTTCTCTATCTCTCCCCCTCTTGCTCTCGAGCGGCAAGCGAGCAGCCGGGCAGGCGGGGCGAACGGGCAAGCGGCAAGCGATCTTGGGGTTTCCCCTTTGCCTAGGCGGCGGGAAGACCCAGGGAAGGTTCCTTCGGCCGCCCAACAGCTGATCTGCTCCGCAGCGCGGCAGCAGCGAGGAGCCGAAGATGGGGTTTCCCCGTTGCCTGGGCAACGGGGAAACCCCATCTTCGGCTCCTCGCTGCTGCCGCGCTGCGGAGCAGATCAGCTGTTGGGCGGCCGAAGGAACCTTCCCTGGGTCTTCCCCGGGTCTTCCCCGCCGCCCACACGCAAACTCTACCATCTGCGCATGTGCGGCCATGGAAAAAGGGGCGCGCATGCGCAGATGGTGTTTTTACTTCCGCACCACTACATCCCGAAAAATCGATTATCGCGAGGGGTCTTGGAACGGAACCCTCGCGATAATCGGGGGATCACTGTATTATCTTTAAGGCATACTGTGTAGGCTGCTGCCATTGTGTGAAGATTTAAATGCTATTGCTAGATATTTCTACCTTCAGTTTCACAGCAGCAATTATCCAGGTGGTAAGCTATTCCAAAGCTCACTGTCTTGCTATTAAGCAATCAACACAGTATTTTGGGCCATCCTATTAAGCAATCAACACAGTATTTTGGGCCATCCCACCATGATGAATATAGCAGATTTATAACATACAAAAGATAGGAGCAAGGCAAGATATTCAGGGCATCTAATCATTCAGTAAAGAAGCTCTAATGTAGGAATTTATTAATATGATTTAAGAAGAGTCTTTGCAATGATCCACATAAATTCATGCATTTACAATCACAAACAAAAAGACTTTATTAAGGTCTATTGTGTAGCAGTTATCAAAAAGCAAATATTTTATTTGCTCCGAAAACATTGCTATATACTCTAGTAATATATACCGTGTTTCCCCGATAGTAAGACCCCCCCCGATTGTAAGACATATGGGGGGTCTCAGGGGGGTCAGCTAATATAAGCCATACCCCGAAAGTAAGACATATGTCTTACTTTCGGGGAAACACGGTACTACGTAAAAGCGAGGGAGCTGTGCGCGGTGGCGCGCTGCGCCCAGAGCTTGGGCCACCCGGCGGGCGAGGCAGCGGCCCTGGCCGAAGTGGCGCAGCTCTGGCTGCGGCACGAGCGGGAGCTCCGACTGCGCTTCCTGTGCAAGCCCAATGCCGACAAAGAGACGTCCAAAGGCGGACCCTTGAAGCTCAGCGACATCGGCCGGTAAGCTTCGGAGATGCTGGGTGGGCGGGCGAGGCGCCGGAGCTGCGCCCTCCTTCGCCCGGCTCCTTTCCGGCAGCTCCCCACGCGCCCTTCGCCTCGAGCTCCCTCCGGAGCCTGCCGCCGCCGCCACGCTTCCTCCGCCGGCCGAGGAGTCCTCCTTATCCGCACCAGGTTTGGAGTAAGGCTTGAAGCTGGACTTGTCCTCGGCGGGCGAGGCAGCGGCCCTGGCCAAAGCGGCGCGGCTCTGGCTGCGGCACGAGCGGGAGCTCCGACTGCGCTTCCTGCGCAAGCCCAACGCCGACAAAGAGACGTCCAAAGGTGGACCCTTGAAGCTCAGCGACATCGGCGCCGAGGACAAGTCCAGCTTCAAGCCTTACTCCAAACCCGGCGCGGATAAGGAGGACTCCTCGGCCGGCGGAGGAAGCGCAGCGGCGGCGGCAGGCTCTGGAGGGAGCTCGGGCGGTGGCCGCTCCGCCGCTTCGACCAGGGCCGCCGCCTCACCCGCCGGGTGGCCCAAGCTCTGGGCGCAGCACGCCACTGCCAGCTTGGGCCACCCGGCGGGCGAGGCGGCGGCCCTGGCCGAAGCGGTGGAGCGGCCACCGCCCGAGCTCCCTCCGGAGCCTGCCGCCGCCGCGCTTCCTCCACCGAAAGGCGCCCGCCAGAGGCCGGTAAACTTTGGAGACGCTGGGTGGGCGGGCGAGGTGAGCGGCCGGAGCTGCGCCCTCCTTCGCCCGCCTCCTTTCCGGCAGCTCCGGACGGGGCGGGCAGGCGGGGATGCGGATGTGTCTCCGTGTGTTTGTGTGTGGGGGGGGAGGGTGCTACTACTTTTTACCGGACACGGGTGTTGCGGGTTTGGGTAGGTCGGTTGGCCGGGTGTGTCTTATTTTTTCCAATATAAGACATACCCCGAAAGTAAGACATAGGTGGCTTTTGGGGGTAAAAAGAAAGTAAGACACTGCCTTACTATCGGGGAAACACGGTAGCAGGCTTCACAGAAATATTATTAGGATAGTATATACATGTATGGATGGATATATAATTGGGTATGTTCACTACCTTAAGTTACTTGAATATTGATAGTGGCAGGATGAATTGCTGTTGCTTCTTTCCCTTTTGTGTACTGCCTCTTTCTCTCCCTTGGGGATAAAGTAGGGCTAGAAGGCATTACTTTGGAGGTATTTAATGCCTCATTGCCTTACTCTACCCTCCCCCCCAAGAGAAAGAGGCAATATGCAAAAGGGAAAGAAGCAACAGTAATTCCACCTGTTAGCACAACTAAGCTAGCAACAACAAAGCTAATTGCAGGAGGGAAAAAAACGTGTGGGCCTATGACGCAGCAATGAGCAAACTGAGCATCATTATATAAGATCAACTATGTCTTCAATGGGGATTTTAATACTCTGATGAAGTTAGTAGAGGACTAACGAAAGCTAAGTAATTTTAGTAGTTTTAAATAAATTTTAAACATCCCGGAGATCACGATGGTTATTGCTTCTTCATTTATAAAATAAACCTGGAACTCACATTTTTAGGACAATTCTTAGTATGTATGTATGTATGTATGTATGTATGTATGTATGTATGTATGTATGCATGCATGCATGCAGGGGTGGGCTATTGCCTGGATTGGGGGGTGGGCACACAGTGTGCTAGTAAAAATGGAGCTCCATCCCAGAGCACCCAATTTGCACTGAAAGATGTTGAAAGAAAATGCAGGCTGTCCTGCATAAGCCACGCCCACAGTGTGGTAGTAAAAATTTTGGTAGCCTTTCACTGTATGTATGTAATGTAATCACCATTCCACAAAATGGCTTCTACTGGTTCACAAAAAAACAATTAGTGCCACTAAAAACTTTCCATAACACAGTCTAATTTAAACTGTAAATAAAAAAAAACACAAAACCCTTACAGATGAAAAACAAATTAATGGGAGAAACCAACCAGCATCTCTTAATATCTCAGACATATCAACTATTTTATGAAACAAAACAGGGTGAAATGCTCCTGGTTCACTCATGCCTATCAGTCGTTGGAGAGCCAGTTGTGAAGGAAGTGCAAGCTTCACCCACCTGCCCGGACATTGCAATTTGGTGGTTCTTTTACCCTCTGTACATGCACAGAATGCTTTGTAGATGGTCAGAGAGTAAAAGAACCCAAATGGGGCATTTGGGTGCATGGGTGGAGCCTCATGCTGCCTTTGTGACAGGCTCTCTGATGACTGACAGGCACGAGCGAACCGGGAGCATTTCACCTCTGAACAAAACTATTTCAAATGGCATTGCCACTAAGGACTATGCTAATCATTGATTGGTAACAGAGATTATACCACTTCTTCCCCTGTTGAGTGAACAGGGGAAGTTCCATTTCCAGGATGAAAAGCCTTAAGAATCAAGCCACATCAGACTTAAGACTAAAACTAGTATTTTGAAAGACCTCCATTTGTAACCAGTGCTAAGCTCTCAAAACCAATGTGATAAAGGTTCTTGACCACTAACATTCAGGCTACAGTATTCTATATCAATGTAGTTTACCCCACAAAAAAATATTTTATTTTTTTATAAAATTTTATTATTTTCAAAGACAAAACAAGACATACATACATAAAAATAAAACAACAAAACATGTAACACAAAAGGAGGAGCTTCAATCGCTCTGCTCTTGATCGAAGTCTCTGGTAAAAACCTATTTGTTAATTAGATCATATCAAAGGAAAAAATCACATATTTCATGTTACTGTTATATATGCCCCAAAGGTTTTTTAAAGGCAGTCGCCTAAAATGCATTGCTGCAGGCTGAGTATGAAAAAGCCACAAGTCACATTTAATATCTGTTCCTTCCACTTTCAGTATTAAGGGGGAGAAAATTGATCTCAAATTAAATTTAGCTCTTTTCATGCATTTACATCTTTGAATTTTCAGACTTCCCTGGAAAGTAGGCTACCTGCATATTTACAATTATAAAACCTAAATAATACATCTATACCTTCTTTACTGAGAGCATACAGTATGTAGCAATGACAAATTCCTTGTGTGTCCAATCACACTTGGCCAATAAAGAATTATATTCTCTTCTGTTCTGTTCTACTCTACAAGAGTCAGCTGTTAGCCATTAATTATGCCATTACTTTATGATGTAGGAGTAGGCGTTGCAGAACATGGGGAAGGAGTTAAAAGAAGGGACCAGTCTAGAATCTCTACAAATCCACAAGTGGACTAAGTTATTTATTTATGATTTGATTTGATTTGATTTGATTTGCATGCCGCCCCTCTCCGTAGACTCGGGGTGGCTAACAACAATAATAAAACAACATATAACAAATCTAATATTTAAAATAAGTAAAAACCCTTATTAAAAACCAAACATGCACACAAATATACCATACATAAATTGTATAGGCCTGGGGGGAAGAAATATCTCAATTCCCCCATGCCTGATGACAGAGGTGTGTTTTAAGGAGCTTATGAAAGTCAAGGAGGGTGGGGGCAATTCTGATCTCTAGGGGGAGCTGGTTCCAAAGGGTCAGGGCCGCCACAGAGAAGGGTCTTCCCTGGGTCCCACCAAATGACATTGTTTGGTTGACGGGACCCGGAGAAGGCGACTCTCTGGGACCTAACCAGTCGCTGGAATTTGTGCGGCAGAAGGCAGTCTCGGAGATATCCTGGTCCAATGCCATGAAGGGCTTTATAGGTCATAACCAACACTTTGAATTGCGACCGGAAACTGATCGGCAACCAATGCAGACTGCGGAGTGTTGGTGTAACATGGGCATACCATGGGAAGCCCATGATTGCTCTCGCAGCTGCATTCTGCACGATCTGAAGTTTCCGAACACTTTTCAAAGGTAGACCCATGTAGAGAGTGTTTCAGTAGTCGAGCCTCGAGGTGATGAAGGCATGAGTGACTGTGAGCAGTGACTCCCGGTCCAAATAGGGCCGCAACTGGTTGCCCAGGCGAACCTGGGCAAATGCCCCCCTCGCCACAGCTGAAAGATGTTTCTCTAATGTGAGCTGTGGATCGAGGAGGACGCCCAAGTTGAGGACCCTCTCTGAGGGGGTCAGTGATTCCCCCCTCCCCAGGGCGATGGACGGACAGATGGAATTGTCCCTGGGAGGAAAAACCCACAGCCACTCTGTCTTATCAGGGTTGAGTTTGAGTCTGTTGACACCCATCCAGACCCCAACAGCCTCCAGGCACCGGCACATCACATCCACTGCTTTGTTGACTGGACTAAGTCCAATCTCCTCTCCTTGAATTCTGTAGCCTCTTATCTAACACCAGGCAGATGCTGTTAATTGAGAAGATTCCTGTGCATTGGCTGTTTAAGTAATACATCAGTTTAATCAGTTTCCTTCATGTATGGACTTGCTCTGTTGTGTCTGACAATGTAGCTTTAATCTGATCCATTCTAGTTATACAAATGTTTGGCAGCAAACCATTAATCAATAGGTGAATGTCCCAATAATGTAAAACTAGCTAGAATATGCTTATAATTTGTCAGAAGGGATGCCATTTATCAAGACAATTGAGCCCCTCAGAATAGATACATATTTTTATTACCTATGCCCACTTTAGGAAAACAAATCAATTCATTTCATCATTTCCTTCTATACTTTATTCTTCATTATCCTGTTTCCTGTATTTGAGAAAAGGTAAGGTCCTGGTTGTTATCTATTTTATATTTTATTCTGTGCCCAATTTCTGTGCCCAATTTCAATTTCAGCTCATCCATTAACCAATTTCACATGTTTACAGGCTGCTTCTCAATGACACAATCACACCTTGAGGCTAGAGAATCACTATTATGGATCCTAACTCATCAAATCAGTCCTGCAGCAGGTAAGACATTATTTCTAGCCTTACAAAATCCTCATGAAAAACCAGCATTCATTCATTTTCCAGTTTATGAGAAAGTCACATAACTATTGATTGTACTGATCATATGTCATATCCCTTATCCTCATCAGCCCTCACTGGCAGAACAATTAACATTTTTTGTTACTGTTTGCCTTTTAAAGTAAAACAGGAGAGAAAATACAACAGAAGTAGATATAAAAAAGAAAAACAAATATATGAGGTTAAAATTAATTATAGGTTGTACATGGCATTGAAGATGGAAGAGGGTCTGAAAATATGTGGCTATTGATTTAAGGTCATATTGCAATAAATTACCCTTGTAATTAGAGGATTATTGCCACAAATAATTCGATGTTTGGAAAACAACATGAAAAATTAAGCACAGAAAATAATCCTTTGTAGTGGCTAACTGAAACCCCTTTTTGGATCTATCACATTGAATTCAGCAGAGCTTACAGCTTCAATATTAATGATTTCAGAGTCACTGGACTCTATAGATCCATTTATAGATTGCAATTAAGTAATAAGTAAGGCTATTAAATTATATCCCCTATATTACAATCAGGGTTTTTAGTATATTTTTGGCTCTTAGAGAGGTGATATGAGAAAGTAGAGAGCTGTATTTTATGCTTCCCCTTAACATCAAACCACTTTATCTCCATAAGCCATTCATGCCCATGTCTCTATCTCCGATGTGCTTTCTGGTTTTCTTAATCTCATGGCTGAACTGTATTATTATTTAATCTGGAGATTACAGCAGGCAAAAATCAGTATATGACCCTTCGCTATATCTTAGGGCAAAATGAAAGGTTATGTAAACCACATCATCTGAATAAGAAAAGGAATGGATTAGTTTAATCCTAAATACATAAGAGTATATTACATGAAGTACATAAGAAAGGAGGATAAGAGGAAATAAAAGGAAAGAACAGGTATCCAGGAGTGTTGGCTACTTGTCCAATATATTCTGTTTTATTAGATTACTATTTTTCTTCCTGAAACAAACATGCATGTTGTTTCAGGAAGAAAAATAGTTTCTGAACTATTATTTTTTAATTATATATTTTTATTTTATTATATTATTATTGTTTCTTTCCCAAGCCCTAAAATATTCAACCTTAGATTGTCTACAGTTGACCTCTCCTCTTTTCTAAGAGGTCTGTAAGGGGTGTGCATAAGTGCAACATTGTGCCTACTGTCCCTGTCCTATTGTCTTCTTTTATCATTACTTTCTATGTTATGTTTATATAAACAACTATCCTATACTCGATTGACAAACAAATAAATGCATTATTCCATAAGAGAGACAGAAATCCAGTTGTAGGCACACATTTTAGGAGTATATGTGGTTGGGCCCATG
Source organism: Erythrolamprus reginae (assembly GCF_031021105.1). NCBI lineage: Eukaryota > Metazoa > Chordata > Lepidosauria > Squamata > Dipsadidae > Erythrolamprus > Erythrolamprus reginae. The sequence goes on along the minus strand of NC_091950.1, from coordinate 167,979,520 downwards.
CAAGACCTTATTCTGGGATTTCTCCATGCACCTTGTAATCAAGTCCCAGATGTGCATACTATTAATGCCAAGAATTGAAGTCCATCAAAGTCTTGCTCAAAACAGTCCTACTCCATCTGGATAAGTATCTGCTTCAGAAAAAGCTGATTTGAGTTTTGCCAGGGACCAGGCCTTAAGTGTATAAAGTCCTTTCAAATTTCCAGTAACCCTCAGATTTGGTCCTGGGCCTCTTTCCTGACTTTTTTTAAACTGACAGAATGAATCCCCCTGCATGACCGCCTGATCAATACCTTTCTTAAAAGTAAACACCTGATGATAAAACAATGAATAGATGGTCGGGGTCTCTGAGGTGCATATCAAGCAGAAGCTGAGGGGAAAAACAATAAGCCAAGATGTTTCAATCAAAAGGATTTAGAATCGGACCAGAATATCTCCAGGACCGCTTCTGCCGCACGAATCCCAGCGACCGGTTAGGTCCCACAGAGTTGGCCTTCACCAGGTCCCATCAAGCAAACAATGTTGTTTGGCGGGTCCCAGGGGAAGAGTCTTCTCTGTGGCGGCCCCGACTCTCTGGAACCAGCTCCCCCCGGAAATTAGAACTGCCCCCACCCTCCTTGCCTTTCATAAACTCCTTAAAACCCACCTTTGCCATCAGGCATGGGGGAATTGAGACATCTCCCCCCGGCCTATACAATTTATGTATGGTATGTTTGTTTGTGTGTATGCCTACTTTAATAATGGGGTTTTAATGTTTTTAAATTATTAGATTTGTCATGAATTGTTTTATTGTTGTTGTGAGTCGCCCCGAGTCTATGGAGAGGGGCGGCATACAAATATAATAAATAATAATAATAATAATTAAAAAATCATTTCAAAACAGCGATTTAAAATGGAATCAATTTGTTTGTGTTGTAGTAGGAGTCCATTTTTATATAGAATTCTGAGGTTATAAGGGCTGCCCTTTATTTTTGGAAAATAATGTTTCGATATTATTGGGCTCTGTCTTTTAAACAAAATAAAATATACCAATTATATGCTGGACTGAGAAGAAAGTAAAGGATACTCTGAGAGCTTCCATATATCTCTTCTGAAATGAACAGGCAACCCAGATAGTTCCTAATGCACTGTATGTACTCTATACCCTACACATCAAGGTCAACAAATTCAAATCCTGATGGAGGATTTGAAACGCATAGAATAATGTCTGGCTACCAATGTCTGATAAATCCCAAATAGGATGAAAGCAATCATGTAGTGCCTCCTGTGGCCAATATAACTAAAAACTCCATGTGGGTTACATACTGTGTTAAAACCCTTTTACATGGGGGCATGACAAAAATGTAAAATCTGAATCTCCCTGCTCTGAGTGCTTCGGGGAAGGTGGACTTTATACCATTCTGAGCTCTTCTAAAGAAAGAATTTGCTTTTATTGTAATGTATTAAAACAGCAGTATTAACTGGTCTTTGATGTTTATTATGGGAAACATTGCCCCTTCGATTTTAAAGCAGCATAAAACTTTGGAAAATCTTTTCCCCACAGCTGTGAACTAAACCAATTAGCCATGATTTTTCCTAATTAATTCTAAGAGCTGACTTCTATAAGTTGGCTGCATTGCAATACTTTTATATTTCAAATTAGACAATTTCAAAGCTCTGCTTTTATGGATTGGATCAAGCCAGTCCTCTTTTTTTTTTTAATGGTTCCATGTCTGTTCAGTAAAACTTTGACACCAGGGCAACCATCCAGAGGAAAGAAAGCAGAAGATAACACACATAGCAGAACTGCTAATGAACATAGTGAACAAAGGAAGTGATTATCTTGTTCACTTTATAAAGAGTTTTGCTGCAAAAGCTGAATATAAGCTTAGTAGAAGGCAAAAGTCTTCTTTGTGGTGGGCGGGGTGGCAATAAAGGTGCCCAACCCCCACTCTTACAAATGGACATAATCTATAATCAGCAACAGCTAGCAAAGAATTCAGGCCAAGCAACGTCTCTTAAAGATGGACTCGTTTTTTCTTCACAAACAAGCCAGTTCTGGGTTTCTGGTACAGGATTTTGACCACCATTTCTGCACTAAAAGTGTATTTTTTCAAAAGAGTGGATATTTAAAATAAATACAAAACATTTTATTTTATTTATTTAAATTTTTGCACCGCCCATCGCTCATACCAAAAGATTCTGAGCAGCTTGAAGAACAAGATAAACGATTACAGGAATAAAACATTAAATCACTGGATGTAAAAAGTTAAAGCATTACAGTTAAGATTAAAACAGATGTAAAGAGCCAATGTGTAAACAGAATGGAGGTGGATGCTTCTACTGATCTACTAATCACCTCCAAAATGGGATACTCCCCATCAAAATGAGTCAGTTTGACAAACTAAAACAAACACCCATGATTATTATCTGACAATTCCGTATCAGCTAATATGTCTACTCTTTCAATACCATTTTTACTTCAAAATCTACATATATGCATACTACATGATATTAATTTTTTTTTTTTACTTAACTGCAATCGTAATTTTAAAAATACTTTTCCAATTTTGCTATGAAGTATGTATTCTGCCTTTCCATTTTTATTTCATGTCAGTTTGGTTATTTATTCAGATTGAATTACACAAACTCAAAGCAAGATATGAGGCAGCTAAAACATGGGATTTTCTCTCTCTCTCTCCCTTTCTCTCTCTCTCTCACACACACACACAAAATCCCTATTTCACCAGAAGAGATAGAAATAATTTCTATGTACCTTCCTTTGTCTTGTGCATTTCCTCCCAAGTTGTCTGGGCACAGTAGACCTCACGGATCTGTATCCCACCTCCACAAAGTGTTACATGCTTATCCAGTCGAGGATCCTGTCTTTCCAACAGGAGAGAAACATCACATTCGTTCCATTCAGACGTTTTCCACGAATATCTATGTAAATATAGAATATTTATATAAAGCCCATTCACAAAGAGATCCATTTAGCAATTTTACAAATAAAAGAACCAAAAGACTAGATGCTATTTTTGAAGCATAAATTCTATCCATTTTAGAGGAATTTACTTCGTCCATATTCCTTCAAGGATGTTCTGAATATCTGAGGATTTTCTAAATTGAAAGAAATCAATAAGAAGAAAGAAAAAACATGAAGAGTAAATAGCGAAATAACTATTAGTAACCAAAGCTCAAGGTATAGAGATTTTTTTAATGACAGAAAAAAGCATACATCGAAAGTATTTAGATCATCTCACACTTTTGTTTCAAACTTGGCCTATTCATAGTGCACTCTCTCAAGTGGTTCTATCTTTCATTTGATTTGTTTTGTTTAATTAATCATTTGATGTGTTTCATTTTCATTCATTTCATTAAACAGCTCCAACTAGTCACTCTGATTTGTGGCCAAACTGGACCTTAGTCACCTGCTTCCATGGTCTTTTCATTCATCCTGGGCTGCTGGACTGGTGAAAAGTTATACTTTTTTTCTTTTATTTTTCTATATTTGCTGTAAGGATTTTTTTTTATCTTCATTGTAAAACTATGTATGTTTCTTTTGACTGGGATGGTATAAGGCTCCTCTGAGGTCACTTCCAGCCCTATGATTCCATGTTCTATGTTTTGTTTTGTTTTGTTTTTCTATTTCTTCCTCGCTGGGTGAATTTGAAGAGTTCCACCATTCACAGGAAGAATAATAAACAGCAGTATATAGGCAGACATACAGAAGCTGTCAAGAACAAACAGCTGGACAAGCCTCATAACAAAGTTTTTCAATGAAACCATGCATCCTAAAAGATTTGCCTACAGAAAAGACTAGAGTTTTAAAACATTTTCCCCCTGGGCCATCACTGCACATTGCCTTGAACATTATGATTTCTTTTAGACTTTGAAGTCTTCAACCTGATTTATACAAAGAGGGTACGGTAGGTAAGCCACTGAAAGCCAATTTCAATTGGAGCAGCAAATAAATCACTTCCAGCTAAATATTCCAATTAAAAATGGGGCCAGGCAGAAGGGGAACAGATTTATGCCATTTTGGATTGGAATATCATATCGGACCAACAAACAAGGCTTCATATTGGTAGATTTTGAAAAACACCAAAAAGTCGACTTGGGAATGTAGTACAAATATTTACATCTTATTTTGGGGTTTGTTTACTTCCAAGTTAAGTCCATCAATTAAGATGAACTGGTTTGAATTTGATACATTGGTGTTTTGTCTTTTCCCAGAAAATTCCAATTTTACCCAAATGTGTTGGAATTGTCTGTGTATGTGTATCATGGAGAGAGAGAGAGAGAAAGAGAGAGAGAAAGAGAGAGAGAGAGAGAGAGAATAGCCTATCAGCCTTCCTAACTCTTACTTACTGAAATCAAACATTGTAAGTCTATATAAAGAGGGCATTTTACCCAAAGAAAGGAAAATTACAGTGACATTTGCTTTTATTCTCTCTATAGTTTTACCAACAAAAAGACTCTTAGAAACACTTGGGTTATTTTTCTCTTGTATTATTCTCACAATGCACCTACTAGCACGTCCATGGTTTCTTGGCATCACACAGAACTGCTGATAAGTGTGAAATCAGTGTCCCATGTATGCTGAGAGACCTTTTCCTCTTCAAATCTGGATGCCTGAATACTCATATTCAATAGCTTTTATTTTACTGCTTTTAAAGAGATGAACATTCTGGTTCTCAGCTGATGCTGAGCACAGCTTAGCAGAATTTTGAATTTGCAAAAGTTAGCAACTTCCAACATCCTTGGCATGTTCTCACTTCAAGGATAGTGTTTTCATCAAAGAGTAGCTATGATCTAGTAGGCTGACTCCTTCTTTTGGCACCCAGCCCCCTTACCCATAATCTTTTTTTTTAATTATCTGCTTGTGATTTCTAACTTACCAAAATTAAGAAGATCAATCAGCAAGAATTCAGTAATTCAATAGAAATTGTGATTAGTAGTATTGGGTGAAACGAACCCGCACTATTCGGGTCTGTACCGAATTTTGTGGTGTTCAGCATGCCGGACCCGAACTCGAATTTTTTAAAAAAATTGTGCTTTAGTTCGGCGTTTGTGCCAAACACCGTGAAAGCCACTGCCCCGGCTGTCATCTTCTGTGAAGAGAAGGAGGAGCCGGGCGCCGGTGGCGGCGGAAGAAGGCGAATACCAGGGAGCTGTTGGCCAGTTGGGAGGCTGGGAGGGAGGCACAAAAGGAGCTGGGGAATCCCATGAAGAGATTCCGGGGGCGGAGCTTTGACGTCACATATACCGGCAGGTTGCTAAGGACGCCAAAGTGATCACTTCCTGGATTCCATGATCACTTTGGCATCCTTAGCAACCTGTTGGTATAGTTGACGTCAAAGCTCCGCCCCCGGAATTTCTTCGTGGGAGGGATTCCCCAGCTCCTTCAAAGGGAGGTCTTTTCATGTAAATTTTTTAAAATTATTTTTACGAAAAAGAATGCCGCAGCGGCGCTGCAAGCAAAGGGAAGTCTTTTCACGTAAAAATAAAAGTTTTTATTTTCATGTGAAAGGACCTCCCTTTGCTTGCAGTGCCGCTGCAGCGTCCTTTTTTGTAAAAATAAAAATAAATAAAAATGAAAAATCTGTAAAAATAAAAAATGATGGGATTCTGGGGGCGGAGCTTTGGCGCCACGAAACGTTCGGGTTCGGCCGAATTTTGTGCAAAGTTCATCCGAACTTGCCGAACCCAAACACCATTGGGTTCGCCCATCACTAGTGATTAGAAGGCACAGGTGGGGCTTCTGTGGTTAGAAGCCACAGGTGTGGATAAACTTTAATAAATTTAAAACCTCATCGCTTTTAGATAATTATATGTTTGATAGTTATGCTGCAAATCTAGTTTTATGCCGAAACACTCTGTACTAAACATATCTACATATATGTTTCTTTCATATCTTGTTATGTTCTAATATTAAACTTACTTTCTCCTTTTAAGGGCAATGACCAGGAAGAAGGATTGTGCAAAAATATGATATTATGAGCCATGGTGGTGCAGTGGTTACAGTGCAGTATTGCAGGATATTTCTCCTGACTGCTGGTTGCCTGCAACTTGGCAGTTCAAATCTCACCAGGCTCAAGGTTGATTCAGGCTTCCATCCTTCTGAGGTGGGTAAAATGAGGCCCCTGATTGTTGGGAAAATGTACTGACACTGTAAACTGCTTAGAGAGGGCTGCAAAGCACTGTAAAGTGGTATATAAGTGTTATTGCTATAATGAATGTTTTAAAAATTCTGAGAGCAGTGAAATGGCACTGAAAGAGCACAGACTGAATTCTTCATCCTTCATTTCCTCCAGTAATTCCCTGTAGCCTCTGAACATAGTCTACAAACTCCAGAAGAAGATCTATCTTTGAAAAGTAAGTTTACCTTGCACTGGCAACACATTTATTTTATTCATAAGGTTGGATATGTTTTGGGTGGATGGGAAAACAACTTCTGAGGGTGTTTCCTACAAGCCTAAGCAGCAGATTCTTAATATGTTAGACAAATGGCTCACGTAGTCAATGCCTAAACTGTTGAGAATTTAACAATTCATGACAATGCTTTAAAGTGTGCTTGGAAAGCAATTGTGCAGATTTTTCAGTCTCCGTATCCTGGGAATCAGGTCTTTGCATGGGTTAGTGACTACCACTTGGGTTAATTTTAACATACTTGTCACATAGAGCAGAGGTCCCCAACCGCCGGTCCGCGGACCGGGACCGGGCCGTTGGGGTTTTCCAGCCGGTCTGCGGCGGCGCTGCCCTCCCGGCAGAGGACATTATGCAGGACAGGGTGGGGCGTCGGGCAGGGCGGGGAGAATCAGGAGACTCCTTTGGCGGCTGGGGGCTGCCTGGCTTTGTGATTTTGGCTGGGGGGGAGTTAGGAAGGTCCTACTTCTCCCCCCCCCAGCCAAAAACTCAGAGCCTATCTGCTGGATACGGGCGATGAGCGGGACGAGCGGCGCCGAAGCCGGTGGCTGTGGCAGCTGCTGCAAGAGGCTTCCGCGCCGCTCTGTCCCACTCATCGCCCGTATCCAGCAGATAGGCTTTGAGTTTTTGGCTGGGGGGGGGAGAAGTAGGACCTTCCTAAGTCCCCCCCCAGCCAAAAACTCAAAGCCTATCTGCTGGATACGGGCGATGAGTGGGACAGAGCGGCGCGGAAGCCTCTTGCAGTAGCTGTCACAGCCACCGGCTTCGGCGCCGCTCATCCCGCTCATTCCCCGTGTCTGGCAGAAGCTGCTGCCCGAGTGCTCTTGGCTGGCGGGATTCAAAGTGCTGGGGTGGGGGGTGTCCTGACAGCCCCCCCACCCCAGTGCTTCGCCTCCCGCTGGGACACCCGCTACCCCAGCACTTTGAATCCCGCCGGCCAAGAGCACTCGGGCAGCAGCTTCTGCCAGACACGGACAATGAGCGGGACGAGCGGCGCTGAAGCCGGTGGCTGTGGCAGCTGCTGCAAGAGGCTTCCGCGCCGCTCGTCCCACCCATTGCCCGTATCCAGCAGAAGCTGCTGCCCGAGTGCTCTTGGCCGGTGGGATTCAAAGTGCTGGGGTGGGGGGTGTCCCAGCGGGAGGCGAAGCACTGGGGTGGGGGGGCTGTCGGGACACCCCCCACCCCCAGCACTTTGAGCACTCAGGCAGCAGCTTCTGCTGGATACAGGCGATGGGTGGGACGAGCAGCGCAGAAGCCGGTGGCTGTAGCAGCTGCTGCAAGAGGCTTCCGCGCCGCTCTGTCCCACTCATCGCCCGTATCCAGCAGATAGGCTTTGAGTTTTTGGCTGGGGGGGGAGAAGTAGGACCTTCCTAAGTCCCCCCCCCCAGCCAAAAACTCAAAGCCTATCTGCTGGATATGGGCGATGAGTGGGACAGAGCGGCGCGGAAGCCTCTTGCAGTAGCTGCCACAGCCACCGGCTTCGGCGCCGCTCGTCCCGCTCATTCCCCGTGTCTGGCAGAAGCTGCTGCCCGAGTGCTCTTGGCTGGCGGGATTCAAAGTGCTGGGGTGGGGGGTGTCCTGACAGCCCCCCCACCCCAGTGCTTCGCCTCCCGCTGGGACACCCCCTACCCCAGCACTTTGAATCCCGCCGGCCAAGAGCACTCGGGCAGCAGCTTCTGCCAGACACGGACAATGAGCGGGACGAGCGGCGCTGAAGCCGGTGGCTGTGGCAGCTGCTGCAAGAGGCTTCCGCGCCGCTCGTCCCACCCATTGCCCGTATCCAGCAGAAGCTGCTGCCCGAGTGCTCTTGGCCGGTGGGATTCAAAGTGCTGGGGTGGGGGGTGTCCCAGCGGGAGGCGAAGCACTGGGGTGGGGGGGCTGTCGGGACACCCCCCACCCCCAGCACTTTGAGCACTCAGGCAGCAGCTTCTGCTGGATACAGGCGATGGGTGGGAGGAGCAGCGCGGAAGCCGGTGGCTGTAGCAGCTGCTGCAAGAGGCTTCCGCGCCGCTCTGTCCCACTCATCGCCCGTATCCAGCAGATAGGCTTTGAGTTTTTGGCTGGGGGGGGGAGAAGTAGGACCTTCCTAAGTCCCCCCCCCAGCCAAAAACTCAAAGCCTATCTGCTGGATATGGGCGATGAGTGGGACAGAGCGGCGCGGAAGCCTCTTGCAGTAGCTGCCACAGCCACCGGCTTCGGCGCCGCTCATCCCGCTCATTCCCCGTGTCTGGCTGTAGCAGCTGCTGCAAGAGGCTTCCGCGCCAAAATCACAAAGCCAGGCAGCCCCCAGCCGCCAAAGGAGCCTCCTGATTCTCCCCGCCCTGTGGAGAAGTGTGGAGGGCTGCGTCACTAAGCTCCACCCCTCCATAACCCCACCCCCATATGACCAAAGCCCCCCCCCCCCCCCCGGGCCGTGGAAAATTGGTCTAGCTTAAAGCCGGTCCCTGGTGCAAAAAAGGTTGGGGACCTCTGACATAGAGCATTTTGCATAGTCCAGGTATGTGCTCAGGGCACCCAGAATGCTGCAAACCCATTTGACTTAGGAGCAGCCATGCACTAGGCAGTAACCATGCAACTGCAGTCCTCTCTAGCATTGTCATCTGGGAAACTAACAAGAGCTGAAAACCAAAGAGCACACATTCTTTGCCCAGGCTGTCCTTTTAGAGTAAACACAAACTATCAAGGACAAGCAGAACTTCATTTCCAAAGCCAGATATCATCTTATTCATTTCTTTGTTCTCATTTATCTCTTTACCAAATTTAGGCAATGCTCCAGAGAATGCTGATGCAAAGGTACCTATAATATTTTTCTGCCTGAGTATGTTGTGATACAGACTGCCATTCCCACTACATGGATCAGATCTGCCATTCTACTCTGCAGCAAGACTGCAGACTGGCTATTCCAACAGAATGCTGCAAATCTGATTGTGTTTTACCTCATTCTTCTTATTCAGGTAGCCCCAAATTTCCACTGCTAAGCAGGTTTTGCCCCATTTTATGACCTTAAGTGAACAACTGCAGTTGTTATGTTAGTAATACAGTTGCTAAGTGAATCTTCCTCATTGAGTTTGTTTGTCAGGTAGTCTCATAAGGTGGTCACTTGATCCTTGAACAGTGCAACTCTTATAAATATGAACCTGCTGCCAAGCATCCGAATTGTGATTATGTGACCCTAGGGATGCTGCAACAATCGTATGAAAAATGGTCATAAGTCACTTTTTTCAATGCTATTGTTTACTTTAATTGATCACTAAATAAATGATTGTACGTCAAGAATTACCGGTAGAATTACTTTGTCTGAGAGTTTCCTGAAAGCAATCCAGCCATTCTAGACTTAAAAAAAAACATTCCTGCATTTCTCTTTGAAGGTCATCTTATTTTCTATACCCCCCCCCCAAAAAAAACCCATTAAAAACATCCCAAGATGCATGGAGGATGAGGGTTCAGATATCTGTGCCATATTCAGAAAAATATGCACAGATCTAACTCTTTTGTTCTTCATTCAATCAAAAGATGTCAACCACAAGACTGACCCTAAAGCCACTAGAGTAGTGGTTCTCAACTTGGAGGTTGGGATCCCTTTGGGGGTTGAACGACTGCTTCCCAGGGGTCACCTAAGACCACGGAAAAAGACAAATTTCCCATGGTGTTAGGAACGAAAGCTTCTATTCTGGGCCCTGGAACATATTTTTACAATCTGACCAATCAGTTGTTTACAGTGGGAGTATCCCTCTGACCTTCCTGCTAATCAACTTAAAGCTCTGTTGGGAGAATATATGTATGAAGGGGTCACAGCATTAGAAAGAATGAGAACCACTGCACTAGAGGCACCTGAAGATAACTCTGGTGAAATAAGAGAAATATGTAAAGGTATGAGATACCTTGGGCAGGGCTGAAGGTGTTTTCCTTCGCCATCAGTATTGCAAGCTTCTCTTTCTTCAGTTTCAGGACATTCCCTCCCAGCTCCAAGAGCTTCGTGCTTTATAATCCTTCTTCTGCTGCGAAATCCTGGTGAGAGATCCCCTGAGTAACAAGTCTTTGAACAGGAACTCCAGGAAGACCAGCCTGATGTTTCACAGTCTTTAGGCATAACACAGGAGCGAAAGGTCAAAGGGATGGCTTCGAGCATACAAAGGCTGTGATAAGAAAGCGTTTTGTTAGAAACAAATTCTGAAGAGTTATCACTCAAGAGCAAAACAAAACATAACCAAAAAAAACCACCCCACTACAACCACTCCATAATAATTAGATTCCCCCAGTTACATTTTATCAATTCCTAATTTGTTATCTCTTGCCAAGTAGTACAAGAGATTAAGGAAACCAAAGAGACATTTCAGGAGTAAGAATGTACATGTGGTTCAATTAAAGGACTATTTTAAACTAATATAAGTGCATGGCAACATTGAAAGGATTCCAATATTACTATCTCATTGATTTAAGGCTACTTTTTGGAAAGTTGAAGTATGTAGGCCATGAAAATGTCATTCAGAAAATGAGACTTTCTCTAATAAGTTTCTTCTTCAAATAATTAAGACTGAGGTGTAAATTTCTTGAAATGAGAGACAAGCTCAATAGCCCCTCTCTGTATAAATGTCTCATGATGCCACAATTTTGTAACAGGATCACAGCATTTAATCACATATAATGTGAGGTTAATTACACTAAATGTAGCATAAAATTGCAAAGCTGCTAAAGGGTCATTTCTGCTTTGTAAACTGGAAATTAATATAACTGATATTTGCTACATAAAAATGTAAAAACAGATCTTTCAGATAGCTTGTTTGAAATTATTATCATCATCATGGTTCGTTGCAAAACCAGCCAGATGTTTAGGTTGGATTTGGCCTATTTATCCCCCTGTCAACTTCTTCAAACCTATTTTCAGTGCTTCTTCTTCGCTATCTTTCTGATATTCTTCCAATGCCCTTTTTTCCTCTTTAGCCATCCCATGTATTTGTTTGTTTGTTTGTTTGTTTGTTTGTTTGTCAAAACATGTACAAAATAGCATGTATTGGTATAAACATAAACATAAGCGAAGTAGGTACAGGTAAATTAGAACAATAGAACAGCAAAACATAAGTGTGAGCTTATGCACGCCCCTACAGAGCCATTAGGAATGGGGTGAGGTAGACTGTAGACAGTCTAAGGTTAAAGTTTTTGGGGTTGGGGGAAGAAACTAGAGTCAGATAGTTCATTCCAGGGATTGATCGCTCTGTTGCTGAAGTCGTATTTCCTGCAATCGAGTTTGGAGTGGTTTACATTGAATTTAAATATGAGTATTCCAAGGTCCTTGAGAGAGTGAAAGTCATCTACAAGATCATGACCTCCAAACTTGTAGTTAGTGTTTTGATTATTTTTGCTGATGTGTAAGACAGAGCATTTGTTGATTGTGATTTGAAGCTGTCAGTTGTTAGACCATTCTGATACATGGTCAATGAAGGGTGTTAAATAGTTTAACATCATTGGTGAAGAGAATGCAGTTGCTTACAATATGATCACAACAGTTGTTTATGTAAAGTATGAAGAATGTTGGTCCTAGAATGTTGCCTTGAGGGACTGCATCACCGTTGACAGGTGCAGGATTTGATAGGGCACTCCCTATTTTAATCATTTGTTGTCTGTCTAATAGGAACAGTTATCCAAACATGAAGGGGACCACAGATGCCATACGATTTTAGTTTCTGAAGTAGTTTGTCGTGCACTACTGGATCAAAGGCTTTACAAAAGTCTGTGTAAATTGTATCTATTGTTTTGCCTTGTTTGAGTTCCATAGTCCATATGTTTTTGCAGTGAAGGAGTTGAAAGTTACAAGATTTTTTTTTTCTGAAACCAAATTGTTTGTTTGAGAATAGGTTGTTAGTTTTTAGGTAGAGGGTAATGAATTGGTTTATGATTGATTCCATGACTTTGCAGATGACACAACATAAGGAGATTGTAGTTGCAATATTCCATGCCCAGCCATTGTTCTTGGTAAGTAGAGTCTGTCAACATTGCTGCATGGATGAATGATACATTGCCATTGTGTTTCTGGTCTTCCTACCCAAGACTTTTAGTTTTGCTTGAGTCCAGTATACTATCCCAGCAGTGTATATAATAACTGAAATTTCCCAGGTATTATTTGCCTTCATGGTATTTCTTCCATTGAGTTTAGACTTCTTCTTTACTCTCGGGATATATTCACTTCTAACATTCTTCTTGACTTCAACATGCTTGATATTGTCAGATTGAAGGATATTACTACTACTACTACTACTACTACTACTACTACTACTACTACTGGAGATAGTCGCTGCAGCAGTAATCAACAAAGCAATAGTTCCTATTCATATCCATACAAATAGCAATTTGACAAACAGATAAGGTAATCTTTGCTTTTCTTATTGCTGAGAGTATCATCATCTCTATTTTCTTCCATTCTCTTGCTTCAAGGCCCAATAACTTCATTTCAGACAAAGGAAGGAAGCAGTGACTGGTTTTGGTGTGGCCTTGAAAAGGTCCTTTACCCACTGGAAATGAGATTTGGAATATATTTTTCAGGACCCTCAGTGGAGAAATTACCTTTGATAACAAATGACTTCCATCATTCCAAAAGCAGAATGAAAACAGTAAAATGATACATCCAAACATATATTACAGAAACTAAAAGATCTCTCTTCTACCAACCTTGTTATTAGATAGCTGTATCATTCAGGATCATGGACAGGCAAGTGTGCACCACAGAACAATTGAAATTATAGTGCTATATTATTGGTGTTCCAGGCTAAGTGAGAAGGGACCCACCCACAGACTCATAGATCACTCCTACATGATAGGGTATTTTATTGGGTTGATCCCTGGAGCAGGGACTTCCACTAATTTCGAACCTTTTGACCCAGTCTGATCCTTTTTTCAAAATATAAGGATGGAGTGATCAAGGGAGATTATTAAATGAATCATCTGACTGCCATTATCCAATCAAGTATCCACACACCTGAACTGATTCAGCAACATTATCATATACAGTGGTACCTCTACTTAAGAACTTAATGTGTTCCGTGACCAGGTTCTTAAGTAGAAAAGTTTGTAAGTAGAAGTAATTTTTCCCATTGGGATCAATGTAAAAGCTAATAATGCGTGCAAACCCATTAGGAAATAAATAAGAGCTCAGAATTTGGGTGGGAGGAGGAGGAAGAAGAGGAGAAGGACAGTCGCTGCCCAGAGCGAAGGGACCGTTTCTTTTCTCTGGGCACTGGTGGAGGTTTATTCCCTCTCCAAGCGCCTAGAGAAATGAAAATGCTTTGTTCGCTCTGGACTGCCAAAGCCTCCTTAAGGGCCACCAAAAGGTTCCTCTGGCAGCCCAGAAAAGCCCGAGGTGGTCAGGATTAAAGGAGGAATGGCAGGAAACTGGCCGGGCCTTCGTGCCGCTCTCAAATTTCCTGGTTCTTAACAAGAGGCAAAAAAAAAAAAATCTTGAACACCCGGTTCTTATCTAGAAAAGTTCTTAAGTAGAGGCATTTTTAAGTAGATGTACCCCTGTACATCCTGTATATCAAAGGAAAGAAGAATCTGTATTGCCTATGCGAAAACTGGTGTAGAGGAGAAAATAATTTAAATATGTACCAAAATGAGTTCATGAATGCATGAAATGAAATGAATGGATATTTTTGTCAGGGGTCTTTTTTTCTCAAAATATATATTTACCCCAGTAATGAACAAAAATGCTGCCAAAAGCACTGTTTAAAATATTTGGTTTTAATACATGTGCTTATGTCTTTCTCCAGCCATGAGTCATATGGCAATTTAATCTAGTCTATACAGGAATTTAAGTACAGGGACTCCTGTGCAATTACAATACTGCAGAATAATTCAAGCAAGATTGGAAGGTGGCTATATATTCAATGCTATATAAGACCATTTGCACTTAACGGAAACCTAAAACAACATGCCTTTTGTCTAAATCACAGTCAAAGGAAGAAGATATATACAATGTAATAAACAAAAGGTCACAAATACATTAACAAATACATTTCTATTACACTGTTCCTGCAAATATTTCAGCAACAACAATAAACTCCTTCTATCCCCTTTCTTACTTTCTCCTGGTGAGTCCTGGGAATTACAGATCAGATAAAGGAGTCATATCAAGGAAACAAGGAAGATTGAAAGGGATCCACAAGCAGCCCTAATTTCAGCAGCAACATTTATTATATTTTTAATCTAACCTAATGCAAGCTATCAATGCTTTTTTACCTATCATTTCTTGTCACTTGCTGTTGGAATATTTTTGTATTCAAATAATTATTTCCATTGATTTACTTAGTACATTTACATTACAGGAATGATAAGAAAATTAGCCCAGAAAAAAGTTGACAAAAGGAAATGTTATTTTTTTATTAGAAAGACATGACAAAGTTTCCCTTCTATAAAAAGCTAAGATTGAATATGGTAATCTTATTAGCTACTCCACAACTATACAACCAACATGCATGCATGCATGCATACATACATACATACATACATACATACATACATACATACATACATACATAAACAACAGCCAACCTTTTTCAGCTCTAAAATGCAAAATGCTGCTTGAATTGGAATTTGATAGTTGTATAAAACAACTATACATCAGGGTAGTTACCACAAACAATTCAACTCTAAACTCTTCCATATTTATTAATGTCATTTCTCTGTAACTAGATTTGCAACATTACATTGGCATGAATATTGATTCACCCTAAATTACCGCATTAGCAGAGACAATACTGTAACAAAATATATATTCCTTTTATCAGAGGTGGGTTGCTCCCAGTTTGAAACCTCCTTTATAGAACCAGTAGGGGAATTTACCCCCCTCCCCCCATTGTTGAACTAGGAGCAATTGCTAGTTGGCCACACCCCAACCAGCTTCAATGGCAGTGCCATAGGCAGTGTCATCTTGTTTTTGGCTTCTGCGCAAGACCAGAAGCCATATTTTTGCTTCTGCGCATGCGCCAAAGTTTAGATTTTGGCACTGCGCATGTGTGTGTGGTCACATGGCATGGGAGGAAGTGAACCGGTGGCGAGGTAAGTTAGAACCCACCCCTCTCTTTTGTTAGCCTGTTGATTTACAAACAATTTGCATGCAGTAGCCTAAGCAAGATTTATTCATCTCTATACATTGGTACAGTTCAATCTTCAACATTTCTATTAATTTCCAACATTCATACATGGAAAGTTACTCTTGCAATACTTTTTTATCTCTCAATTCAAAACCAAAATATTTTGATAGTCCTATTCTCCCTGAATTTCCTTTTAAATTTGTCCAAATTATCAAACTTCTGCATCTCTTTTAGGAAACATTGCTTCTTTTATTGTTTTGAATCTCCTTCCTAACAATTTTACTTGTCCCAATGATATGAGAGAGAAAGAAAATTTGTTTCTGAAGACCAATGCCTATCACTTCCAGGGCAACAGTGGAATGAAGACAAGCACATCGGAACTGTTCTGCCGGGCTCTCTGGTAGGAGCCTCCAGAAAATTCAAGGGTACAAATTTCAGACACACACACGTTTGAAAATTCAAAATAATGTTCTTTATCCCAAAATTCAAAATAAACTAAGCACTCTTTTTGTATTGCAAAGAGCACTCATCTCAAAACATCCGGGTAGTCTGTACAATTAACCTTAAGCAATCATTAAATACTTCGCTAGCAGCTGTGAAGAAACTTCACACCCCTTCTTCTTCCAACGAAGTGAGACACACACACACGTTGCTCTGCTTTGTTTTCAAAGGCGTGAAAAATCAACAAGCAAAGTCCAGAAACCAGCAATACAGGATTCCTGACGAACTGCGATCAGATACTCTTCCACAATGGCCAAACCCACATGCTGCTATTTATAGCAGCAGCCCTAATTACTGGAGCCCCACCCAAACACAGGTGGCCGCTTTTATCTCCTATACAGTGATCCCTCGATTAGCACGGTCTCGATTAGTGCGAAACGCTACAACACGGTTTTTCAAAAAAATATTAATTAAAAAATACTCCACGTTTTTTTTTGCTATACCACGGTTTTTCCCACCCGATGACGTCATACATCATCACCAAGAGTCACTTCTCTGTCTCTTTCTCTTTCTTTCCTGTCATTCTCTGCTTCAATCATTTTCTCATTTCTCTTTTTTTCTCCCCGGTAACAGGGAGAGAAAGAGAGAGAGCGGAGGGCACCTTGCCGGTCCACGCCCCCCTAGATGAGCGGCTCCGCATGGCCCCAGCGCCGCCCAGGCAAAGGGGAAACCCCGAGATCGCTTGCCGCTTGCCGTATTGCAGCGAAGGAGGCGAAGCAAGGCTCCAAGCTGCAATACGGCAAGCGGCAAGCGATCTTGGGGTTTCCACTTTGCCTGGGCAGCGGGAAGACCCAGGGAAGGTTCCTTCAGCCGCCCAACACCTGATCCGCTCCGCAGCGCGGCAGCAGCGAGGAGCCGAAGATGGGGTTTCCCCTTTGCCTGGGCAACGGGGAAACCCCATCTTCGGCTCCTCGCTGCTTCCGCGCTGCGGAGCAGATCAGCTGTTGGGCGGCCGAAGGAACCTTCCCTTGGTCTTCCCCGCCGCCCACACGCAAACTCCACCATCTGTGCATGTGCGGCCATGAAAAAAATGGCGCGCATGCGCAGATGGTGTTTTTACTTCCGCACCACTATAACGCGGAAATCGATTAGCGCGGGAGGTCTTGGAACGTAACCCCCGCGCTAATCGAGGGATCACTGTAATATGTCCTTACTTGGTCTTTTCTATGCATAATTCTGCGCTTGCGTGGGTCCAAAACATCTTCATCTGAATCAATGGAAGATAAGGGAGATTGACTGCCTGGGCTGTGTGCCAAGCCCCCCTCTGCCAAGTCTCTCCCACCTTCTTTTTCGTCCGAGGAAACTAAACTCTGAACTG
Organism: Erythrolamprus reginae; assembly: GCF_031021105.1. Classification (NCBI taxonomy): domain Eukaryota; kingdom Metazoa; phylum Chordata; class Lepidosauria; order Squamata; family Dipsadidae; genus Erythrolamprus; species Erythrolamprus reginae. The sequence continues at coordinate 167,962,213 of NC_091950.1, read as the reverse complement.
ACTCTGTCGGCAATAACACAGGCCTGTGACATGTTGAAGTTTCCCCTGCATCCACCTCCACATTCCCTGGGTCAGGAGCTGGGCCAGAGCCAAACACAACATGAACAAGGTCCCAAAGAATGGAACAGCACTTCAGAATTTCTCTCCGAAAAATTAATTGATAAAATGATAAATTACTATGTTAAAAATAAAGGATGGAAATACAAAACTGATTTCTTTAATCAAGGTGTATACATGTATATGTGTTTGTGTATATGTGTGTATAAATTACACACACATAATAAATATATATATATTGATGAGATATGGGTGGAAGAGATTTTCTTATTGAAATATCACAGAAGGTGATAAGTTACTGAAAATATGTTTGATGGGAAGAGAGGTCTGTCTGCCTGTCCATCATCCATCCATCAATCAATCCATCTTATTGATAGAAGATATAATTCTTTATTGGCCAAGTGTGATTGCACACACAAGGAATTTGTCTTTGGTGCATATGCTCTTAATGTACATAAAAGAAAAAGATACATTTGTCAAGAATCGTGATGTACAACACTTAATGATTGTCCTAGAGGTCTATCTTATCTTATTAATAAACAAATTATAAAGCCTAATGATTCATTCCTAATCAGCAAAAGACCATTAAGAATTTCCAGTAAGAACACACACACACACACACACACAGAGAGATATTAAACATATATTAAAGAAAGAAAGGAAAACTTCTTAATTTCCACTTTGTCTTTGTCATGTATGATTTTTATGGAACTCAATTTAGTTCTGTCTCCGCTGTCTTTTCTCCAAGCCACAGAATCCCAAATAAGAAATGCTAATAGAACATATTTCAGGTCTTCTGCTCTTATGAATCTGTGATAGTCATAAATGGGGAAAAATTACTTGAATTACTTCTGCCACGCATCTTTGTCTCTTTTGATAATCAGCAGTCGAGTGATTTGAAATATCTGAAATGGCCTTTGTAATTGCTATAGGCAATGAATGCTATCTGCTCCCTTTAGCAGAAAATATGGGTTGAAACTCTGCCCAAAAAAAGGGAGAAACACTGTAATGGTACTATCTCTCTGAATCTCTCTCTGAACTATTTGATCCTGATTACCCTATTACTAAATGAGAGTAAATATAAAATATTACCAGAAATTGCAGAATATAGACTTGGTACACAAAAACAGACAGAATCAGAGAAATGCAACACTGAAAAAGATTGTGAAGAGGATATAACCCTGTTCTCTGCTACAGCAACCTTGACAGGTGGCTGTTCAGCCTCTGCTCACATAACTGGTAACAGATGGTCCTCCATCTTCCCATGATAAGATGCTCCATTAGAAAACAGCCCTTCCGTTAGGAAATGTAACTACCTTTTAAGAAAAGATTTGACATGAATAAAGAGGACAACTTACCTCAATATAGCATTTTTCCCATCACTTCTTGTGCACCTCACCTGCCTTGTTTGATAACCAATTTCTACATCCCAAGCCCTGGAACTGTAGTGGGACCTAAATTTGTGAGAATGTTGCAAATTTTCAACCATTTCAAGCTTAAAAGTGCTTCGCTCTATTGAATCTGAACTGAAATCCAGAATAGTTCTCCCAACCATGTTAAGCTCTTTCAGGTGAGGCAACCGGCATTTACTCCAAGGTCCAACTTTAAGACTGTAGGAATATTCCTCTTCCTCATGAGGACAAGACATGGAAACCTCACAGACCCTGTACTCAGTGAGATTTGGACATTTGTTTCCACCGTAGAGTGGAGGAGCAATAATAAAACGGATTCTATGCTGTATACTTTTTCCACAATGTTTGCTACATTCAGACCAGGCAGAAAATTCTGATACGACGCAATCTCTTGGGCAAGGTATCAGACAGGCTTGTTCTGTAGATGGCTGAGGAGTAAAATATCCACAAATCTCCTTTGCAACCACCGTTCTATTCAACTTTTGTATGCATTGCACAGTTCTGTGTTGTAATCCATGCTGTGCAGTTACACATTCTGAAGTCCTCGGTTTGACTTCACCGTGGGCAAAAGGGACTAGAATGCATATGCTCCATTCTGAAACTTCCCACTCAAAGAGTTCAAGGTGCCAATCACATATTTTAAAGCAGCTCCTCTGGAATTCAGGTCTATCACTTTGTTCACAGTTTGAATGATGGGTTGTCCAGCCTTCTGAGTGTACACACCAAACTACTCGGCTCTGAACACCACCTGAACCACAGTCACCAATGCATCGTCCCCAGTGACCTAAAAGAGAAAAAGAATGAAAGATCTTAAGGATGTTATTAAGGCTGGTTTCTGTTTTCAAGATGAAACAAACAGAAAAGTAGAGCCCAGTGTTCTAAGAACTTGCCCAATCTAGTAGAACTAGCTTGGCTTCCTTTGTATCATACCTGCAAGTTTCCTAGTCAGAACTTTCAGAACTAGGAGATGAATAGAATAGAATGAAAATGAGAAATTGTTTCTTATTTCGGAGTGTAACAGAAATTATATGCAAACATATTTATACTAATCATTCAATTTCCTTTAAGGGTGGATAATATTTTTGCACATAGTAAAAAAAGAATTAGTAGTAGTAGGTCAAATGAAAATAAAAAGGGAAGGAGGGTTAATTAATCTAATTGATATCAAACCAGTTACAAATTTTTAAGGGAGGGAAGGAAGGGAGGAAGATTTAATGATGCTCTCTGCCAGCTTCCCACAAGGAAAGTCAATGGGAAAGCCAGCAGGAAGTTGGAAGTCACTGCTGTTCCCACTGCTTTTTTGCTCTTGGTCATTTTTTTCTCTGTTTAAGTAAGGAAATAACTCTGAAATAATGATCCAGTGGGGAGAGGCATGGGTTGTCTGCTATAGAGACAACCCATACTAATAGTAGTTGTAAATACTACTCTTGTATCTTCTAACAGCTCTTGTCACATTCTGAAAACCAATAAGTAACTCCGCAATTATTCAAACTGTATCATAATCCAAACCTGTTCACTATTATAATATTTCTCTAAAACAATACATATATAACAAGCTTTCTTTCTCACCCTCACACAACTTTAAAAGATCTGTTCAACACGGAAAGATCTACATACTACCAGCATAAAAATCATATTTCACAAAATTTGCTATCATCTCTTACATACCTTTTCTTTCCAGCTATACTAATCCCTCATCACTTTGCATTCATTCTAATTGTCTTTCCTTTTGTATGAAGGAACAATAATTCCAGTCATCAGTTATAGATGCGGTCTTCAAACGTATTTAGAGAAATGATGCATGGTCTCCCTAACAAAGCACATCCATATTTTAACATCTCTCAAATAAACACTCTGCATTTTATTTTCAGGCCTAACAATTTTCCATAATTTTCACAGCAATTTTGACTTTCTTTTTCAACTTTTTTCTTTCTTGGGAGACTTATTGGAGTTATTCATTATCATTTCAATAAAAATCTCTAAAATAACTCTTCAAGCACTCCCTTTCTTCAGTTTCATCCCAAGTCATTTCATTGTTTTGTTTCAGCCAAAACACATTTTTAAATTCTTCCATCAAAATCATTTCTATATTTGCACTGTCACTTTAATCTTAACAATTCCTTGACTTCTTTCACTGCATCCTTTGCTATTTTTCCCCTATGTGTACATTCAGCAAGATCTCTCATCTTCATTTTTGCAACAATTATTTTTTTATGTGCATTTCTTCTTATACGCACCCTTTCACCTCATAATTCCTTCAAGCATCCTATTTCATATTTCCCATTAGAATACCTGCGCAAACCTATATAACATAATTATCTTACTGTCTCCCCAGAAGTTTTCTATATGCATTCTGTTGGGAAATTAATCTGTCCTTTCATACAGGAATCACATTTTCTCTTCCTGTAGTTTACATTCAGTCTAGTTTTTTCCACTTTCCTTTTACATTTCCAATAAAATACTCTTGAATTTTCAGAAAATAGCTTGAAACACATCCAGAACCTCTCAGGATTAAATATGGCAAGATGAGAGCCAATGATTTATAAACCAAATGGAATATAAACATGGTAGAGATGTCTTTTCCCCAAATTACATTCATTCAGTATATTGCATAATATCTCTTAAACTGATCCCTATGTCTTCTTCTTCTTCTTCTTCTTCTTCTTCTTCTTCTTCTTCTTCTTCTTCTTCTTCTTTTTCTTCCTCTTTCTCCTCCTCCTCCTCCTATTCCTTCCCCCTAATCCCTTCTTCCTGTAAATTCATAATTGCACATACCTTTCCTTTTTTACTTTCTTTCTGTTTATAATTTGACTTACACCTTCACTTCCTTACACATATTGGTTAACTCCAATCCACAAGAGCAGATGACTCTTATTCAAACCTATTACACCATTTACATTTCTTAGTTTCACAATATTTTTCATTTCATTTTTAATTAAGTTTTTTCTGTAGTCCTGTTAAATTCAAACAAGCTTTGAATTCACATGATAATTCTCTTAATTAATAGCCATACCAAGTTTACAAATAGTAATATATATCCAAAGCTAAAAGTGAACAAACAAAAAACAAGTGAAAATTGTATTATAGTACATCATACAAATGAACTCTTAAAATTGATTTTTGTTCTATAATTTTGCTTTTTCATTTTTAAAGATTAAATCTCTGAATACGTTCAGTTAATTTATTGTTTCCCAAAATCATTTCCCCCAAATTCCCCAAAAGTATGGTCCTAGTGTTGGTAATATGCTGCTGAATTCTGGCAGCATAATTCTTGGAAAAGTCCAGAAAGCATTTTTATTTTACAAACAGCATTAAATATGAGGTTTCCATATTCTTTAACTAGCTAAATACCTGTGCTTTGCTATGAAACTATGTTAAGTTGATAAATTGATACTTAAAGCTTGAAAATGAATGAGTAGTTTAAAAAAGGGACTGTATTTTTTCATTATAGATGGCAAGCTAAGTTTCTATTACAGATGAAGACATTATTTGCGTAGCATAGACTTTCAATGCGTCCCTCAGATGAATTGCTCAGGACCTCCCTGTAAACAACAGCCCTGGTTTTGCTCTCTGGCTGGAGGATGACCAGGCTCTCAGGTGAACTGACTATGGAGCATGCCACATAGAGCTGCCCATGGGAGAAACATGCATCTTGTTTGTGTTTTCCTAATCGCATCTGTAAATCTTGTGTTGTGTTTTTGCCTCTTTCCCCTTTAACTGGTGTTACGGTAGAAGGAACAGATTCATCTAGACTGAGGAACAAAAAATATTTCTCTGCCTACCAGCATCCATTGGTATTTATCTGGCTAACATCCTGTTAGTGTATGAGAGTGTTGAGGGGTGTTTAGAAACTCAAACAGTATTTGCTGTGTGAGCAAGAATGAGACAGGAATGAGTCTGTATGTGATTTAGCTCAACTATTCTGTAATAAAGCTGCTTGCTAATGTGAAATCAAAACTGAAACTGAAACTTCTCTGCTTGTGTTTTGCATTTGGATCTTTACAGGTGGGGAGGGGGGAGTAGAACTCCATAGCATCAGAGCATCTTAATAATAATAATATAGGAAATATCAATGCTCTGAGGATTTTTTTGAAAAATCCTTTCTTAGTGAGCACCTAGAAGGCAAGAGGAACATACATGGGAAATTTCAAGTTCGTAGGCTTTACAGTTCTGGAGATTTCATGATTAATGTGCGAGTAGTTTTCACTATGATAGATAGATAGATAGATAGATAGATAGATAGATAGATAGATAGATAGATAGATAGATAGATAGATAAATAGATAGATAGATATAGATGATAGATAGATAGATAGATAGATAGATAGATATGATAGATAGATAGATAGATATAGATGATAGATAGATAGATAGATAGATAGATAGATAGATAGATAGATAGATAGATAGATATAGATGATAGATAGATAGATAGATAGATAGATAGATAGATAGATAGATAGATAGATAGATAGATAGATCGATCTTAATCTATTGTTGGGTCCAAACTTTTTTGACTGCCACATCCCCATATTTCCTTTGAAAACCAGAATTTTCAGGAAATCATGAGTCCTAAATTTTGCTGCCCCTATAGCACACTCTCATCAGACATCCAATCTAAATATGTTTCAATATTTGCTGTTTGATGGCAGAAGGTAGCATAAAGAATGGTGGAATCAGGCTAACTGCCTGTTGATAGCAGAAGGTAGAATAAGGAATTAAGCACTACATATAGTTAGCTTGTATCAGCTGCTAATGAAACATTAAACCAAAGATGACACATTTCGGCACCCTGCAGAAAACAGATCTAACAGCCAAATGCTGCAATCTTATATCCACTTAATAAGGAATTAATTTCACAGAATTAATTTATTTCAAAATAGTTGTAGTTATAGCCTAGGGGCAGTGATGGCGAACCTATGGCACGGGTGCCACAGGTGGCACACGGAGCCATATCTGCTGGCACAAGAGCCATTGCTGTAACTCAGCTCCAGCGTGCATGTGTGTGCCAGCCAGCTGATTTTTGGCTCACAGAGTGGCTCTGGGAAGGTATTTTTGGCTTCCAGAGAGCCTCCAGAGAGATGGGGGAGAGCATTTTTACCTCCTCCAGCTCCATGGAAGCCTTTGGAGCCTGGAGAGGGATAAACACGAGCCTACTGGGCCCACCAGAAGTTGGGAAACAGAACATTTCTGGCCTCCAGAGGGCCTCCGGGGGGCAAGGAAAGTTGTTTTTGCTCTCCTCAGGCACTGAATTATGGGTGTGTGCACTCGCGCATGCGCGATAGTGTGTGTGCATGCTTTTTCGGCACTCGAGGGAAAAAAGGTTCGCCATCACTGGCCTAGGGAAATGCTGTTGACAAGCCCTATAAGTCAAAGAGTGTGGTTGTCCAAACATCTGACAGGTTTAAATTAAAAATAACATTATTCAAAAGGAAATACATGCTCTTCTACAATGTAGATGAATAATCTGTTGGTGGGGGTTTTTGGAGATATTTCTTCTGGATGTGAATTAAAAAACAAAACAAAATAAGACTGCCTACAATGAGACAAATTATAAAAGATACATCTATCTATATGCACAATTATAAAACATATCTCTATATGCATACATTGGGAGGAGTTTATTTCAATATTTTCAGAATATAAAAGTAGAATTGTTGCATCATCTTTTCCACTGTCTAATTTCATACTTAATTTCGAGCATCTGCAATTAAAAGAAGGCAAGTGGCAAATATATACAAAACTCATTTAAAAGCTTAAAAGAGCCTGGAGGAACATGAATGTTTAATATCAGTTTACATACAAATGTTTTTTTTTAATGTAGAATGAATTGGAAATAAATTTGTACAGCAATAGTCACTATGTTCAACAAAAATTTAAATGTATTAAGAAAATCATTTTCAAAGAGAAATAACCAAGTAAAATGAATACTGAACTATCTGAATTACTCTCAGAAGAAAAGAAACAAGTGTGCTATACATGTCTTCTATTTATAAGGAGATAATTCTAAGGGCTTTTTCAGGAGGCAACTGGACTTTCTTCTTTTTGCTTCTCATTCAAGAAGCTTCTGCAGCTCAAACTAGAAGGTGGGGAAATGGAAGGATGATATTCCTTGCAGATAACAGGTCATTTGCATTCTTTTTAGAGAGCTGTTGAGGCCACTTGGAGGTTTACTTGTATCCTCAGGATCACCTCAGTAATGCAAATGGGTGTGGAGCATTCTTGGCTAAAGGATATTTTGTTCCTTGTATCCCTTCACTGTCAAAGACAGGCACAATCTATTGGGGATGAGCTTGTGACCTGGATTACTGAGAAGCCCCATAGACTTTTGTTAGTACAGTGGTAGCTCTACCTAAGAACGCCTCTTTGCCTCCCACTTTTTTCCTTCTCTTTCCCTTTTCTTTCTCTCTATTTTTCTCTCTCTCTTTTCCCTCTTTCACCCTCCCTCTTCTCTCCCTGTGGAGGACTCGCCCGACAAGCCTCCACCCTCCGACCATGGATTCCCTGGATTCCCATTCAATCCCCATTCAGAAAAAAGGAGCCGGCAACTCAAAGAGGAGGAGGCGTGTGTGTGTGTGTGTTGTGCCCTGCTTGACTTTCGGCAGGTCTTCCTTTACCTTGGGTGAGATGAGATCGAGGGGGACATTATCACCGCTGTCGCTCCGGCTTCGGAGGTGTCTCAGCGAGCAGGCACAGAAACTCACTGCCTCCTCCGGGCGCAATCCCCACCTTGGCGGGAGGCACCAGCGATAGACACATGCAGTGAGGAAGGAGAGGGAGCCGCTGCCGCCCCCGGCACTACCCGCTGTGGATGGGCCGGTGCTGAGCCTCTTTGAAGTTTGTGGCAGAGTGCTCAGCCTCCCCACCACCTCAGGTGCATGGCGGGATGGCAGTGGAATGGGAAGCTCGCATGCCCCTGCAAGACTTCCCCGCACTTTCCTTGCTGCTCCCTGTCCCAACTCCGATGCCTAGCTCCCCTACCTGCTAGAGGGAACAGTGGCCAGGAGCACAGGATGCGGACACATCTTGTGCTCCTGTCACTCACCCGTGGGCCGGATAAATGGCCTCAGCAGGCCATATGCGGCCCTCGGGCCATAGTTTTGGGACCGATGGTATAGAGCTATATAGGTTGTTATAGAGCCTATATAGTTTTACTTCCAAGTAGGTGATAATTAAATTCATTCACTTAAACAGTTTAATGCATTTAAAGCAATCTTTCTCAGCCTTAGCAACTTTTGATGGGTAGACTTCAACTCAGCATGGATGACTGGAGAATTCTGGGAACTACAAGTTACATGATGTCATGTATAAGTAAAATCCTATGTGATTATTATTCAGTTGTTAATGACGTAGTGTCTGTCTGTCTGTCTCTCTCTCTCTGCCTCCCCCACACACAGTATATTTGTAAGGACATGTATATAACCATATAATACTCTATATTTAATAAATTGCACAATTCTTTTATCCAAATTCCTACTATGTTATTTAAAGACATGTATCAAATTTGAATTTGAACAGTAAAAGCCAATACTATATTAATCGCAATAGCACTTAGACTCATATAACACTTAGCAATAGCAATAGACTTAGACTTATATAACACTTCATAGTGTTTTATAGCCATCTCTAAGTGGTTTACAGAGTTAGCTTATTGTGCTAACAATCTGGGTACTCATTTTACCGACTTCAGAAGGATGGAAGGCTCAGTCAATCTTAAGCCTGGTGAGATTCGATCTGCCAAACTGCTGTCAGCTGGTGATCAGCAGAAGTAGCCTGCGGTACTTCACTCTAACCACTGTGCCATTGCGGCTATAAAATCGATACACTAAAGAAAAGTAAACTAAAGAACAAACACACCGTTTTCTAAGTGTGTGTGTGCGTGAGTGAGTGTGTGTGTGTGTTTGTGAGAGAAAGAAAGAAAGAGGGAAGGAGGGAGGGAAGGAGAAGGGGATTTAATTTTTGGAAGGTATAAATTATAAAACTGGCACTAACCCCAGTCAAAAACTAAACAGCAATTTGTGCTAAAAACAACTTGGATTCATTTGATTTTAACAGTTATTCTTAACATCCCTGTTGTTTTCAGTATCCAGCAATAGTTATAAAAATATTTGCCAATGTAATATTACTATGAAAAATCATTGTAGCTGATCTGTTATTATACAGTTATTTAACAGCAGGAGATAACTTACAATAATCAGTGCCATTTCCATGGAACTGTTCTTAAAATTATAAACCAGAAGTGACTAGAAACTTTCCTACAATTACAAACTAAAGAGGAAAATATTGCAGTATTTTTCTTTTACAGCAAACTGAATTTGATTTGGCTTTTATAGAATAGTTCCTCAGCCCAACAGGCTGCCAAACTGCAAGTCATAGATGAATAGGTCCATTATCTAAGATCAACATATGTTAGCAACTACGTTGGTAACGCATTCGCAGGCTAGTGGGTTGGGAAATGTCTTATATGCCTGGGACCTCAATCATGCACACAGAGCTGATACTACAGATGGTCAGCTTTCGCCGTTTATAACAATATAACTGGGAACAGAAGCAAAGATGTGAATCTTTTTTTTAAGCAATGTATTTCATTTAACAGAAAATTGGAAGGCATACTTAAACATAAATATAACACCAATGTGATAACACAACCATCAGGAGTACTAATCATCCTTTTAGCTAGAATTTTGCTCAGATTGGCAAAAGCTGTCTCAACTCTGAACTCTAGATTGTAAGTAAGCTTCTGAGGTTCATCGGCCTAACACCCAGCAATGATTGCAACAAAAGAAAAAAGGGGACCATAAAACCTGTGATTGATTTTTCTGGGTGTCTCTTATATGAACTGCAAAATTCCTGGGAGTCCCTGTATGAACTGCAAACTTACAGAAGGAATTTTAAGAAGGCGCAGTTCATACTTGAAAGCAGTGGCAGATTAAGGCTCACTGGGGCCCTAAGCACTGACAAATCTTGGTGATCCCTCCTTTGTACATACTGTACAAATGAAACCAAGGCTTAGGCTACATAAAAGTTCTACAAAAAATGCAATATAACATCCATTTTAATATTTCATAAGTTTAATGTATCAAAGTTCCAATTGTCTTGACTCGAAAGGCATTTTTTGACATTTCATTTTCACAAAACCACTAATAACATCCACAAAATTAATATTAATATTAATTAATATTAATATTAATATCTGCTTTGATTTTTAACACACACAGTCGAGTCTTTCTTGAACCATAACTGACCTCTTTGTGGTTAGTTTTATCAATTCTTTTTTCAAATCTTCATTGTTTTTTTTTTCTTTTTCTTTCTCAACTTTGTGGTGCCCACTTTGGGCCTGGTGCCCTAAGCACGTGCTCAGTCTGCTTAATTGTTAATATACCATTGCTTGAAAGGTGTAGGGAATCACAGAATCTTGGAATCATCTAAGAAATGTAGATCTAAATACGGGTGATGCCCATTTCTGTTATTTAAAAAATGTACCACATTTTTGGGAGTATAAGATGCATCTCCCCCCCCCACCTCCAAAAGAGGCTGAAAATTTGAGTATGTTTTATACTCTTAATGTAGGTTTCTTGAAGTTGTTTTTTCCCCAGCCCCAACAAGATGCTAACAATCTTCTTAGAAACATAGAAACATAGAAGTCTGATGGCAGAAAAAGACCTCATGGTCCATCTAGTCTGCCCTTATACTATTTTCTGTATTTTATCTTAGGATGGATACAGTATATGTTTATCCCAGGCATGTTTAAATTCAGTTACTGTGGATTTATCTACCACCTCTGCTGGAAGTTTGTTCCAAGGATCTACTACTCTTTCAGTAAAATAATATTTTCTCATGTTGCTTTTGATCTTTCCCCCAACTAACTTCAGATTGTGTCCCCTTGTTTTTGTGTTCACTTTCCTATTAAAAACACTTCCCTCCTGGACCTTATTTAACCCTTTAATATATTTAAATGTTTCGATCATGTCCCCCCTTTTCCTTCTGTCCTCCAGACTATACAGATTGAGTTCATTAAGTCTTTCCTGATACGTTTTATGCTTAAGACCTTCCACCATTCTTGTAGCCCGTCTTTGGACCCGTTCAATTTTGTCAATATCTTTTTGTAGGTGAGGTCTCCAGAACTGAACACAGTATTCCAAATGTGGTCTCACCAGCATTCTATATAGCGGGATCATAATCTCCCTCTTCCTGCTTGTTATACCTCTAGCTATGCAGCCAAGCATCCTACTTGCTTTCCCTACCGCCTGACTTCTTGGCTTGCAGGATTTTTTCATTGCTACTCCAAAATTTTTTTTTTAGCCCTAAGTCTTTGCAGGCTTGTTTTCACTGCAATTCCCTCCGAAAAAGGTGGGTTTTTTTCAGCCAGGGGCTGAAATTGATTTTTTCAGGGGATAAAATGATGTGCTGAAGCTGGCCAAACTAAAGATGCTATCCAGATGAATACCTGGTAGGTAGATTTTATCCCCTATTTTCCTCGCCCAAAACTAAAGTGCGCTTATACTCCAGTACATCTTATACTCTGAAAAATATGATACTTTGTGTTTGCATTAAAATAAACTTGTGGGTTTCAAAATGTGAAATGAGCATTCTGAATGCTGAATTATTAGCAGGTAGCCAGTTAATGACTGGCCACTTAGTGGCCATTTAAAGTTATGCTGAGCCCCCAAAAGGTGTTTATGACCCAGATTCATGACCCAGGGCATTTCCCCCCTCAGTCAAATGATCACATTTTGGCACTCAGCAACCAGGCTGTTTTTACATCCATTTGCAGAATCCTGCAGTCACATGACTGTGATTCATGAAGGTTTTTTTAAAAAGAAATTAGCATAGTTTCTGGCAAATAAAGGCCCATTTAAATAAAAAAAGCACCATTGTTGACAATGGTTACATTGTGGATACATTGTGGCATTTTGCTTAATGACCATGGCATTCAATTAACGATTACCATATCTGCTTAACAATCAATGCAAAAATCATATTGGACACATACTGTAGATGCCTCATGACACAGGTTGGAATTTTTGGGTTCCATTACTGTCATAAATCTAAGACTACTTGCACTTCGGACTAAAACGATTATTTTATTATATGCCTTACCCCACAAATATTTGAGAAACCAATCCAATGATTTCAAATAAATGAACAGCTTATGGACATTTCACCCATCCACAATAGACATTCAACTAACTGAAAATGAAAGTACAGACAAATTTTGCAAAGTCAGATTCTGCTGCATAGGAAGCTTTTTTCAAGGAGCATAATGTGGATATATTACATACTATTTCCTGACAGTTCATTTTGATATATTAATAATATTACAACATGAATCTCAGTAACTTAACTAGATCTAAATTTGAGTGAAGAAACATATTTTTTTCATGTCAATGACTGCAGTAGGCAGAATACATTTTTTTTTAAATGATGCACCAAATAATTTATTTATGAACCGTTCTCATTAGTGAGATAGTACAGGAAAAGGGAATAGCTAATTCAGTTTTGCTTGCCTCAGTAGAAGGTCTGTGCTGAGTTAGACCACAGGAGTCCAACTCTGTTGGGTCTGCAGGACCTATCAGTGGCATTCAGTATCATCAATTATGAAATTCTTCTGGAATGAGTTTGGGAGAGACCTTTTTTTTGCTGATTATATCATTTTCTTGGAGCTTTTGGGAGGTAGGATTGTTCAGCTCATGAACATCAGAAAATAACTTTCCCTCATGGTTTAATCTTGATTTAGCTCTAATTATTTAGCTTCTACATCTGATCATCAAGCCATATAATAAGATCTGAGGCACTGTCATCAGTATGCCAATAAAACACATTGAAAAATAATGTTTCATATTCTCAATCAGTATCCAAAGAAATAATGCATTTGTTGAATGCTAATACATTTAAATATTTAAATATATACGATATTTAAATATAGTATATATTTATATTTACTTGAAACATCACATTCTCAGCCTGGGGTAATTTAAGATTTTGCACTGAGAAGATTTGGTGGCACCTGAATATTTGGTCAGTTTTAGAGTTCAAGACTAAATCTAGGTATAGTGTGTCATCCATATTGGACTATTATCTTGAAAAACCTCATCTGCTGCAGAATGCAAATTCTAGAGCTTTTAGATAGGGTAAAAATGTACTAGATGTTTGTTCCGAAGCAGAATTCAATATATTAAAGATAACCATCAAGGGTTATGTCCAGAGTAGCTACATGGTCCCATACTAGCATGTGATGGAGAGTAATGGCTTTATAGTTCAGTAATGCCAGGCTGAAACAATATCACATGCGAGGGAAACTGTGAAAGTGGGGAATCTCAGAATCCTGAACATTTATTCATATCCGGGGTGGCGCAGCAAGTAGAGTGCTGTACTGCAGGCCACTGAAGCTGACTGTAGCTCTGTAGGTCAGCAGTTCAAATCTCATCACCGGCTCAAGGCTGACTCAGCCTTCTAGACTTTCAAGGTGGGTAAAATGAGGACCTGGATTGTGGGGGCAATATGCTGGCTCTGTTAAAAAAGTGCTATTGCTAACATGTTATAAGCCGCCCTGAGTCTAAGGAGAAGGGCAGCATAAAAATTCAATGAATGAATGAATGAATGAATGAATGAATGAATGAATGAATGAATGAATGAATGAATGGACGAACGAACGAACGAACGAACGAACGAACGAACAAATGAATAACAAACAAACAAACAAACATCTATAATCTTGCTAGACTGTCTATGGACAATGGAAGATTTGCTCCTGGCCATTGATAAAGCTATACTTTCTGGGACTCAAATGCTACATAATGTCACAACAGTACTTAAAATGCCTTCTTTGTTTTATTTTTTATATTTGTTATTTAGTTATCTGTGGAGAGGGGCGGCATACAAATCTAATAAATAAATAAAATAAATAAAATAAATAGTTATTGAAAGTTATTTTAGTCTGTTATACTAATTTAAATATTATATTCTCTCTTTTTAATGTAAGATGTTCTTGACTCAGAAAATAGATAAAGAACAGATAGAGAGAGAGAGACAGACAGACAGACAGACAGACAGACAGACAGACAGACAGACAGACAGACACCGGTATATAGATAGAAAAAAAATAGTTTACATTTCATTTTGTTATGGTTGGGACAGGGCTTCCCATCAGTCGTGCAGAAACTTTTATCTTCTACCTTCAGGAGGTTAGGTTGACACCCTGCAGCTGTTATGAAAATAATGATATATGTGGAGTGCAGAGATGTATCTAGCATTCAAATTCAAATGTTATTTCTGCATACACTGTACAAGACTGTATCGCTTACCCAAAGAAATGCGCTGTTAGATCTAGTGAACTGTTAATTGCATTCTTCCCATGGCTTTTGGGTAGTTTTGGAAATAGCTGGAAACCATTTCTCCCAGATCAATTGTTCTTTGATTTCTATAGCATTTCTATTTTTGAGGTTGCAGTCTTATGTAGGCATACTTGCGAGAAGCTCAAGTAAGAAATTTGAATTGATTCTTACATACAAATGCATAACAATATTCTCTAAACTTCATAAACAAACAGAAAGGACTTAATTTGTATACATAGCTATAAATTACGCCTTGTGTTGTTCAAACATAAACATTTAATTTTTAAATGTTTTAATATTTGTTCTAAATATGCATATTAATTCTCATTTTATTTTTATTGAAAGCTGCAAAATGACTAAAATAGAATAGAAGTAAAATGAAATAAAATATAAATAATCAATAAAATAAATTAAAAGTTAATAAGAAAGTTGTTAATTTTCCTTATCCTCCAAATGTCCACCCCCCTCTCACCAGAAAAAAGCATTTATTCTTCTACATTTAGACATCCATTTATGACACCTGTTATAATTTAATATTATGTAAATATTATTAACCAGATGGAAATATATGAAAAAAAAAAAAATCCTTTTGCAACTTTGTAGATAAGATGAGAGGCACAACCAATACTGCTAACTCTCACAAATACAGTGACCATACATACATGTCAGCTTGCTTCCTAAAGGAAAATACAGTGGTACCTCATCATACGAACTTAATTGGTTCCAGGAGGAGGTTCATAAGGTGAAAAGTTCGTAAGATGAAACAATGTTTCCCATAGGAATCAATGTAAAAGCAAATAATGCGTCCAAATCCTTCAGGAAAATCCCAAACTTTAGAAGGGAGGCGAACAGAGGGCAGGGAGGAGCAGCTAAAGGGGGCGGATGGAAGAAGCAAGGCTAGGCTAAAGGGTGAGTGGGAAGGAAGAAAGGCAAGGGGAGGCGCCCCTCTCTTTTTTTTCTTAAAAAGACACCCTTTCAATTCCTTTGCAAACACCTTGTTCTCGGCAAAATTTTCCTACTCCAAGCAGCTCCTCCCTCCTCCCTTTTCTTTCTTAAAAAGACACCCCTTCAATTCCTTTGCAAGCACCTTGTTCTCGGCAAAATTTTCCTACTCCAAGCAGCCCCTCCCTTTTCTTTCTTCAAAAAAGGGGGAAAAAAGAAACCCCTTCATCCCAGCAGCAGCTGCTTGGGTTCGTAAGGTGAAAATAGTTCGGAAGAAGAGGCAAAAAAATCTTAAACACCGGGTTCGTATCTTGAAAAGTTCGTTAGAAGAGGCGTTCGTAAGATGAGGTACCACTGTATATATATATATATATATATATATATATATATATATATATATATATATATATATATATATATATATATATATATATATATTACACTTATATTTCACTTATTAGAAAAAATATGTAACTATATACAGTATATTTGTTTTTGTAGATTTTCATGGGTATAGGTGTGTAGGTCTTGGTACCCGAGTACAAAGCCAAAAGCACCAGCCTGAAGATGATAAGTGGGACATTGTCAAAACATCACCAGGATTCTATCAACCTTACATACAAAAAGACCAAAATATGCCAAGACCTACATAGGTAGGTAGGTAGGTAGGTAGGTAGGTAGGTCTTGGCATATTCAGGTCTTTTCCCATGTAACCTTACATACCTATACGAGTGACAAAAATAAAACATTTATTACTATTGGTTTTTGGTGTCTCTTTATATTTTCTGTTACACGCAGCAGCAAACTAATGTATGATGCAACACCAAATTTTCAGTTTAAACAGCATAGAAAACTACAGATATTTTTTCACTGAATAGTTCTTGGTAATTGCCAATTAATTAGATTCTTTCAAAAACTGTAATGAGCACTTTTTCTCTGTAAATCCATGAGCCATTACCAGAAATAGCTACAGAAAGTGAAATGGAAAGTGAAATATTTAAAAGAGCCCAAAAGAAAATTTGGTATCAAAAAACCATCTGCTCCTTTTTCCAAAGAGGCATAAAGCCTTAGATAGTTTTCATTACGCCCAAACTTTCTCCCCAAAATGTGGCTAATTAATAATTAGGATACTTTTTATAACTGCCAATTTTAAAATGTCTCTTCCTTAGAGTTGTTTCAGATATGGGCAGCATATAAATTTAATATATAAATAATTCTCATGCATAAAACAAGGATTTACCTAAATACAAATAAATTATATAGTGGTGATCAAAATTATGGTCATATATCAATGTTTAGCTATGCTGTCTCAGAATTCTAGAAATTATAATCCAATTACACCTAGCTACTGTACTGTAAATCAAACAAGGTAGTTGTTTGATTTACAGCATCTCTCTGTCTGTCTGTCTTTTTTTTCTCTCTCTCTCCTCCCTTCCTCTCTGTATATAAGTCCGTGTCTTAAATCTGAATAGTATTCTATTCAAATATAAGATTCATAGGGGTTTTTAATAAACAAAACAAATTTTATTTTACTTGTAAAGATTCTCTTCTATTCTCCACTAAACATTGCATAAATACAGAGCTAAGTAATACATGTGACTTATTTGAATTACAACCTGCATTTCTATCAAACAGTGGCCCTCAAACTGATTGTAACAAAACTAAAGGATCACAAATTCAAGACACACTTTTAAACACACAACTCAACTCCAGAGATAAATTTCACATACCAAAGGCCAGCCTGCCTGAAATGCTATTCACATAAGTTCTCTTGGCAGAGGACTCCCAAAATTGGAACTAACCCTACTGTTTTCATGCAAAGTTGTGTGCTGAAATACATTGTCTTTTACCATGAACATTTTGAAATGTACTTTGGAGTTACTGTGTTGAAAACTCTGATGGCAAATTTGGAAAATGCAAAATGTTGCACTATAGAATGTCTAAAGCAAAGGTTAGCATCTTGATAATAGCTTACAGAACAAAGTAATAATCTAGTTGAGTTTTAGCAAAATCGATGGTATATTCGCAGTACTGCCTAATGCCTGTTCTTTGTTGGGCTATCAGTTTATGACCCAGTTAGGGCCAACAGAATTGAGAAATCACATTCATGAGAAACAGCATGTATGACATTAGCCTCCAAAAGTCCTCCAGTTATGCAAACCCTGCTTCTTCTTCTTTTTTTAACCCTAAAAGGGATACAGTTGGGTGTAACTGTCTTCTCTTGACCTGAAGCTCCTACCAAAGATTCAGAAGCATTATCAAACTGTAGCAGTGGTGGCATTCAAATAATTTTAACAACTGGTTATCTTCCTTAATGAACAACTGGTTCACCAAACTGCTCAGAAAGTTAACAACAGGTTATCCCGGTGCAAACTGGCTGAATTCCAGCACTGAACTGTACATCTGCTTTGTTATGAAAAACAAACCCATCAAAGAAACAGTATTACTACTTTTACTTATATACAGTACAGTACTACTAAAAAAAATTAACCTTCAGCTGAATAAAATGTTGCATTGTAGGTAAAATTTGTATCTCAACTTACAGAATGCCAAGACACATTACTTTCAAGGGAATTAAATTTAAGGATTATTTTTTCTAGGGAAGGAGGGAGGAATAACAGAAGTTGTATTTCAAAATATCTTGAAGGTTTTAGGTTGTTTAAACCCATCCATAGAAATAGAATAGATCCAGGAATATCCCCCACAAAGAATTTTTAAGAAAAATAGCCAGCTTTCAGAATTATCTTCCTAGTGGGAGAAATCCTTAAGGGAAACAAGATTTTGAAATTCATTCTTACAATTCCAGGTAGAATTGTAAAGAATGAGTCACTTCTTGCTTCAGAGCATTTTCTTAATGGACTTTTCTGAGCATTCATTAAATACTATCAGTAAACTTGACTTCTTTTTTTTCCAATTCGGCATCATTTCATCATGAGAACATTAAGAAATATTATCCCACTGACAAATAACACTATTCTCTAAGTTGAAAAAATAAGCACACAGAACACTCAGCAATGTATACATACAGTATATATTGTATTTTTCAGTGTATAAGATGCACCGGTATATAAGACACATCTAGATTTTAGAGGAGGAAAACAAGGAAAAAAGTATTCTGGTGTGGTATTATATTGTTTAATAAAATACAGTGGTACCTCAAGATACGAACCCCTCGTCTTACGAACAACTCGTGATACGAACCCGGGGTTCAGAAAAATTTTGCCTCTTCTTACGAACTTTTTTCGAGTTACGAACCGGCGTTCGGAGACTGCTGGGAAGCCGCGCGGCTGTTTTAAAAGGTGACAGCTGGGCGGCGGGGCTTCCCAGAAGCCTCCCGAACGCCGGTTCGTAACTCGAACAAAGTTCGTAAGAAGAGGCAAAAATTTTCTGAACCCCGGGTTCGGTTCGGGAGGTTGCTGGGAAGCCCCCCAGCCCGGCTGTCACCTTTTAAAACAGCCGCGCAGCTTCCCAGCTGTCTCCCGAAGCCGAACGCGGAAGTTCGGCTTTGGCGTTCGGCTTCAGGAGACAGCTGGGAAGTGGCGCGGCTGTTTTAAAAGGTCGCAGACGGCCTGGGGGGCTTCCCAGAACCCCCCAAACCCAAACTCGGGGTTCGGGAGGGTGCTGGGAAGCCCCCCAGGCCGGCTGCGACCTTTTAAAACAGCTGCGCCGCTTCCCAGCTGTCTCCTGAAGCCGAACGCCGAAGCCGAACTTCCGCGTTCAGCTTCGGGAGACAGCTGGGAAGCCGTGTGGCTGTTTTAAAAGGTCGCAGCCAGCCTGGGGGGCTTCCCAGCACCCCCTGAACCCGGGTTCGGGGTTCGGGGTTCGGGGGGTGCTGGGAAGCCCCCCAGGCCGGCTGTCACCTTTTAAAACAGCCGCGCGGCTTCCCAGCTGTCTCCCGAAGCCGAACGCGGAAGTTCGGCTTTGGCGTTCGGCTTCAGGAGACAGCTGGGAAGCGGCGCGGCTGTTTTTTCGGGGGGGTGCTGGGAAGCCCCCCAGGCCGGCTGCGACCTTTTAAAACAGCTGCGCCGCTTCCCAGCTGTCTCCTGAAGCCGAACGCCAAAGCCAAACTTCCGTGTTCAGCTTCGGGAGGCAGCTGGGAAGCTGTGCGGCTGTTTTAAAAGGTCGCAGCCAGCCTGGGGGGCTTCCCAGTACCCCCCTGAACCCGGGTTCGGGGTTCGGGGGGTGCTGGGAAGCCCCCCAGGCCGGCTGTCACCTTTTAAAACAGCCGTGCGGCTTCCCAGCAGTCGCGGAAAGCCGTTTTTTTGCGGGGGGGGGGGGGTTTGGTTGCACGGATTAATTGACTTTACATTGTTTCCTATGGGAAACAATGTTTCGTCTTACGAACCTCCTCCTTGCACCAATTAAGTTCGTATCATGAGGTATTACTGTACCACTTTAGCAGAATACTTTTTACAACCATGTATATTTTCTTAAAACCATGTACACTTTTTAAAACCATGTACACTTTTTACAAACTTCAAACTTAACAGCTTCAAGACTTGTGGACTTCAATTTCCAGAATTCCTCCACCAGTCATGCTAGCTCAGAAGTGGGAATTGAAGTCCACAAGCCTTAAAATGGCCAGGTTTGAAGACCCTTGCACTCCTAATTTACACCCAACTCAGGAGTCTTCAAACTTGACAGCTTTAAGACTAGTGGATTTCAACTCCCAGAATTCCTCCACCAGTCATACTATCACAGGAATGGGAGTTGAAGTCCACAAGTTTTAAACTTGCCAGGTTTGAAGACCCTTGCACCACTAACTCAGGGGTCTTCAAACTTGGAACTTGGTCTTCAAACCTATCAGATGGCTTTCTTCAGGCAGCAGAAGCAGTGGCGTCTCCTAAGATGCAGGCTTCTTCCAGCGGCAGTCAGCAATGGCTTATGTCAGCGGTCAAAGCAGTGGTAGCAGCTTTCCCGCTTTGCAAACCCATGGTGGTGGCTTGCAAGTGTGCGGAGGGCAACCGGGATGGCTGCCATTACAAATGGCATGCTGCTCTCATTGAAAGCGAGGAGGGGGAAGAAAAGGTGGGTGCTCTTGGTCTCTCCATGCGAGATGAACCTACCAAGGGAGAGAGGTGCCTACATGACAGAAGACAGAAGCTCGGCTTTCTCCCATGCCAAAAGCTGGCATGGCTCCCACAGGAGGCAGAACCCAAGCGCCCCAGAGGAAGTGGCAGCTGTATGTTTGGGACCCTCGTGCGCCGACCTGTTGCTGCAGGAACAGGTTGGTGCCTAAGTTGGCTTGGTGAGTGCTGGTTTGTGGGTCTTTGGGGATGGTGGTGGTGGTAGTGGTGGAAGATGCTGTCTATCCTCGTCTGCAGCCCTGAGTCTTAACTAGCCCACGGCTCGCTGGGAGGAATCGCTGCTGAATTTGCTGCGGGTCTTTTTTCTTTTCTTTTTTGTATCCCTGAGGAGAGGAGGCTTCAAGCAGGAGACCCCAAAATGATTTTTGTCCAGACCAGAGCAGCAGCAGCCGCCTTCCCGTAGTCCGACAGTGGCAGCTTCTCACATGCTTCAGCAGTGGCGGTAAGCAGCGGTAGCAGCAGCCTTCCTGTAGTCCGATGGTGGCGGCTTCTCGTGCAGTTTGGCAACTGCAGTCGGTGCCAGCCGCCAAACTGCGTGAAAAGCAGCCACCGCCAGTCTATGAGAAGGCTGCTGCCACCATTGCTGACCACTACCCAACTCCCCCCATGCAACATTCCGTGTATAAGATGCACCCAGTTTTTGGCACACTTTTTTGAGGTAAAAAGGTGTGTCTTAAAAAAAAATACAGTATATTAAGAGCATAATTTTTTTTTCCAAAATATAATACAGGAGAGCTAGAAAACAATAGGAGTAATGTCTCTGGCTCGGGGGTGAAATTCAGCAGGTTCTGAAAGTTTCTGGAGAACCAGTAGCGGGAATTTTGAGTAGCTTGGAGAACCGGAAAATGATAATGTTTGTCAATTGTGTTTCAAGAGGACCTTGACATCTAAAAGGTTGTGGGTTGTCCACTATGTATCCGCAAATGACTGGTAAGGCCTATATGGGCAGAAAATGTCCTGCCACATTTTGGGCAGACATGTGTGTGCACCATTATTGCAGCATTTGAAGCTCTGGCTTTGCAGAGTTCAGAGAACTGGCAAATACCACCTCTGGCTGGCCCCAGAGTAGGGTCGGAATGGAGATTTTGCAATATCATTTCCCCAGGAGTGGGGAGGGAATGGTGATTTTGCAGTATCCTTCCTCTGCCATGCCCACCAAACTACACCCACAGAATTGGTAAGGGGAAAATTTGAATTTCACCCCTGCTCTGACTACAACTGAAAAATAAAATGTTGTTCCTTTCTACAAGGGCAAAACCACACGTGGGTTTTGAAGCAGTCAGAAATACTAAATACTTGAAGTGAAATTCATTTCAGCAGATTAAAGAGGAGAAATGCTTCCAAGCAAAACCTTCTAGAACTTACCTGCTGAAGAATGAAGCATCCTAATGATAAACTGTGTCTTTGCAATATTAAACCAATTGTGTCTAACACCCCACCCCACTCCTCTGCTTTTTTTTACTGCCAGGAAAGCAAAAAACTTACTGACACAAGAATTCTCTTCAGTATCCATTCCAAAGCACTAACATAAATCTAAGGCACTGAAATACAAGAACATAAAAGAGCTTGATCATATTTCCTAGGCCCATCCATCCAAAATCTGGGTGCAAAAGTCACAACATTGCAGGTCAGTGTTTCTCAAATTGGCAGCTTTTAGTGGGGTGGACTTTGACTCCCAGAATTCCCCATTGGTATGGAAGCATGACAGAGAAAGCTGCTTCTTTCTTCTTTTATCTTAAGAAGAAACATCTAATTTTTTTAAAAAAAAATCATTGAAACATTTGAGAAGTATAATCAGCTTCTAGCTGCTGTGAATCTTTGCTTTCTTAGCTTCAATTTAAATAGTAGCTCTCCTGCACATCCAACACTCAAATCATACTACTAAAAAGTATAGTACTCACAAGCTAAGTACATTCATAAAGGATTTCAGACGACTTCAGATGGTGCAGGAGGAGGAGGAAGGAGAAGGAGACATTGTCCAGTCCAGTGTTTCCCAACCTTGGCAACTTGAAGATATCTGGACTTCAACTCCCAGAATTCCCCAGCCAGCATTCACTGGCTGGGGAATTCTGGGAGTTGAAGTCCAGATATCTTCAAGTTGCCAAGGTTGGGAAACACTGGTCCAGTCCACAAAGGACACTGGTTCATCCTCTTACTCAGAAAGCTATGCCTGTAAAATTAGTGAAGCATTATTTTTAAAGTAGGAGAAAGGGTGCACCTTATATGCTGGCAGTTATCTTAAAATATCAACTATGAAGCACTATTGCAATCATACCCTTAATGAAAGGGGAAAGAATGCTAAAGCAAGAATCAACAAGGTACATTTTTATCAGATGAAATCCTTGGAAAATTTATTTATTTATTCCATTTATATCACCCATGTGACTCTGGATTGCTTCTATTATTAAAAAAAACAGGAAGAATTAAAACAAAAATAAAACAAAAGTCATTAAAATCAATAAAATAGGTCTGGGTAAAAAAGGTGAGAACAAATGTCATGGCATGGTCAAATAAAGACACCCGAGACACATTCAAAATATTCAAGTCCTGCTCAAAATCTTACACACTTTCTTAATATCTCCAATCCATTTGGCAGCCCCTATCAGGAAACTCTATTGTTTCTACTAAGAAGGAAAAACTTCCAGTGCCTGCAACTTCGTTACACATGGGCAGGAGAGACCATCCTTTCCAAAACAAAGTCCCATTTCATTGGACGTCATGAACAGCATTGTTCTGGTCCACTCTTAGGCTTTTCTCAGTCAAATAAAACTCCACACAAATGGGTAAATCATACAGATTACATTTATTGTCTGGTATCTCCATATCATAGTCTTACTAAAATATGAAATTCCCCAAATCTTATATCCATAATCTGTCCCACTACATGTAGGTGAAAAGAGATTCATTTCTCCCAACTGCAGGCAGTTTCATACTCTTTTGTTAAAACTTTAAAATGGCTGTTGGAAAGCATGGCACAATTACTTAGCTGCCTAGGTATAACTCAATGGCCAATAAGAACACACAGATGAGGTCACATGTCATGGACTACATTACCCAGAGTGCAATGGTACTACATTCCCATAATGCAACCTCTTAAAAAAACAGCTCTTAAACTGAGCTACATATCCCTTTAGTCCAGTGCTTCTCAAATAGTGGAATGCCCCCCCCCATAGGGGATTGTGCAGAGTGATGCGGGGAGGTGGGGTTGATCCCGGAGAACATGGGGGGTTTTTTGCCACAGGGAGTAACATTTTGTTGCCCTGAACAACAGCACACAGCACAGAGCAGGAGGTATGAAGTGCAGATAACAAACCCTTAAGAGACACCATGGAAAAATATTTAACAGGGATGAAAAGAAAGGAGGAGTGAGACAGAGATAATGAGACAAACCTAAGTCTCCCGAAAGCTAAGACAAGGAAATATGATGAACCGTATTTAGTGCTTGGCTTCACTGTGACTAAACTGGGAGATGAGGAAACATGGTATGTTTACTGTGTCTAAAATTGTTGGCAGCGGACAGCTTGAAGACATATAAATTAAGGCATCACTTAAACACCCTGGGCCTAGAAAGCCTAGAACTACGGCACCTAAAACACGATTTGAGTATTGCCCACAAGATCATACGCTGCAACGTCCTACCGGTCAATGACTACTTCAGCTTCAACCGCAACAACACAAGAGCACGCAACAGATTCAAACTTAATACGAGCCGCTCCAAACTTGACTGTAAAAAATATGATTTCAACAATCGAGTTATCGAAGCGTGGAACTCATTGCCAGACTCAATTGTGTCAACCCCTAACCCCCAACATTTCTCCCTTAGACTCTCCATGATTGACCTCTCCAGGTTCCCAAGAGGCCAGTAAGGGGCGTACATAAGTGCACTGGTGTGCCTTTCATCCCCTGTCCCATTGTCTTTCCTTTCTCTCACTTATCATATATATTTTCTTTCTTTCATATATCCTCTCCTCTAAGTTCACTTTACCCTTATATATATTACTACATGTCTATTTTTCTTCCTATGTATTTGTGTATTGGACAAATGAATAAATAAATAAATAAACATTATACCCCAATCACACTGATAAGCCACTTGAGTTTTTTTCAGCAAAAAAGTGCCAAATATTGCCAACAATCATGCTCCAACTCTCCATCGAACAAACTCTTTGGTGGAGAGTTGGGGGGTGGGGTGGAGGGAGACAAAATGTTTACTTCTTCCTAGGGAGGGTATAGCAGAGAATAATTGAGAATCACTGCTTTAGTCTATCAGCACAAGCCTAAAGGAATCTTCAAATGATTGGTCTAATCTGTGCTGACCTACCCATTCTGTTTCACCCATACTCTCTGGGTAAGACTCTATCCAAAATAAAATACTAGTAGCTTAAATATTGATTATGTGCCATTCATATCTTCTTACTCTCAGCATTTTCCAATCACAGTAATAAACTATAATAGCTAAAGATTTCTTCAGTGAAAAGAGTCTGTTAATAGAGCACTTTGTAAGGGTACAGCTCACAGACCCATCATAGATTATTTCACAACAATGTAAGGAAACTAACTCACCCTCACAGCCTGTACCCAGATTTAATAGGGAGAGGCAGTACATACCATTACTTGCTGCGAAAACCAAGTATTTAATTTTTAAAGTATTTAAAGATTTAAAATGGAAACATCTAACTTTAACAAAATAATAAATAAGACAAAGCTACAATAGGAAAGCAAGTTTCAGGACTCCTAACTAAATAAGTAATCCAAAGGCAAAGCTATCGGGATAACCCATTCAATAATTCAAGGTCTGTATTTTAATGTGTCGGCTTTTCATTTGAGGTGTCGAGGATAGAATATCAGTCCATATTCTTTCCTAAAACTGCCACTGGTATGTAAGAATATTTATAATTTGTTATGTGATGGAAACTGAACATCTTTCTATGCCTGTAGAATGAATACAAGCATAATGAGCATGATGTTTATGTATGTCTTCAAGTCAGTCTTTGACTCCTGGCAACTGTCTGGAGAAGTTTTCTTGTCGTTTTTATTTTTGGAAGTGGGTGGCCACTGTCTTCTTCTTAGGGCTGAGAAAGAGAGTGACTGGCTCAAAGTCACTTAGTTCAATTCAAAGGCATTTTTACTTTTTAACCACAGCTGAGCAAATCATTAACAAGTGCTTCATTTCAACCAAAGTTTGGTTAACATGATCTCAGAAATAATGTCACCAAGCAGGGCCCCACCGCTGTAGCTAGGAATGGGGCAGCCAACCCATTTAACTTGAGGAGTATATTCTTCACAGTCAACAACCAGGGGCAGATCGACATTACTGCCGCTACTGGTGCGTTGCACACACAGCTTTGTTTCCCTTGCATGCGTGTGTGTCACAGTGCATTTTTGCTTCTATGTATGCGTAGGAAGCAAAAACACGCAAAAACCATGCAAGGGGATGCATATGTAAGAGAGAGTTGGGTGATATTTTGCTTCCGCGCATGTGTAGAAGCAAAAAATCACCGAAATTTCTCTCTCAGGCATGTTCCCTCCTGACATTTTGCTTCTGCAAATGTGCATGAAGCAAAAAGATGAAAACAATAGCAGTGCCCATAGGACTGGCGCTGGTAGTGGCCATGCGCAAATTGCACAATCTGGCAGCTGCTACTGGTGCACCATCCCCTACCATGCCAGTAGCAACCTTCTACTGCCATCAACAAATTAAGATAACCTTTGTGTCATGTAGGCCAGTGTTTCCCAACCGTGGCAACTTGAAGATATTTGGACTTCAACTCCCAGAATTCCCCAGCCAGCGTTCACTGGCTGGGGAATTCTGGGAGTTGAAGTCCAAATATCTTCAAGTTGCCAAGGTTGGGAAACACTGATGTAGGCTATGGCTTGTGTCTCAGTGAAGTAGAAATGGATTAAATCCTCACAGGTGTGTGTGTGTGTGTATACATATACATACAGACACACACACACAGAGAGAGACATATACATACATACACATAGACACACACAGAGAGACAATGTGATATTTGTCGCACTGATTCCTTTTAAACAGGGCACCACATTTTTGTATCAACAACAGGGAAAGAGCAATGAAAAACAACAAGAATATTGCATCTTGTTGATGGTGATGTTGTTAGCAAAGGAGCTGGGGAAAATAACCTCTTTTTCTTCCCTTCAATCGCAGCCGAAGGGTCAACCATAGTAAGTAAAACCACATTATGCATCTCCGGTGTAAATCCGGATGATAAGCCTTTAAAATGCATGGATTAATTCTCGGAGTAGATGGCAGCTAGCAGATATAATAGCAGCAAATCATGATTTTATTACCGCCAGTCTGGAGAACTACTTTAGTCAGCTGCTATTATTATTCTTAAAGATCATCCTAGTTCACTTTGGCTGAGTATTTGTGGTTGATATCTAGCATAAGTACTGTTGGCATAACTCCAGGCTGACTCAATTTCCTCATGTACTAATCTGAAAGTCTGGCACTCAGTAAAGTTGTACTTTTATCATCATGGACAGATGCTGCTGACTCAAAATAAAAAGTCAGTTCTCTTTTAAAAAAAAATTCTTGGGGAGTTTTCTTTAATCAGCAGTTAATGGATAATCAATTCTGAGAATGCTCAATAGAAAACTGTATTAAAAACTTACTTATAAAATCCAATTAGCTTGTCTTACAATACAAAATAAGCAGCCATAAAATCAAGGCCTTCATTAACTTAGATTGGTGGAAAATATATTACTTAAAGTTGTTTTGCAAGACATCTAAAATCATGACCATTTTAACCAAACAGGAGGAACTAACTAACTTTATCTCAGTGGGTTCAACTTGTTCAATTGTAGCAGCAAAAAAATATGTCATACTTAGCTATTGAATAAACATACTTTCATTGCCAAAATCTGAGGTAGGATCAGAAAAATAGTATCTCTAAGCATCAAATTATTGGTGTTAACTGATGTCCATGGCCTCCCAAAATTGATGGAAAGGCAAGGCTGCTAAATCTGACAAGGTTCCAACATAAATGTATGGGAGCTTTCCAGATAGGTACATAAATACATGCATACATAAATATGTACAATTTTCTATAGCTGTCATCTCAGTCAATGACCAAGCATCTTACCATTCCAAAACTATGGAAACAATTAAAGCAAAACATTTAAAAATAATAAAAACAACAAAAATAAATATACCCAGCAGCTGAGATGGTTAATCAGTCAACAGTAAACTCAAGAAATGGGACCCTTAACATATTCAGAGCTTTAAGCTTTGGACCATAGCCAAGTTTTTAAAATCTTATGAAAGGCCAACAGGGTTGGGACCCTTCTCATCTCCAAAGAGCCCATCTTCTAGTCCTCATGAGCTGACCCCTTTGGTTGATGAAATCCTGTGGCATGCCAACTCTGTTGGTTAAATTGGAGGGACCCTTAGAAAAAGCCAGTTGCTCAGATAAGCCAATGCCAAGCATGTAAGACTTTGAAATTAACAACCAGCATCTTGAATTGCATCTGGGACAGGCCTAACTGTTGTAACTCACATAATAGTGATATTTCGTGTGTACCGTTTAGAATGGAATAGAATTTTATTGACCAAGTGTGATTGAACACACAAGGAACTTGTCTTGGTGCATATGCTCTCAGTGTACATAAAAGAAAAGGTAAGTCCATCAAGAATCATAAGGTACAACCCAATGATAGTCCAGGTACAAATAAGCAATCAAAACATATTAGGAACCAGTCAATAAAAATTGTAAGGATATATGCAACAGCTGCATTTTTCACCAATGGAAATTTCTGAGTGCTCTTCAGGGGCAGTCCTTTATACAGCCATTGCAATGATCTAAATTTATGAAGCGCTGTTCTCTTGCACAATGTCAGAAACAAGATCAATGACGTTTAGCAAGAGTTCAGCAAGAGTTTAAAATTTTGCTTCTGAGTTTTTATCATCTCAGCCACCTCAAAATGTTTCAAAAACTTGATTCTGGCAAATAATATTCAAGAATATTTCAAATTTATTTAAACATAAATTTGAGGTAGCCTTATTTGCTCGGATTCCCATGCTACAAAATAAAGGGACCCAAACTGACAAGCTTTACTTTTGCTAGGTGACACAATTTGACTGTTGCTATTATACATGGATACTGAATCTCTTCTCATATACGTGTAGACATCAATAAATTATCATCAATGAAACCAAAATAAGAACTTAAGAGGAAAGTGTGGTTGATAGGTTTCAAGAAGTCCTTGCCCCCTTGGCTTTCTTTTAAACCCCTGTCTCCCATGATACTGAATGATATAAATAGTTAAGATATCACCAGCCACTGAATTTCTCCTCTTCCACATGGAACAACTAATGAAAGAGATGAAACTATTTGAAAAGAAATATGTGGAATAAGTAACTCAAGCACCGTATGGAATGGTACTGTAGTTTCCCACAAACAGATAAGAAAGTACATGGCACACAGTTTGTATTTTTAGCTTGTACCATACAGTCTCCATGAGATCAATCACAAATAAGCTGTCATGCAGCTGTACGAATGACAAAACTAGCATACGTCAGCTACAGTGTTGTGCTACCAAGAATTATCAGTAGGAGACAGAAGGGTACAGAATGTGAATAGGACCCCTACTACTGAGTAGCTTGAATCTTCTTCCTTAATAGTCTTGATCTATAAAGGAGTATCTATATCTCAGCTGTTTGCATAGCCCAAATTGCCCCACTAAAAGGTCAGATTGTGATCCCAAGTGACACTATCGGGTGTAGTGATGACATGTTACTAATTCCCATAATTTCCCTTCCCGATTATCTTTGAATTGCAATGAGTTTTTTAATAGATGCAAGACCATACTCAATGTCACATCCGTAGCTTATGAGAAGATATTTGCATATTTATTCCAGAGTGGGTGTGTTCAACAAGGCTTTTAAAAAAGAGAAAATGTGTAACACCAAAAAGGTTGTGAATAAACCACTCTAGCATAATAGTCTCTGTTTAAAATTAATCTGACAAATTAGTCTTCAGCAAGTTAAATCTCATTTATTCCAGTGGATCTCTTTTGCAGCAAAGCATCTGTATCTAACCAGTTGTATTCCCCTTCCATTCAATTCATTTTTTAAACATCAGATCTAAAACCCACATCCAAATGCAATACCACTTAGCTGCATGAACACAAATACATAAAAGGACCGTTGTACCTACCTGAACGGTCTTCTCGCTGCACTGGAAGGAGAGTCCAACATGGGTAGTTAACCAATCTTATTGGTAGAGACTGAGTTAATTATTTACATATTAATTAGGTACCGCCCCCTTGTATCCCCCATGAGCTCAGTTTTAAAAACGAAGACAATGTAAGAGGATAACCAATTTTTATTGTCAACAGTCCAACAACCCAAATCCTCCCAACACCGGCGTCCCTGAACTTCAACAGTGCCGGGTGGGTTTGGACTCTCCTTCCAGTGCAGCGAGAAGACCGTTCAGGTAGGTACAACGGTCCTTCTCCACTGCAGCTGGAAGGAGAGTCCAACATGGGATATGCCAAAGATTAAGGCCCATGGGAGGGAGAAGGCCTTGTCAGGGACGTCGTGGAGGCACAAACTCGTTGCAAAACACGCCTTCCAAACGCTGCGTCCGCTGAGGCAAACGAATCCAACTTATAATGTTTAACAAAGGTGGTAGGGGCCGCCCATGTTGCGGCCTTGCAGATATCTTCTATTGAAGCTTGCGTGGCCCAGGCAGCAGACGTGGCCGCGCTACGTGTTGAATGACCCGTCAGACCCAATGGCGGGGCCTGGTTTCTAGCCTTGTAAGCCTCCGTGATACACTCCTTGAGCCATCTACTAATAGATTTGGAGGATAGTCCAAGTCCCATCTTATGAGGCGAGAATGATATGAACAATTGCTCAGATTTTCTGAATGTCTCCGTACGCCTGATGTAGATTTTCAGGGCTCGCCTGACGTCTATTTTGTGCCATCGCAATTCCGATGGGTGGTTCCCGCGAGTACAGAAATCAGGCAGGATCAACTCTTGCTTCCTATGAAAAGTAGAGTTTACCTTTGGTATAAAGGTGGGATCCAGTCTTAGTACAACCCTATCAGGGTAAAAGATACAGAGGTCCTGTCTGACTGATAAGGCCGCTATCTCTGACACTCTGCGTGCGGAGGTAATCGCGACCAGAAAGGCTGTCTTAATGGATAACAGACGGAGAGAAATGGACCTCAACGGCTCAAAAGGTGGCTTTGTCAATGCTTTGAGTACTAACGAAAGGTCCCATGACGGAAACCTCCGGACTGGTGGGCTATGTTTATTTGTAGCTCCTCGAAGGAAGTCTCTTACCCACGGGTGAAAAGCCAAGGAGCGTGCCTCTGGAACTTGTATCATAGTGGCAAGAGCTGCCACCTGTCTTTTTAAGGTGTTAGGGGCTAACCCACGGTCTATTCCTTGTTGCAGGAACTCCAACACCGTAATAACTGATGTCTCCTTCGGATTCAGATGATGTTGTTCACAGAACCTACAGAACGCCTGCCAAGTTGCTTGGTATATTCTTGACGTCGAAGGGCGACGTGCTGCCTGTATTGTATCAATGACCTTCTCTGGTAGCTTTTGTAGCCTCAGCCTGCTCCTCTCAAGTGCCACACGGTTAGATGTAGCCACTGGGGATCCGGGTGTTGTAGGTTCCCCTGGCTGAGGGCGATGATCCGATCCGGAATCCTCCACGGTGTTGACACCGACAGTGCCACGAGGTCGGAGAACCAAGGGCGTCGTGGCCAGTGCGGTGCCACCAATAGCACCTCCGCTCTCTCCTCTAATATCTTCTCCACCACCCTGGGAAGGAGACTGGTGGGAGGAAAAGCATAAAGTAGACCCGGTGGCCAAGGGGAAAGAAGGGCATTGGTCCCTTCCGCCTCTGGATCCGGAAAACGTGTGTAGAACCTGGGAAGGTGTGTATTCCGCTGGGTTGCAAACAAATCCACTGATGGCATGCCGAATCTGTGTGTCAGCTGCTGAAAGATGTCGGGATCCAATCTCCACTCCGATGGATCTAGAATGGACCTGCTCAGCCAGTCCGCCTGCGTGTTGCTGATGCCAGCAATATGTTCGGCCGACAATGATGCCAAGTTGGTCTCGGCCCAATTGAAGAGGCGGTTGGCTTCTGCCATGAGACGTTGTGACTTCGTGCCCCCCTGATGATTCAGGTGGGCCCTGGTCGCAACGTTGTCTGTCAGGACCCGCACGTGCCTGTCCCGCACTAGTGGGGCGAACGCTTGAAGGGCCAAATACACTGCTTTCAATTCGAGGAAATTGATGTTGACCGGCTCCAAGTCCTTGTCTGACCAGAGGCCTTGGGCCATGTGGTGTCCAATGTGGGCGCCCCACCCAAGAAGGCTGGCGTCTGTCGTAAGGGTTACTGGACTCTGGAGTCGGAAGGGGGAACCTTTGCTTAAGGCTGGTGATGTCCACCATCTCAAGGACTCTCTGATTGTCCTTGGAACCCGGACCTTCCTGTTGCAGTGGCTCCTCCTGGCTCTCTGTGCTGGGAGCAAGAACCACTGTAGATCCCGGATGTGGTGTCTTGCCCAGGGAACGATGCCTATGGCTGACACCAAGGTCCCCAGGATTTTGGATAGCAACGCCAGGGGAACTCTCCCCTCGTGTCGGATGCTGGAGATCAGTTGTCGAATTGTGCGTTGTCGCTCCGGGGAAAGAGATACCGTGGATGATAGGGTATCTATGACTGCTCCGAGATGAAGTAATCTGGTGGAGGGAGACAGGTGACTTTTCTCCATATTGATTGTGAAACCGTGAGATTCCAGTGATTGCACTGTCCTGTCTAAGTCTTCCCTGGCTCCCGATGGGGACCTGGACAACACGATTATGTCGTCCAGGTAGGCCATCAGCCGAACCGATTTCTGGCGTAGGTCTGCCGTCAAAATGTCCAACAGTTTTGTGAAGGTACGTGGGGCCGAGGAGAGGCCGAATGGCATGGCTCTGTACTGAAAATGCTCCCCCTCGGCGCAGAAGCGGAGGAACCTTCGATGATCTGGATGTATGGGTACATGGAGGTACGCTTCCTTGAGGTCTATTGATGTTAAGAGATCGTGGGAGCGTATGGAAGCTATAATTGTCTGTAAGGAGTGCATTCGAAACCTCCTGTACTTTATGAAAACGTTCAGTTGCTTCAAGTTTAGTATGAGCCGGCAGCCTCCTGAGGTCTTGGGTACTATAAAGATCACTGAGTAGAAGCCCTTGCCCTCTTCCTGTCGGGGCACCGGCTCTATAGCGTGAATGTCCAATAAATGCTTTATCTCCTCTCGGAGTTGTAGTCTCTTTTGTGAGTCCCGTATTACGGGGCATTGCAGGAATCGTGATGGTGGAGGCTGGACAAATTCCAGCCGAAGACCCTGCGAAACGGTGGCTAAGGCCCATTTGTCGGATGACGTGTGATGCCAGGAGAGACTGTAATGTTGAAGTTTCCCCCCTATTGGCATCCCGGCTGAGTCACTTGGAGCGACGAAAGCCTCTCTGGTTACCTCCTCGGAATGGCCGTCTCGATTGCTGGTAACCTCGGGGTCTGTCCTGGAAAGATCCCCGATCGGATCGAAAGGATGGTTGATTGTATTGACCGTATTGACCCTGACCAAAGGATCTCTGGGCCTGTCCCGCACCTGTGTTGGCTTCCCAGCGAGGGTTCTGTCGCCTCGTGTATGGTGTAAACCGGCGGTCATGTCTCCTATTAGCCCTGGGGAGCACTTTCTTCTTGTCTCTGTCCTCAATGAGGACCTTCTCCAAACTCTCCCCGAAGAGCATGGATCCCTGGAAGGGGCTTGAGGCCAGCCTCCACTTTGATTTCAAGTCTGCTGGCCAATTCCTCAGCCAGAGAAGTCGTCGTGACGACATAGTGGTAGCCATGCTTCTAGCCGAGAACTTCGCTGCATGAAGGGTGGCGTCTGCTGAGAATTCCGCTGCCGCACGCAGCTTGCTCAGGTCCTGCCGGAGTCTTCCGTCCTCAGGTCCCAGCCTGGCCTGCATTTCCTGCAACCACATGATGGATGCTCTGTTGATGAATGAGGCTGCGGCAGCCGCTCTGAACCCCCAGCCCGACACCTGATGCGCCTTTCTCAGCAATACCTCCGCCTTTCTGTCCTCTGGCCTCAGGCTGTCGCCAGTTTCCGAGGGCACCAGCGCACTAGACACCAGAGTCACTACCGGCTGGTCAATTGGCGGGAACTCCAAGAGTTTTTCGACCTCTTCGTCGAAGGTGTAAAACTTCCGCTCAATGTTTGAAGGCCCTTGCGCAGCCGCTGGGTGCTGCCAAGGCCGCTTAACTCCCTCCACAAATATGTGGGAGGCTGGGAAGTGTTCAGTCTCGGGCTGGGCTTCCTTGAGGAGAGCCTCTGAAGTCTTTGTCGTGTCAGTAGGGTCAGTTGTCTTAGGCACGGCTGCAAGATTCATTACTTGCTTGGCCTTACAAAGCAAGGTCCTGAATAATGCCGGTTTGAATAGTCCCACCGTTGGCGGTGGTTCAGGCACTGTCTCATCCTCTGACCAATCATATTCCCTGTCACTCTCCTCAAATTGTGGTTCCTCCAGCATTGACCCAACGCCAGAAGGGGGCGGTGCTGACCAAGGATTTCTTTCTGGAGCCTGTTGGGGGGGCCTAGCGCTTTGCTGTGCCCCCGTAGCAATGCCCTGTGAGTACACGTTGGCGATGATTTCCTGGAGATCAGGGGTCATCTGTTGCCATGGGCCTGATGGACCTCTTAATCCAGCAGCTGTGGGTGTAAACGTAGCTGAGGGCCCTTGCAGGCTTCTGACCGATTGACTTGCAGACCCCGGTCTGTGCCAAGAAGTGCCAGGGGATGGCATGGCCTGAGGTATAGGTATAAAATGTCTATCCGGTGACCAGTCCCCTGTTGGCATGATCCCAGTGGCCCCCAAGGGAGATTGGGTGGTCAACTGTTCAGGGGTCATCTGCTGCCGCTGCGTAAGGGGCAATCCAGAGGGAGAGGGCTGCAGGGCCGCTTCCAATTTTTTTTCCAGGGCCTTTATGCGTTTTTCCGCTTCCTTTAATGAGGAGCTGGAAGATTGGGAGGCCTTAGTCTTTTCCTTTGCCTTCCCCTTGCCCTTCTCCTTGGGAGCGGGGGAGCTGCTTTTGTCAGCCCCGGCTTGCTCTGCCATTTTACTCACAGTTAGATGAAGAGACAGTAAAGTTTTTTGGCTCCACGCCCTTGCCGATCGCAAAAAAATGGCGCCTCGGCTATTTCGCCACTGGCGCATGCGCACTGGAGCCTCCTAGCTCACTTGCGTGCTTTGCCGCCAAGATCGCCGTTTTCGCGCCGAAAATGCAAGATGGCGGCGCCCGTGACCTCCGCGGTCTTTTTCGGGCTCCCGCCTTGCGCCCCTGCCACCGATGGCGGTCTCCGCCAGGGAGGTAACCCTGGCTCTCGCCTCTGCTGTTCGTGCAGCCTGGTGGTCTCGGCGGGCGCGCTGTTTGTAGCAGCGGCAACGGCGGCGGTATCGGCGGCTCGCTCTCTCCGGCGGCGGCTTCGGCGGCGGCTTTCCCGGCCGCCGAACAGCTGATCGCTCCATCGGCGCGCCTCGCCGGCTTCGGGGAGCGATTTCAAGCCTCCCAGTGGGGGGGGCGGACCCCCCCACCTTCGGCCTGCAGCCTTAGTGTGGCCTCGGAGGCCAGGGACCCCAGGCTGGATGCTCCTCTGCGGGGTGTTCCCTCGGGGGGAATACACAACCCCTGAGGAGTATCGTTGGGGGTGCTGCCCGCGGAGGGCAGGAACCCCTTGTTGTTCCCTGCTGTTCCTTTGCTGCTATCTGTGCCTGAAAGACAAAGCAGAAAAATTAAACAGGTCACAACAATTTTTCAACATTATTAAAAACAATTTTAAACAATTTTAAACAATTTATTAGCTTTAATTAGCTTAAGCTCAAACTCAGCAAGTCTCTACTCTTAGACTGAGTTTTTAAAACTGAGCTCATGGGGGATACAAGGGGGCGGTACCTAATTAATATGTAAATAATTAACTCAGTCTCTACCAATAAGATTGGTTAACTACCCATGTTGGACTCTCCTTCCAGCTGCAGTGGAGAACTGAGCATACACAAAAGCAGAGAAGACGCGAATTAGAAATCTGAATCTAGTTTTATGTAGCATAATTATTGACAATTTAAAAGGCAAAGCATCATTGCACCCAGGGTTTTCCCCCCTTAAAAATATGCTACAGTAATGGGAAATATACTTGTAACCTGAATCAAGTCACAAGGAACAAAACACAGGGTGATACATTTATTTTTTCCTTCTCTGCTACCCTGCCTTATTCCATCTGTTTTTCATAGCAGCACTTTTTCTTATTTTGCAAATGCATCTCCATCACACATTGTGAAGAAGGGGAATAGGAACATCTACTTAACACTTGCTCCACAGTTGCTAAATTCATTGTTTCTTCCCAATACTGTAATACTAAACTGCTTGAGGCAGAGCATTCGCTAGGGCCAAACAGTCAAGACACTCTCCATTCTTGGCACTTCACGATCAATTCTTCAAAGCCTCTTATTGTTTCCTCTACAAACTTTTTAGTAAAACCTCATGGCAAGGAAAGATAGCATGAACAACACTGCAGTCATGTGCTTGCTGAAAAATATCTCAACAGCTCTACAAAAGACTATTTTAATTTGGACAATGATAACCCTTAATTATTCTAGATAATAATCCTTTAACTGAAAATGTTCCATCATGCCTACCTTTATAAAACAAATTGTTTCTCTTGTCCCAGATAGATTATAGAATTATTTGGCAAAAGTATGCTCAATTAAATCAAGTAGACTCACACCAGTTTGTTATATTTCACTGATAATACGCAGGTTAAAATTAATATCAGGTG
The DNA here is from genome assembly GCF_031021105.1 of Erythrolamprus reginae. NCBI lineage: Eukaryota > Metazoa > Chordata > Lepidosauria > Squamata > Dipsadidae > Erythrolamprus > Erythrolamprus reginae. The sequence continues at coordinate 167,925,506 of NC_091950.1, read as the reverse complement.
GCAAAGCTCGACTGTATTTTTCTTATTTTAAATACAAATAGATTGAAGTTGGAACAAATAGCTTTAAGTTATTAGGTAGATCATTCTGAGATCTCAATATGATAGATGCACTTGGATAGGATGTTCTGAAACTGAGGGTAATTTGAGCATCTCCTGAGGTTAATGGAGAAATTTGCAATTGCTTGTTTGTAAGTCAAGGATTTGATTTAAGACATTTGCATAAAACAACAGAATCTAGTGCTTCTTTGGAGATTAATGACATTATTTGAGAGTGAGAAAAATGGTAACTGGGTCAAAGGGATTAAGAACCACTGGCTTAGATACAGTACAGTGGTACCTCTACTTACGAACTTAGTTTGTTCCGTGACCAGGTTCTTAAGTAGAAAAGTTTGTAAGAAGAAACATTTTTTCCCATAGAAATCAATATAAAAGCAAATTATGCATGCAATTGGGGAAACCACAAAGAAGGTGGAGGCCCTGTTTCCTCCCAGAAGATTCTTAGAGAGGCCCCACAGAGGCTTCTCTCCACCTTTTCTGGCTCTGTTTCCTCTCAGGAGATTCCTAGAGAGGCCCCATGGAGGATTCTCCGTGCCTTTTCCAGTTACAGTTTTAGAGACTCGGGTTTGTAAATGAAAAATGTTTCTTGAGAAGAAGCAAAAAAATCTTGAACACCCAGTTCTTATCTAGAAAAGTTCATAAGTAGAGGCATTCTTAGGTAGAGGTACCACTGTATAAGGAAACAGGATGAGGATGATAATCATAGTTGTTGTTGTTTTTATTATTTCAGCTCCCACTAAAAGACTACATTAATCACATTAACTAATATACAAGGAAAATTTCTAAATAAAAAAACAAGCTACAATTTTGTCAACATACAATGGCTTACATAACTGTAAAAACAATAGAGGTCAGTGTTGAAATGTGAAATTACAGGAACAATTAAAAGGATAGAGCAGATTATTCCCAACTATTTATTTCTTGTCATCTTCCTTCTGTTCTAAGCCACCCAAAATGACTTTTCTGTGCCTCATATATTCCTGTCAGCTATTTTGTAAGTACACTGGTAGCTCTACTTAAGAACTTAATTCGTTCTGTGACCAGGTTTTTAAGTAGAAAAGTTCTTAAGTAGAAGCAATTTTTCCCATAGGAATCAATGTAAAAGAAAATAATGCATGCAAACCCATTAGGAAATAAATAAAATCTCAGAATTTGGGTGGGAGGAGGAGGAGGAAGAAGAGGATGAGGACAGTCACTGCCAAAGAAAGAGGGTGAGGTGAGGGGAATAAAAAAAATTCAAAACTTTAAGCCTTAAAAAAAAAAGGACTCTGAGATGGCAAGGAAGAGCACCCTCCTCCCTCCGTTCACTCTGGGCTGCCAAAGCCTCCTTAAGCACCACCGAAATGCTCCTCTGACAGCCCAGAAAAGCCCAAGATGGATTAAAGGGGGAATGGCAGGAAACTGGGCGGGCCTTCATGCTGGGGGATTTCCCAGGAAATTTTTCCAGGCTCAAGTTCTTAAGTAGAAAATGGTTCTTACGTAGAGGCAAAGAAATCTTTAACACCCGGTTCTTATCTAGAAAGGTTCTTAAGTAGAGGCGTTTTTAAGTATAGGTACCACTGTATATAATTTTTGATGCAAATACAGTGATCTCCCGGTTATTGCGGCCCCGACCATTGCGAACAGGGTAATTTGCGATTTTTGAACCCGGAAGTCAAAACACCATCTGCGCATGCGTGCCCTTTTTTTCTATGGGCACGCATGCGTAGATGGCGCCCGGCAGATCAGCTGCTGGGCGGCTTCCCTGGGTCTTCCCCCTCTTGCTGGCGGGAGGGCAAAGCCCCCCCCAGCACCCGCCCGCCCTTCGCCCTTCGCCCGGGAAGTTCACCAGGAGTCAGCGGAGAACGGCGCAACTGTTTTAAAACGATCGGAGCTTTCCAATGAGTCCCGAAGACAAACGTCAAACTTCCGTGTTTGTCTTCGGGACTCATTGGAAAGCCGCGCGGGTGTTTTAAAACGTCCCCGCCGACATGGGGGGCTCGCTAGCACCCCCCCGAACCCCCAACACGGCGGGAGCACGAGCGCTGCCGCTGCCTTTTGTCTCGCTCCTCGAAGTGCTCCAGCTCGAGGCACCGCCGCGGGTTGGCCATGGACGGGGCTTGGGGTGGTCGCCTGCACCACACACACACACACCCCTCCCTCGCCTTTCCCAAATAATAATAATAAATAATAAAAACAACCCAAACCTTAAAAACCGCCTCTTAAGCCCCCTGCCCAACGAGACGACCCCGAATGGGTAGCCCGCCCAGCCTCCCACCCATACGAAGGCGTCGGCGTCCGGTCCCTCTGCGGCTCGGCGTTCACACCACCCGCCTTCCCCAGAGACGCAGCAGCGGCAGCAGCAACCCCGAGCCGTGGCCGGGACTCCGTGTCCATGAGGAGACGGGCAGGTCGTCGGCTCAGGCGCGCGCGAGCACAGCCAAACCGGGGGACCCGGGCGCTTTCTTGGAGCCGCGGCTCAGCATCTCGCGCCGTCAGAACGTGACTAGCCAAAGCAAGCGTCCGCTAAGGGATTCCCGTTATCAGCCGCCGAGCCTCCCCCCCGGCCGGCTTCCCTCCAGTTTGAAGCCCGAAGGACTTCGGGGGGGGGGTGCTAGCGAGCCCCCCATGTCGGCGGGGACGTTTTAAAACACCCGCGCGGCTTTCCAATGAGTCCTGAAGACAAACGCGGAAGTTTGACGTTTGTCTTCGGGACTCATTGGAAAGCTCCGATCGTTTTAAAACAGTTGCGCCGTTCTCCGCTGACTCCTGGCGAACTTCCCCGCTTTAGGAGTCAGCTTAGAACGGCGCGCCTGCTTTAAAACGATCGGAGCTTTCCAATGAGTCCCGAAGACAAACGTCAAACTTCCGCGTTTGTCTTCGGGACTCATTGGAAAGCCGCGCGGGTGTTTTAAAACGTCCCCGCCGACATGGGGGGCTCGCTAGCACCCCCCCGAACCCGGGTTGGGGGTTCGGGGGGGTGCTAGCGAGCCCCCCATGTCGGCGGGGACGTTTTAAAACACCCGCGCCGCCCCCAATCTTCGGCTCCTCGCTAGCGCTGCGGAAGTTAAAAACACCATCTGCACATGCGCAGATGGTGTTTTTACTTCCGCAGCGCTACTTTGCGAAAACCCGCTCGTTGCGGGGGGGGCCTGGAACGGAACCCTCGCAACGAGCGGGGGATCACTGTATTATAGAAAATATTATTGTTTATTATTTATTATAATATTTATAATTTGGTTTGCTCAGTTCATATGCTCTTTGAAATATAAATGCAAGCAAAAAGTTTTCTAGTGGTCAGATTTTTAGTGTGTCCATTCATTCACTTTCTTCTAAGTTGCCAACGATGGCTATTTTTTTTCCTATTTTTAAATACAAATAGCTTGAAGTTATTAGGCAAATAGCTTGAAGTTATTAGGCAGATCATTCAGATATCTTATAGGATATCTGATATCTTATTAGGCAGATCATTCGGATATCTTATAGAAGGAACAAATAGATGTGCTATTTGTTCCTTCATTTTCTATCAAAATATATGGTTAGATTGGGTTCCCTATTCCATCAATGATATGTGGTTCCCTATAATAATCAATCAACCAATGGTTAGATTGGGATTTTTTTTGAGACTATTACCTGTGTATACCTCACACGGGTCACCTTAATTACAAGCCAAGAGTTCAAATTACTGATTTTGAGAATTAGTGCCCCAGTCTATTTTTCTGATGCAGCCTGCTTTCCAACAGTGTGTTTTTTTCCCTGGATCAAAATCCACAAATCAATTAACATAACAGTTTAATTAAGCATTTAACCACACATTGTTTAATTAATTCTTTCATAATTAATTAATTAACATGTAATTAATTCTCAATTACAATTACCTTAATTAAGTGTGGAGTGCACATGGCTTTGATAATATTTAACATTAATTATTTAATTAACATTTCATTAATTAACAATTACATTAATTAAGTGTGGAGAGTGAGGTTTAAGTGGAACAAGGCCACTGTTCTCCATATTGCTTCTATCTTCCTGGTTGATCTTCGTTACTTCCACTACCTGCGCACAGCAACTTTAGTTGAGAATTATGATGAAGCGCTTGGAAGAAAAATGATTCCTATGAGAAATGAGTCTTTCCTAACTTCTTTGGGGAGTGCCAGATTAACACTGTCATGGTTTCAAAGGGTGTCCAAAGGTAGCCCACTTACCAAAATCCAAAGGCTTACAAGGCTTCTTGGCTTGTAAGCCAAGTTTACAAAGGAAATACTGAACTTAATTTTCATTTGTGGATTCCTTATATTCTTCTCCAAACTCACTAGGAATGATTTACAAAATTGGGTTTAATAAATCTGGAGGTCACCAGATTGGGAAAATCTGCTTTATATTCTGAGACCTAGACAACATCCTTTAAACATTTTTTTTAATGCAAGAAGTGACAAGTAAACAATTACTCTTTTAAATGAATTTAGGCTACCTACTGTATGCTATGTTAATTTGTGCTATAACTTCTCATGTTGCTGTAACATTCCTGCTGATTTCATAGAACATTGATGAAAACTTTAACCTACAGAACTTTAAGGGAAGGTTTTCAAGCTGGGAGAGCAACTGTATAGCAAGGTCAGGAGTGAGCCCTAAATGCCTTGCTGCTGGTTCATTTCCCCCCACGCTACATGGCTGTACATTGTGGGCAGGTGTGCGCACATGCGCAGTGGCAAAAATTTAAAATAATATAAGCCAAAACCAAGATGATGATGCATGCACAATGCTGGAAACTCAGCTTCTGCGCATGCACAGAAGAAAAAAAATGTGGGAAAGAATTCCAAAATAAAAAAAAATAATTTAAAAAATCCCATTTTTTAAAAAAGATGGCAGTGCCCACAGACTGGCAGCTATCGAACTGTTCCATGATCTCATCATTATATCACCAGGAGTTTACAAACTAGGAGCTGGGAGGAATCCACCTCTGAGCTCCTATATCTCTTATACCTTTCTTCTATTATTATTATTATTATTATTATTATTATTATTATTATTATTAATTTATTTGATTTGTATGCCGCCCCTCTCCACAGACTCAGGGCGGCTAACAACAGTAATAAAACAGCATGTAACAATAATCCAATACTAAAAACAGTTAAAAACCCATTATTATAAAAACCAATCATACATACAGACATACCATGCATAAAATTGTAAAGGCCTAGGGGGAAAGCGTATCTCAATTCCCCCATGCCTGGCGGCAGAGGTGGGTTTTAAGCAGCTTACGAAAGGCAAGGAGGGTGGGGGCAATTCTAATCTCTGGGGGGAGTTGGTCCCAAAGGGCCGGGGCCGCCACAGAGAAGGCTCTTCCCCTGGGCCCCACCAAGCGACATTGTTTAGTTGACGGGACCCGGAGAAGACCCACCCTGTGGGACCTAACTGGTCGCTGGGATTCGTGCAGCAGAAGGCGGTCCCTGAGGTAATCTGGTCCGGATAAGTCATAACCAACACTTTGAATTGTGACCGGAAACTGATTGGCAACCAATGCAGACTGCGGAGTGTTGGTGTAACATGGGCATATTTTGGAAAGCCCATGATTGCTCTCGCAGCTGCATTCTGCACGATCTGAAGTTTCCGAACCCTTTTCAAAGGTAGCCCCATGTAGAGAGCATTACAGTAGTCGAGCCTCGAGGTGATGAGGGCATGAGTGACTGTGAGCAGTGACTCCCGGTCCAAATAGGGTCGCAACTGGTGCACCAGGTGAACCTGGGTGAACGCCCCCCTCGCCACAACTGAAAGATGTTTCTTTAATGTGAGCTGTGGATCGAGGAGGACGCCCAAGTTGCGAACCCTCTCTGAGGGGGTCAATGATTCTACCCCCAGGGTAATGGATGGACAGATGGAATTGTCCTTGGGAGGCAAGATCCACAGCCACTCGGTCTTGTCTGGGTTGAGTTTGATATTCCTATATCTCTTCTTCTATTCTTTCATTGATGTTCTATTACTATATCTTCTTTTCTATTATTTCTTAGATATATTTTACTATGAGTATCTCCTCTATAACCTTCATCATGTATTTTACTATGTGTATTTAGATATATACCCACTAAAACCCTCATTGTGTATTGGAATAAATAAATAAATAAATAAATACATACATACATACATACATACATACATACATACATACATAAACGAACAAATACATAAATAAATAATAAAAGAGGTGCAAGTTAATTTTGTTCCCTCTCTGTCTGTCTGTCTTTTTCTCTCCCTCTCCCTCTCTCCCTCTGTTTTTTTTCTTTTTTTTCAAAATGCTCAATTGATTTCATATTGTGGTTTGCACTTTAGATAATCAAAGTACAAAATTGCTGTTGTGTCAGTTCTTTCAAATAAGGCTTCTTGGGTATCCCCCCCCCCCCTATATACTATATCCTTTTAGTGGTTGCAGTAATCTTCTTAAGAAAGTGCCTTCTGAAAAGAAACACTTTCTAAAATGTTTCAAAATTATCTTCCCCAAATCATACTTATGTCGAACGATAGGAAAACTGACTTCTGATTTGAATGTTATATATGAACTTGCTTTACACAGGATGACAGCTATTACCAAAATTAATTTGAAGCAATAGTTGCTTATTAGAGGCAATAGATACTTCAAACATGTACAGCATTACAAAATAATCTGAATAAAACTGAGCAAAGTCAAGCTAAATGGGCAAGTTCTTACAAGTATTTACTTCTTTTGTTTTTCAATGACATGCATTTGCACATACTGGGAGTGCTGCAAAATGATTTACAGTGTCATTTTCATGTCCCCGTACCATTTTATTTATTTTTTGGTTGATGGGCTCATTTCTTCATCAACCATGGAAATTGGAGAGTTTCCTATCAGGGTTAGTTGCAAACAAGATCAGATAACACAGCAGTTCTCAACCTTCCTAATGCCATGACCCTTTAATACAGTTCCACATATTGTGGTGACCCCCAACCATAAAATAATAAAATTATTAGGAAACTCAGGGATGGATTCGCTGCCAGTTCACTTCCTCCTGCACTGGGTGGCCACACGTCATGGGCACATGCTTACTTTGTGTACAAACACATGTGCAGTGCTGAAAAAATATTTTAGAAATTGCCCCCAAAAGGCTGAAAACAAGATGGCTAAAATTTGGCTTCTGCACATACTCAAAAGTTACCATGGTATATACATACATACATACATACATACATACATACATACATACATACATACATACGTATATACTGCTCAAAAAAATAAAGGGAACACTCAAATAACACATCCTAGATCTGAATGAATGCAATATTCTCATTGAATACTTTGTTCTGTGCAAGGTTGAATGTGCACAACAGCATGTGAAATTGATTGTCAATCAGTGTTGCTTCCTAACTGGACAGTTTGATTTCACAGAAGTTTGATTTACTTAGAGTTATATTGTGTTGTTTAAGTGTTCCCTTTATTTTTTTGAGGTGTGTGTGTGTGTGTGTGTCAGGGCCGCCATCAGGAATTTTGGGGCCCCATACAGCCTAAGTGCCTGCCCCCCCTCCCACCATTTTAAAACTAATTTATTTTGCGACATACCAATTATGTATTAAACCGCCGCCCCCATTTTTCAATTTGGCCGGGCCCCTGACGCCAGTAGCAGTAATACTGGCCTATCGGCGGCCCTGGTGTATGTTGCAGTAGTCTATTTGCATATGGGTGGACCTACCTGGAGATGAATAGAGGAGCAAAGTCTGAGTTCCTAAAACCATCAGAAATGTGTGTTTTCCGATGGTCTTAGGCGACCCAAAGGGCTTGCAACCCACAAATTGAGAACCACTGATATAACAGAACATGAATTGAGAGTATCTAGCTACCATTTTATTATTTTTAACTCCACAAAATAAAACATGACAGAAACAGTCAAACTGGATAAAAAAAACCATGAGTGTTGCATTTTTCTTGCAAACAGCATGTCTCTGTCCTGGGGGGCAGGCGGGTGGGGGCTTTTTCTATCAGCCAGTTGTCTTTCAAAGAAAGAACAAAAAGGACTGAGGAAAAGAGACGAGATGGATAGGGAAGTGAGATTCCAGACTCAGTCATAAATTTCTGTCAGCCTATAACCAAAAGCAGAAAAATGTGGCAACTACTATAGTAGCCAGAAGGTGAACTAACTGTTCTGCATGCAAACATTTCTTCCCTCTACTTTGTTATATTGCATCATTTGAAGCTGGTTAAAGGGGGTGGGGGGCTGAAGCTGGGTGAATGTGAAAAGATTTTTGCCTTCAGCTGGAGCGATTATTTAGGTTTCTGAATAACCCTTTCCTAGCCACTCATGTCACAAAGTGCTACTTGGGTATTGTTCTGCCGGACTCTCTGGTAGAAGCCTCCCGAAAATTCACGGGTACAAATTTCAGACACACACACGTTTGAAACTTCAAAACAATGTCCTTTATCACAAAATTCAAAAGAAACAAAGCACCCTTTTTGTATTGCAAAGAGCACTCTTCCCCAAAACAACCTGTACAAGTCCCTTAATCAGTCCTTAAGTACTTAGCTAGTAGCTGTGAAGAAACATCACAGCCCTCTTTCCTCCCACGAAGTGAAACACACACACACACTTTACTCTGCTTTGGTGTCAAAGGCGTGAAAAATCTACAAAGTTCAGAAACAGTGAGGCACAATCCTGAAGAACTGCAATCAGATAATCTTCCACAACGGCCAAATTAGCACGCTGCTATTTATAGTAGCAGCTCTAATTACTGGAGCCCCACCCAAACACAGGTGGCCTCTCTTATCTCCTGTAATATTTCCTCAATTAGCCTCTTCGATGCATAAGTCTGCGCCTGCGTGGGTCTAACACTTCGTCATCCAAATCAACTGAAGATAATGGTGATTGGCTTCCTGGGCTGTGTGCCAAGCCCCCCTCTTCCAAGTCACCCCCACCTTCTTCTTCGTACAAGGAAACTGCACTCCCTGACTCTGCTGACAACAAAACAGGCCTAGGACATGTTGACATTTCCCCTGCCGCCACCTCAACATTCCTTGAGACAGGAGCTGGACCAGAGCCAACCACAACAGGTATGATAGCTTTCCTCAAGGTGGTACCTTCAACTCCTAGAATTTCCATCAGAAACAGAGTCAAAATCTTATCACAGCTGGAGAATGGCAGTTTAGGGAAGACTGCCTTCTTGTTTCAGCTTCAGAAAGGCTTTCAGCAATGGTTCACTGCATTTTAGATGAGCTGCAGCTTCCAAATAGTCTTGAAAGGCAGCCCCATGTAAAAAGCTTTGCAGTAGCTAAATGGGTGATAATGAGGGAATGAGTTAGTGTAGGATAATCCTCTTGATTATCCTAGATAAGGTCACAACTAGTGCACCAGCCAAAACTGGATACGCTGACAAAACTGTCAGAAAACTAACAGAGATACTGAATGGACCAGAGTCAACTCCTTGAGAAGCAAAAGTTCCAATGCTTGTACCTAAGGCAGATCTTACATCTTGGCTTCAGATAGTCCTCGTTTAGCTATCATAATAGGGAGTGGCATATTGGTGGTTGAGCAAAACAGTAACAACATGCCTGTCTTGATGATCTGATAGTCAAAGCCATAATCAGCACATCACATCACATTATGTAACTTTTGGTGAATGATTATAAGTGGGTGATGACTGAAATGTCATTGGAAGCATTTATCCCAGCTATTTGAGGCATGTGACATGAACTGATACTTTTGAGTGTGATAAAAGCAGCTGTTTCATCACAGTAAACCATTGGCTGCTGCTAGTAATAATTAGCCTCCACCCATTCGTGTTTACCCAGTCCAATTTTCAAGGGTTTCTTCCTCTGACCTATCTATCCTCCATGGCTGTGAGGCTGTCAACTCTTCTCACTAAACCCCTTTGTGCATTGCAGCTAAAAGCATTTTCAAATTGACATGAAAGTCATTTTTTACAGAATTGTAGGCGGTGCATAAATGGAAATTATATATGTTTGAATTGTGCCTGAAACCATCAGGATGCCAACGTAGCTCAGGAACAGGTGAAATGACTTTGGGTTGTTTGTTTGTTTGTTTGTTTGTTTGTTTGTTTAGTCCAATGTACAATAATACACAATGAAGGTTATAGAGGATATACTTGAGTAAATATATTAGAGAGAGAATAGAAGGGAAAATATAGGAATAAAATATATCAGTAAGAGAATAGAAGAAAAGATATAGAGATAGTAGATACGATATAGGAGAGACAATAGGACAGGGGATGGAAGGCACTCTAGTGCACTTATGCATGCCCCTACTGACCTCTTAAGAATCTGGAGAGGTCAACCATGGATAATCTAAGGGTAAAATGTTGGGGGTTAGGGGATGACACTGTGGACTCAGGTAATGAGTTCCACACTTTGACAACTCGATTACTAAAGTGGTATTTTTTTACAGTCCAATTTGGAGCAGTTAATATTAAGCTTGTATCTGTTGTGTGCTCTTTTGTTATTGTGGTTGAAACTAAAGTTGAAGTCAATGCTCTTTATGTCTGTTTTGTCATAGTAGGATGAAATTATTTATTTAGTGATGTTTAGGACTTTTGGTACTTGATTCAGGTAGTCTCAGTTCAGCGCAACTATTGAAATGTGATCGTTCTTGGACAATTTTACACTGGTTCCCTTTACACTGATATGGTATCTAGTGTACATATTTAGCAGCAACTTGGCCGTACAATTTTGGTGTAACAAATCGATATTTGTCCTGCGATTGATTCTTGGGCCAGTTGTAAAGTTGTCACTAACACTCTGCTAACAGGGTCTCTTCCAAACAGAAAACACCTTCTGTAATAACCTTGGAGAACTTCTGTCAGTTTGAATACACAATAGTAAGCAAGATAGACTGATGTGCAGAATCAGTATCAGATAGATTACCACATTTCTCTATCATGGATAGAATCCAGATGCTAATTACTGCATTTTTATGAAATGAGGCTCTTCTACAGGGAGAACAATGAATCCAATCCTATTTATATTGCCATTTTTCTCTGCATGAAAGTGGTTTTCAGTGGCCAGCTTCATTGCCAAAGCCATCCATTTCCTCTCTCACAAAACTGTAGATGTATTTCATGCACAGCTCCAACTTTTTCATAACATTAAGAAAACTGTTCTATGATACATTTCTCTCAACTCATTTGCGTATTCTGCAAATATAGATGATCTGCATAACATTTCAATCAGCCGCCCCCTCCCAAAAAACAACCCACACCAAAGGAACCTACCTGATGGTCTTAAAATTAACACTAATTCTGCATCTATTTCTATGCATTGTTATAACTACTTCTGAAAATGCTGCAATCAGCACCTACATTGATTTTGTCTGCATTTTTCTGATAAGAAGGGCCCATACATAAATCTTTAGGCAATCCTGAAATGAATGTCAGCAGCGGTAATCTTCTCATTGCATCTTTGTTCTGCTGTGTCACCAACAAAGCAAATAAAATATTTTCAAATGCCATTTCTGGAAGATACTCATTTATCACAATCAGGTTTTTTAAAAAAAACCTGGTAAAATGATAGATAACCGACAAAAAAAAAAAACCTCTTGAATTATCTTTGACAATACTGTCAAACAAATGTATTGGCTATTAAATACACTTCAAGGACTGAATGTAACTTTTCAAATGAGATTCCAAAGTGATGAAAAGACATCCCTGACAGAAGCCAACAGCACTTTAAATGCAATCACTTCCAAGTACATCACAATAGGAAATGACACATTTCAACATCCTCACCATATACAGGACAACAACATGATAAATGAAAAACATCAGATGAACTTAACATTTAATGTTTAATTCTCACTGGTATAAAGAGCAAGCTTGGATGTGAGAAGCTCAACCTACATGCAATGGTTCACATGACTGACAGTGACTCATTGAAAGATTTCTCTGGACCTAGAAACTTAGCATGATTGATCATAGAACAGTGGTTCTCAACCTTGGGGTCGGGACCCCTTTGGGGGTCGAACGACCATTTCACAGGGGTCGCCTAAGACCATGGGAAAAGACAAATTTTCATTGGTATTAGCAACTAAAGCTTCCATTCTGGCATCTCGGAACATATTTTTACAATCCAACCAATCAGTCATTTACAGGGGGGGGTGTCCTTCTGACCTCTTGCCAATCAACTTAAAGATCTGTTGGAAGAATAGGCGCTAAACTTATAGTTGGGGGTCACCACAAGATGAGGAACAGTATTAAGGGGTTGGGCATTAGAAAGGTTGAGAACCACTGTCATAGAGGAAGAACACATGGATTATTGTTATATACTGTTTTATTACTGTTGTTAGCCGCCCCGAGTCTGCGGAGAGGGGCGGCATACAAATCCAATAAATAAATAAATAAGCTAAGCCAGATACAGTAAAAAAACTGGGCTGGGGCCTTGTTGGGGGCATCTCACTTTAGATGTGGTTAGGTGATGGTGGCCTAGTGGTTAAGACACTGGTCTTGTTGACCAGAAGGTAGACAATTTGAGATCCAAGCACTGCATAACCAGATGAGCTCTTATCCTAACTGCAGCTCTTGTCCACCTAGCAGTTTGAAAGCATGAAAATGCAAGTAGATAAATTGGCACCATTTTGGTGGAAAGGTAAGTGCATCAAAGGTCTTTGATGCACTTTGGCATATAGTCATGCTGGCCATATAACCACAGAAAATGTATTTGGACAATATTGACTCCCTTGATTAGAAATGAAAAAGAGCGCCAACCTGTCATACCCCCATCAGAGACAGAGTCCATGGAGGAGGACAAGCCAGAGTTGGGGCCAATGGTGGTTGAAGGGGCAGCTTCAGAAAAACACATGGAGTAGGATAATGCAGCCCCAAGCCCCTCAGACTTGGGTTGAAGTAGACAGTGGAGCAGACAGTGGAGATGAGAAGCAACAGAGCTCAGGTGATGAACAAGGACTACCCCCTCTTGGTCCCCGAGCATGGAAAGTGAAGAGGAGGCAGGAACAGTGCAGGCTAACCCAATGTTTCGGAAGGAGAACATTCCACCCCTCTTCACAAAACACACCTGGTGACTGAGATTTAAGGAATGGTGGGGACTGGTGCTTGTCGGGACCAAATTATGAATTTGTAGAGTTTTGTGTGCAATTGCCGATGTCTGTAGTTCGCTGAACTTCTTGCCTTACAATTGCCTTGTTCCTTTGCCTCATGGGTCTCCTTGACTTGTTCCTTTGATTCATTGCATTCCTTGACTTGCTCATTTGATCTGGACTTCTTGCTTTGAAGCAGGACTTTCCTTCCACACATGCTCAGAGAGCCGAAAATTGACCGAAAATTTGGAAAAAAAGATGGTGGCGCATATGAACTGGCAAAGACAGCACCAGAGCCATTGCACCAAAATTGCATATACTGTAAATGTAATACAAACAACAACAATAACAACAACATGTAAGGTCACTCTGTCCAGAGGGTACTTTTTCTAAGAATTGAACACTTAGCTTTTGAGTATTTACTGCCTGCCTTCCTATTCTCCACATCACACCATCCCAATAGTCTCCAGAGATTTCTAAATATTGCATTTGAGAAGAAAAAAGATCATCGTTATAACTCAATGTTGTATTATTAAAAACAGAGAAATAATATCCACTGCATTAATTTAATTTCAAATGAATCCCCATTGTCCCTGCTTTGCTTATTCTTTTGAAGGCAGCCTCTAGCAAACACTCAGGAGGTATAAACTACCTTACCTGTAGCATAAAAAAAATTGGACAGCCTGGCCTTCTAGCCCAGATTTCTAATTCCACTGAAGGTGCCTCCACAAAGAAGTTACTTGGTAATCTCTGTTGCTGCAATTGTTCCACATTAGTATCCCGAAAAACAGCTCTTGTCAGAAATGTGAGCCTGACTTGTCAATCAATGGGCCATAGGGAAAAAGTTGCAAAGTGAAGGAAAAACCAGCTACTGTGGTACTAAAACAGGAAGAAGTCAATAAACACAAATCCACTGAAGAAAGCAGGCAGGTAAACCCTTCAGTAAGTCTAGCTCTACATTATACATCTCCTCTACAGAGGGATACTTAGAAAACCTTAGGGGGTCAAGTATTCAGCCCTACTGTTTAGTTCCTAACCCACCCCTGGCTTTACTTTGCTTTTTACTTTATTTGTTTGTTTGTTTGTTTTTGTCAAGTACATATTGGTAGTATACAAAGATTTTAACAATGAAGGTCTTGGCATATTCGGGTTTCTTCCTGTGTAAGTTTCAGAGATTTCTGGTGACGTTTCGATGAGGTCCCACTCGTCATCTTCAGGCTGGTGCATTTGTCCTTGTGCTAGGGAGAGCCACCAGTGGACACATTGTGTACCGCCCAATCTCAATGTTCCCTCTAATTTTTTTTCAGTGTGGGCGGGAAAGTATAGTGTCTTACTATTAAAACTAAAACAACCAGCAAACCAAAAACATAACTATTAATAAAAACAGGTGAGAGCTGGGGTTTTTTTCTCTGTTATTATTTAAGTGCTTTTACCATATGCTTTAAATCAAGAGTCACTTCTCTCTCTGTTTCTGTCTCTTTCCTGTTATTCTCTAGCTCAATCATTTTCTCATTTCTCTTTTTTTCTCCCTTTTTTCTATCATTTCTCTCTCTCTTCCTTTCACTCTCCTCTCTCTCTCTTGCTTTCTTTGTCTCTCTCTCTCTTGCTTTCTTCCTCTCTCTCACTCTCTTCCTTCCTCTCTCATCTCTCTCTCGCTTGCTTTCTCTCTCTCCTCCCCTCTTGCTCTCTCTCTTTTTCTCACTTTCTCTCTCTTGTTTTCTTTCTCTCTCTCTTGTTTTCTCTCTCTCTTGTTTTCTTTCTCTCACTCTTTCTCTCTCTTGTTCTCTCTCTCTTGCTATCTCTTTCTCTCCCCCTCTTTCTCTCTCTCTCTCTTTCTCACTTTCTCTCTATCTTGCTCTGTCTGTTGCTCTCACTCTCTCTCGTTCTCTCTCCATTCTTCTCACAGTGGAGGCCGGCGAAGGTGATTTTCAATGTCTGGCACGCGGGTGGGCGGGCACGCTCCCCATCCCCCTGCCAGCCCACCCGGAACATTCAAAATAAGAAAAACCTTCGCCGGCGAAGGTTTTTCTTATTTTCTTTTTTTTTTTTTCAATTTTTTTATTATTTTTCATAAAAAGACAAACAGATACAAACAAACAATAAACATAAAGTGGGGGTGTATTTCCCCCACTTCTTATGAAAGTATAAATTCAAATATAGAAAAAGAATACATATGTATTAACTATTATAAAAAAAAAGAAAAAATTAATAAATTTGAATTGAAGTTTACAAATCTTAATGTGGGTATTAAGGTTAGTATAACATAGTTACCAAAAAGAAAAGATACCTTTAATATAATCCTAATTACTATAATAAAATAGTATTAAACCTTCAATCTAGACAGTAAGACTAAATTCAACTATTATACTTCAAAAATCTTAATATATTGCTTATACTTATACATACATAGCTATATCATAATCATCAAAAAATCCTTTTAAACTAATATTACTATTATTATCATCTAGATAAAAACTAATACAAAATAAAGAAAAAGAAAAAACAACCACTAACAATATATCTTATTTTTTCTTATCTATCCATTTGTAAACGTTGTTCCATGTTTCGTAAAATTTAGTATCCTCTTGATCGTTTAATCTTCTTGTCATCATATCCATTTCAGCGCAATCTAATATCTTAGCTATAACCTCTTCTTCCTTGGGGATTTCCTCCCCTTTCCAGTTTTGCGCATATATTATTCTAGCCGCAGTTAATATATGTATGATTAAATAAAAAATTTCTTTCTTATAAATCTGGGTTGTGACACCTAATAAATAAAATTCCGGGGTATTATCTATATCTTGTTTTATTATTTCTTTTAATATTTTTTCAATCATCTTCCAATATATTTTTGCTTTGCTGCATGTCCACCATTGATGATAGTAAGTTCCTATATCCTTCTTACATTTCCAACATATTGGGGATGTTTTGGGAAACATTTTTGCTATCCTATTTGGTGGGAGATGCCATCTATAGAACATTTTGATTTGGTTTTCTTTTAAAGAAACTGATTTAGTCATTTTCCAATTATTAATCCACACTTTCTCCCATGTGTCTATATCTATTTCCTTGCCAATATTTCTACACCATCTTATCATAGTATCTTTTAAAGACAATTCTATATTTTTATGAGCAATAAGTAGTTTATATATTTTCCCTATCATTTTTGTAGGGTTAGTGGTTATTAAGGTAGTTAAAGAATTCTTACTTTTATTAAAAATGTAAAGAGTTTTATCCTTCTGATATCTAGATCGGATCTGGGCATAGTGCCACCAATCTATTATTATCCCTTCTTCTTGTAGTTCAATTCTAGATTTAAGCTTCATCTGATCATTTAATAGTTCTTTATATCTATGAGTCATTTTCTTGTCCTTTATAGACTTTGGATGCGTTATTGCTTCTAAGGGAGCTAACCAATCTGGGATGCTTAAGAAATGATTCTTCTTTATATCTTTCCATACTTCTAGTAAGTATTTCCTTAATGTATGCCTTTTAAAATATGAATGGTTTTTGTCCTTATCATACCATAAAAATGCGTGCCATCCAAGCATTAAATCATGTCCTTCTAATTCAAGTGTTCTTTTATTATCTAAAATTATCCAATCTCTAAGCCATGTTAGTGCAGCGGCCTGATAGTATAGTTTCCAATTTGGAAGGCCAAATCCTCCTCTTTCTTTGATATCTTCTAAACAATTCATTTTTATCCTTGCTTTTTTACCTTGCCATATAAATTTTTTAACTAAGTTTGTTAAAGTTCTTAAAAAGATACCCCCTGGGTTTATTGGTATTGTCTGAAAAAGAAATAAGACCTTGGGTAAAATGTTCATCTTAATTGTTGCAATTCTTCCTAAGAAAGATATTTTCAAATTGTTCCAGGTTACTAAGTCTTTTTTAATTTCTGCTAACAATTTCATATAATTATCATTTTTTAATGTTATTGTTTTCGCTGTTAAATTTATTCCTAAATATTTTACCTTTTTTACAGTCTTTATTCCAGAAATAGTTTCTAATTTAGTTTCTAGTGTTTTGTTCATGTTTTTAGTCAAGTAATGTGTTTTGTTTTTGTTTATCTTTAAACCTGCTACATTTCCATATTGTTCAATGGTTTGTAATAAAGTAGGAACTGTTATGGTCGGTTCTTCAATTATAAACATTAGATCATCTGCAAAGGCCTGGAGTTTATAGATTTCATCTCCTACGGTTAAACCTTTTATTCTGGGGTCCGCTCTTATTTTAATTAATAAGGTTTCAAGGGTCATAATAAATAACAATGGTGATATAGGACATCCTTGGCGAACTCCCTTATTTATATCAAGTATTGGTAATTGACTGTTATTCAATATTATATTCGTTGTCTGTTTTGAATATATAGTATCTATTAGATTAACAAATTTTGGGCCAAATCTCATTTTATTTAATTGCATTTTTATAAATATCCAATTAACGTTGTCGAAGGCTTTTTGAGCATCCAAAAACATTAAAGATGCCATCTTATCTGAGTGTTGTTCATAGTACTCTAGTATATTTATTACAGTTCTAATATTATTTTTAATTTGTCTCCCTGGAAGAAACCCATTTTGGTCTTGGTGTATTATTCCATTTATAACTCCTTTAAGTCTTTCTGCATAAATGGCAATAAAGATCTTATAGTCTACATTTAATAGTGATATAGGCCTATAATTTTTGATTTTTTCTGGTTCTGTACCCTGTTTATGTATTAAAGTTGTCAGTGATTCTGACCAAGATTTGGGAATTTTTCCGTCAAGTCTACAGGAATTAAAAGTTTCTAACATATGGTTTCTTATTGTTTCATTATCTATCTTATACCATTCTGCAGGTATGGCATCTGGGCCTGTGGCCTTGTTGCTTTTCTGTTTTTTAATTGTTATTAGGAGTTCCTCCATTGTTATTGGTCCGTCCATGGTAGCCTGTTGATCTTCTGTTATTTGTGGTAAATTTGAAGCCTCTAAGTAGTTAAAAACTTCATCTTCAATGACATGATCTTTAGCATATAATTCCTTATAGAAATTATACACAATGTCTGCCTTACCTTCTGTATCGTATTTTATTTTACCATCTTTATCTTCTAATTTTTGGATTAATTTTGATTGACTTTGTTTTCTAAGTTTATACGCTAGCCATCTGCCAGGTTTATTTGCATATTCAAAGTATTGTTGCTTTGCTCTTTTAATCTTTTCAGTTAATTGGTTTTGTTCTATAACTCTAATTTTATGTTTAATTACGTTTATTTCTGTCTTTAGATCTCTATTCTTAGTATGTTGCTGCGATAAGGATTCTAATTGTTTTAGTTCGTTTGTTAATTGTAAATACTCTAATTTCTTTTCCTTATTGTATTTTGCTGTATAAGATATTGTTAAACCTCTTATGTACGCTTTAACTGTATCCCATAAGTTCTGTGGAGTAGTGTCTGATGTTTTATTAATTTCAAAAAATATTTTTAATTCCTTTTCAATCCAATCCTTATATTTCTTGTCGTTTAATATATGCCTGTTCATCCGCCAATTGTTCTGTTTATTATTCATCGTCATATAGACCACTATTGGATTGTGATCGGCCCATGTATTAACGTCTATCTCAACTTCTCTTATTTGTTCTGCCACCGTTTTTGGTGCCCATAACATGTCAATTCTCGTCCAAATTTTGTGAGGATTGGAATAAAAGGTAAATTGCCTTTTGAGAGGGTGTCTTTCCCTCCAAATATCGCTTAATAATAGTTCCGCTTTCATTTTTTGAAAAGTACTGGGTAGCAAGTTTCTTCTTGTTTTTTTACCTTTTCCCCTTTTTTTATTACCTCCCCCTCCTGAGTGGTCTAATTGTCTATTCGCGATAGCATTAAAATCACCTATTATCAATAGATTATCAATAGCTAAATCTGTTATTATTTGGTGTAAATTTTTATAGAATGTCATTTGGTCTTCATTGGGGGCATAAATAGAAACAACCACTAGAGGTCTGGGTTCAATATCTACTTGTACAATCAATATCCTACCCTCTTTATCCTTATATATTTGTTTGGAATTTATAGAATTCTTGACATACATCACTACACCTCTTTTTTTTTGGTCTGCTAATGCAGCATACATTTTTCCAATTTTGGGATTCAACAGTAATTTTTGGTTATCTTTTTTAATATGAACTTCTTGTAGTATTGCAATCTGAACATTTTGGTTTCTGATTTTAGAAAAAATTTGCTTCCTTTTTCTTGGTTCGTTAAGTCCATTAACATTTACGGAAAAGATTTTCAAGTCTTTATTCGTTGTCATTTAATAGGTTTTTTTGGTTTCTCGCTGAGGTTGAACTCTTCTAGAACCTTGGTCCTGCTCTATTACTTGGGCAATTGCCCCCAGGTTTTCTTCTTGCTGAGTTAGTGATTTTTCCCCTGGTTGCTGTTGAGCTGGCTGTAGTTGGACCACTAGTTGCTTACTTGCATGGTCGGAGTGGCCCAAACCACTCTGTTCAAGAAAGAACATAGCTTGATCTACGTTTTCCAGTTTGTACCTTGTAGAGCGCCATGTCAGAGAAAGTCCTTGTGGAATAAGCCAACGGTAAGTGATATTTTCTTTAATCAAGATTTTGGTTAAAAAGTGGTAATCTCTTCTGTTTTCTCTGACACTTCTTGGAACTTGTTTTAATATCTTTATTTCTACTCCATGTCGTTGAGGCGGGGAGTTTCTTGAATTATGAAGTATCTCATCTCGCAACGCCTTTCTTGTAAATTTAATATGTATCTCTCTTGGGAGGTTGTGTCGACGGATATAGCTATTCGAGATTCGGTATACTTCATCGATTTCTTTCTGTAAAGCCATGGGGTCCTCTTGAAGTATACCTCCAATGATTTCCGCCATAGTCGTTTTTAAGTCTTCATCTTTTTCCTCTTTTATATTCTGAAATCGAAGTCCGTACGAAGCTCGTTGCATCTCCAGCTGGATGATAGATTCATCATATCTTTTGTATCTTTCATCAGCTCTCCCTTCAAGATACTCCATTCTTTTCTCATTTTTGTCAGCTTGCTCTTCAACTTTTTTGACTCGGTCATCACTTTCTTGAAGAGTTTGTTGGATCTGCTTTATCTGATCTTTCATCTCGCCCATATCAGCTTTCATTTGAGCCATCTCCACTTTAAATTCTGCCAAGTCAGCTTTTATGGCTTCTCTTTGTTGTGTTGCCTCCTCCTTTATGGCTTCTCTTTGTTGTGTTGCCTCCTCCTTTATGGCCTCTCTTTGTTGTGTGGCATCTTCTTGTGATTTGACCATAAAGTCCTTCAAGGCATTCAAAGTCTCATGTATAGTTGCAAGATTGGACTGCATTGTTTTGTCTTTGTCTTTGGTAGACATAGTTAGCACTTGATGCGAAGGAGAAGAATGCGGTGACACTTGTGGAGATAGGGTAGTTGGTGTTGTTTGTTTCTTTGTTGTTTTAACAAGAGTTGAGGTGTGGGACATTATCAAATTAGAATCCACTATTTCAAATTTTAAGGTTGGTTTCAATTTTATATATAGTGAAAAGGAAAAGAAATTACTATAAATTCCAAATCTATTCAATATATTTTGTTTCCCTTATAATATGACTATACCAATTCAATAGCAATTCAATTAATAACAGAGTTCAAAAGAAGAAGAGAAAAAAAAATATTATTGTTTAGTGCCACAGGGAAAAAAAAAAAAAAAAACAAGTATTAGCCTTTTCAAGTAAAAGGAGGACAGAAAATAAAAGAAGAGAAGGAATATCAACTATATATAGAAGACAAAAGAAAGAAAAGAAAAAAAATTTTTTTGGAGGAAAAGACTTTGGGAGGAGGGGAGAAAAGGGGAAAAAGTAAAGTAAAAAAAATTGTTCAAAAAGAAAAAGAAGGAGGGTGGTATTTTAGTTCAACTATTTAGAATAGAGCAGGAACCCAAGATTTATTAACAATGCATGTAGTTCAAACCAAACTTCTTCTAGTAATAGAAATGTAAGGAAGAAAGTCAAAGAAAAATCAGGGAAAAAAAAACCAGATAGTTATTCAAAGACACAATAACAATATTGTATACTTAAGTTCTTCTTATAGATCCTGTAATTTTGCTAGGAAGTAGAAATGAAAATCCAAATCTCAAAGGGTAAAGTTATATTTGATTTCAATTCAAAATTCAAGGAGTAAAGCAATTCCAAAGCTTGCTTGTGTTCAAGATGGAGTCAGTTTATTTTCCAAATTCAAGACAGGAACAAAGAACAAAGAAAGAGATCCCAAGATGGAGTCAAGTTAATTTTCGTGCAGCAGGCAGATGTTAAACCAAGGAGTTCTCAGCAAATAATCCAAAGGGTGTCAGCAAATAGTCCAAAAGGCTCAGCAAGTATTCCAAATAGGTTAATCCAACAATAAGTAATCCAAAAAAGAAGTGATTTCAATCTCTTCTAGATTCCATTTAATTCATGATTATTAAGTTATTCATGTTGTGAAAATAGGCAGCAAGAGAAAAAAAAAAGGCAGCAAGACTGTGTTCCTCCGCTTCAAAAATTAAGTCCAGAAGATTATGATTTTAAAAGTCTATCAAGAACAAATTCTGATCATCACTAAAAATTTCCTTTAGCAGTTAAAATTTCCTAAATAGTCATGTCAAATTTAAACTATTTTGTTAAAGCATAAAGTCAGAAAATTATTTTGTAGATTCCCAAGTTCACGTTCAAAATGGAAAAGTAAAAGTGAAGAGAAAAAAAAATTAGGTCCGGCTGTTATTTGCGGATGGGTTTAAACAAGAAAAAACTTTCACTTTCGCCCTGGGAAAAAAAAACTTTCACTTAAAAGTTTTACGATCTTCTGACTTAAAGACGAAACACAATAGAGATTTTTACCTTAAGTCCTTTCTCTGCTATATTCTTTTTCTATGTAGATGTAGATATTTTTACTTTCGCTTCTTTGCTTTTATTCTTCCCGCTGAGTGAGGGGAGAAAGCGCTGGCCGGTCCTCTTAAGCAAAGAGGAGCGGTTCTCCCGTCTCCGAAGCTGCGGGGCGAACCGCTGCCTCTGGAGTCCTGGCGATGGGTCCTCGGGCAGAGGAGAGCCCCCTGTTCATGGATCGGGCCATCCGGGCCCGATCCGATCGCAAATGCGACCTTCGGAGGGGGTAGAAGAGATTCGCCTGGCAGAGCCCTGCCAGACACGTCTCGCCGCGATCTCCACCAAACCGGAAGCCCCTTTCTCTCTCTTGTTTTCTTTCTCTCTCTTGTTTTCTCTCTCTCTTGTTTTCTTTCTCTCACTCTTTCTCTCTCTTGTTCTCTCTCTCTTGCTATCTCTTTCTCTCCCCCTCTTTCTCTCTCTCTCTCTTTCTCACTTTCTCTCTATCTTGCTCTGTCTGTTGCTCTCACTCTCTCTCGTTCTCTCTCCATTCTTCTCACAGTGGAGGCCGGCGAAGGTGATTTTCAATGTCTGGCACGCGGGTGGGCGGGCACGCTCCCCATCCCCCTGCCAGCCCACCCGGAACATTCAAAATAAGAAAAACCTTCGCCGGCGAAGGTTTTTCTTATTTTCAATGTTCCAAGTGGGCTGGCAGGGGGATGGGGAGCGTGTGCACCCATGCGCCCAACGTTGAAAATCACCTTTGCTGGCCTCCGCTGTGAGAACGCCTGCCCCGCCTCTCCTGCAGCCCCCTCGCTGAGACCCCGGGACGAAAGCGCTCTTGGTGAAGGGACTGCGAGAGTGGAGGGGCGGGCGTTCCCGCTGCGGGAGGAGCTGTGCCCCAAGGCAGGAAGCAGAGGAAAAATAGAGGTGGATCAGGCGGGCGAGCGGGTGGGGGGCAGCGGCGAGAAGCCAGGGGCACGGGGGTGCGGAGATGCGGGGGTGCCGGGGGCGGTCGCGGCTTCATGCGCGCCCTTGGAAAAGGGTGCGTGGGGGTGTTTTGGGGTGCACGCACGCAGGCGAGTGCAGCTTACAGGGAACATGGCCACCCATAACCCATTAGATGTCAAGGTTTTCTTCATAGATGATGGATGAACATCATCACTTAACTTTGACCCAAGCAATAGGATTTCAGATTTTTGTTTCCGTCAGAAACAAAACAAAACAAAACCTCACTTTTCATTTCCTTTGAGGGCTTTTGTTCTTACCAGATTTATTTTTGTCCCCGAGCTGTCATTATTTAAGCATGCTTAATCCAGCATTCTATCCCTTTCTAATTGTTGTACTATAACTATCATGCACACTTTGGTTATGTGACATTCGTGAGGTACAGGCTGAACCTGAATGTGAATTGTTCTCATTCAAACAAATGCAGGATTTATTTTGTAAATCCTGTTTCATCAGACATCTTACATTTACCATTTGTAGTCTAAACAAAAAAACCAAATGAAAAACAATAGTTTGTTTTATAAACTGAATCTAGGGAAAAGTAATACAGATAGTCCTCAACTTACAACTATTGTTTCTCCTGACTGTTCAGAGATAAAATGGCACTGAAGTGACTTATGACCACTTTTGACATTTACAACTGTTAAGGAAGGCTCAAAGGGAGTGAACGCAGGCAAGGAAGCCATCCTGAAAAGGATGGTTTATTAGCGGTTTTCTGGGAGGCTTCAGCAACATGTCGTCACTTGTCCGTGACAGATCAACTAATGATTCAGCTCGACTGACTAAATCTAGTGGAGCGGCAGCAAGCAAGAGGCTTCAGCTCCCAAACCTTCGAAGCCAGTGTTAAGTGGTTAAGCAGGCTGCAACTGACAGGAATGAGGCAAACTAGGTAACAAGCTTTATTTCTGAGCACCAAACAGCAAGAACAGGGATCAGTGGCTTAACAGCTCCCTTTTATAGTGGAGCTGTCAAGTTCTTAACCAATAGCAGGGCTTTCCTTTGCCTGCATCTGAACCAATCAGATTCAAGCAGCCGCCAGTGGGGCCATAATAGTGAGGACTTAGCAACAACTGTTGTAGCACCCCAACAGTGACCAAAAATTCCAACACTTGGCAACTGGCTCATATTTATGACAGTTGCAGTATCGTGGAGTCATGTGACCACCTTCTGACAAACAAAGTCAATGGGGAATCCAGATTCACTTAAACAACCATGTTTCTAATGTAACTGTAGTGATTCACTTAACAACTGTCATAAAATGGGATAAAATTCACTTAAACACTGTGTTGCTTAACAATAGAAATTTTGGGATCAATTGTGGTCTTAACCAGTGTTCCCTCTAATTTTTTTTCGGGGTGGGCGGAAAAGTATAGTGTCTGATCAGTAGTCCCTTTGGGCGGCATATAAGTATGTATGTATGTATGTATGTATGTATGTATGTATGTATGTATGAATAAATAAATAACTAAATAAATAAATAACTAAATAAAAGTGTGGGCGTGCGCTATCACACATGAGCGAGTTCTTGCATCCATAATTCTATATTTTCAATAGTTTATTTTCAAATACACAGTAATCATTCAACACTCGAAACTACCTAAGATTAGACTCTTACAGCAACCATTGCAAATTATAAATCTTTCCCTCTAGAAATACCAAGATGTATTTGAAAACTTTAGGTTTAGTCTGTCACCCTCCCTCTTTCCTTTCTCCCTCTTTCCTTTCTATCTCTCCCTCCCTCTTTCCTCCCTCCCTCTTTCCTTTCTATCTCTCCCTTTTTCCTTTCTATCTCTCCCTCCCTCTTTCCTCCCTCCCTTTTTCCTTTCTATCTCTCACTTCCTCTTTCCTGCCTCCCTCTTTCCTTTCTATCTCTCCCTCTTTCCTTTCTATCTCTTTCCTTTCTATCTCTCCCTCACTCTTTCTCTTTCCCCCTCCCTTCCCCTCTCTTCCTCTCTCTCCCTTCCTTTATTCCTCTTTCTCCTTCCCTGTCTCTCTCCCTCCCTCTTTCTCTCCCTCCCTCTTTCCTTTCTATCTCTCCCTCCCTCTTTCTCTTTCCCCCTCCCTTCCCCTCTCTTCCTCTCTCTCCCTTCCTTTATTCCTCTTTCTCCTTCCCTGTCTCTCTCCCTCCCTCTTTCTCTCCCTCCCTCTTTCTCTGCCTCCCTCCCTTCCTCTCTCTCCTTTCCTTTTTCTCTGGCTAGCAGCAGAGGCAAGCCTGGAGCCCGCCTTCCTCCCCTCCCCGACATTTGCAGGCAGACTCCAAGCGTGTCGGTAAGGGGAAGGCTCGCCTCCCCCCCGACATTTGCAGGCAGACTCCAAGCCTGCCGGTAAGGGGAAGGCTCACCTCCCCCCCCCCCAACATTTGCAGGCAGGCTCCAAGCGTGTCGGTAAGGGGAAGGCTCGCCTCCCCCCCGACATTTGCAGGCAGGCTCCAAGCGTGCCGGTAAGGGGAAGGCTTGCCTCCCCCTGCCCCCAACATTTTCAGGCAGGCTCCAAGAGTGCCGGTAAGGGGAAGGCTCGCCTCCCCCCCCCCTGACATTTGCAGGCAGGCTCCAAGCGCGCCGGTAAGGGGAAGGCCCGCCTCCCCCCGACATTTGCAGGCAGGCTCCAAGCGTGCCAGTAAGGGGAAGGCTCGCCTCCCCCTCCCCCCAACATTTGCAGGCAGGCTCCAAGCATGCCGGTAAGGGGAAGGCTCACCTCCCCCCCCCCCGACATTTGCAGGCAGGCTCCAAGCGTGTCGGTAAGGGGAAGGCTCGCCTCCCCCCCGACATTTGCAGGCAGGCTCCAAGCGTGCCGGTAAGGGGAAGGCTTGCCTCCCCCTGCCCCCAACATTTTCAGGCAGGCTCCAAGAGTGCCGGTAAGGGGAAGGCTCGCCTCCCCCCCCTGACATTTGCAGGCAGGCTCCAAGCGCGCCGGTAAGGGGAAGGCCCGCCTCCCCCCCGACATTTGCAGGCAGGCTCCAAGCGTGCCAGTAAGGGGAAGGCTCGCCTCCCCCTCCCCCCAACATTTGCAGGCAGGCTCCAAGCATGCCGGTAAGGGGAAGGCTCGCCTCCCCCCCCCCGACATTTGCAGGCAGGCTCCAAGTGCACCGGTAAGGGGAAGGCTCGCCTCCCCCCCCGACATTTACAGGCAGGCTCCAAGCGTGCCAGTAAGGGGAAGGCTCGCCTTCCCCCCCCCCCCGACATTTGCAGGCAGGCTCCAGCGCACCAGTAAGGGGAAGGCTCATCTCCCCCCCGACATTTGCAGGCAGGCTCCAAGCACGCCGGTAAGGGGAAGGCTCAAGCCTGCCCCCCCCCAGGACATTCGTGGCGCGGCGGCTGTAAGGGTAGCCCCCCCGCCCTACTTACCTTAACTTCCGGTCCGGTGAGCTCCCAAACGAAAGCCTCTTCGGCTGCCAGCCGAGGCTTAAATAGGGGGCGCACCCGAAAATTCTCGCGATGAGGAGAGAAGCCACTTGATTGGCTTACCTCCCTCTGCCCTAGGATTCTGATTGGTGCGCAGGGGTCTATTTCCCCCTGCGCTATTGCTCATGCGTGCAGCTTATGGGGAACGGTGGTCTTAACTAGAGGAATACCTGCATGTAATACAGAGGAAATCTACAATAATAATAGTAATTAAAGTAATAGAAATAAGAGGTCCAATAATTCAGGTTTTGCTAAATATTCCATTATTATATGGTACAACTATATGTCTCATGAGAACTGAGAACTGAACAGTTGCTGTGAGGGCATAAATCAAAACAGCCTTTCTACAATAAAACATTCAGATTTGAGCAGGACTGGTTTTAGCTTAAAAAGATAACAGCTTTTATTCAGGCTAAATGTATGTGTAATGTATAATGAGCTTGATTTCACCCAGCAGATCAGCTAGAAAGAGAAAGCTACTCCAAAGGAATAATAAACTGCCTTCTGTTTTCTCCCTAAAGTCCTAGAAGAAAATTACCCAGTAGTTCAATAAAAATTAAAATACAAGACAGAATCCAAAACCAAGTTTTTACCCAAGGAGGAAGACTAATGCTCTGCCCCCATTTGAGATCCACGTTCCCTGGTTTCACACTGTCCTTCAAAAGTTCTTAAGGAAATGCATTCTAAAAAAAATGTGACAAGGGGGAACCTAAAAATGACTGAAGAATGCTCATATTAATATATTTTAATCAAATTGCAGTGAAATGAAAACAAAAGCAAATGTACTTTGCTTTGTATTTTTTCACATTTTGTAAGCCAACCCGAGTCCTCGGAGAGGGGTGGGATAAAAATCCAATCAATCAATCAATCAATCAATAAATAAACAAACAAACAAATGTATCTTATTCTTCCAAAGATGGTACATTTGTACTGTGTAATTTGGATCTGGCCTAAAATTAGCTCAAGTTATCCTTAGATAAACTAAAGTTAGTTATTCTCTATGAACCAGTCTCCAAATGGAAACTATGCATGCTGGTCATGAGAAACACGGCCATGTTTGTTATAATAGAATCCATGGGATCCTATTATAACAAACATGGAAGAACAAACAGACCCCCAATGTAAATTTAATAATAGAAAAAATATATACATGTGCAGAAATGGATAAATTGACAAACCTACTTATGGGAAACAGAATCAACGAAACTAAAAGCATGTGGAACAATTGGCACGAGTGGATTCAAAGGAAAAGATTTGTATAACCTTATACAAAATAGCAGTACAAACCTTAAAAAAAAAATGAAAATACCATTTGAATGTTTTTACCCTGTTTTGCATTGCATAGTATTAAGTTAATATTATCCATATAACAACTGTAACCGGTAAAAAAGTTGGATAAGACCTGTAAACTGTATAAACAAATTGTGATATATGTATCTATAAAACAATAAAAAGATTTGCAAAAAAAAAAAGAGAAACACAACTTGCACCTCATTCTATAGTGATATTGCCTTGTTCTGGGGAAAAGCGGTTTTATGTTCTACCTCTCGGCTATCTCTTGTCCTCCCCATTTTTCAGTCCTATATCCAACTGCCTTTTACTATCCAAGTGCTTTCCCTAATTTACTCGGTTGAGAAGCAAGTGTGAGTGAAGCTCCACTGAACAGCTACCTGAAATTCCTCAACAGTCTCTTGGAACTGGCAAGTATCCACGGCTGTAATTGCTGCTGACATTTAATTCCATGGGATCCTATTATAGCACTGCTAAAATGTTCTGCTTAAAACATAATGGAGTGAACAGGTAATGAGATAGGAGGGGTGGTTAGAAATCAAACTGCTTCATGGTTATGTTAGCACAAAGGACAATAATGGGGAAAAGAGGAGGAGGAAGATATATTGGATATACACCACCTTGAGTTATTTATAACAATAATAAAGGCAGATTTAAAAAAACACAATAAAGTGAAGTTGAAGTACAGTTGGTAAAGTAAAGTAAAGTTAAAGTTAATGTAAAGTTAGTAAAGTAAAATAAAAAGTTAAGTAATAAAATAAATAAAATATATAATAAAATAAAATAATACAAATAAAATAAAAAACAATATAAAATATCACCTAGGCATATATCGCCCCAATAATCTGGATCCTATTTTACCAACCTTGGAAATATTGAGCCTGTCAGGATCGAACTTCTGGCAGTAGGCAAAGTCATCCTACAATACTGTATTCTAACAACATTGTAACATTGTATTTATGAACTATACAGAAAATCTTCATTTACAAATCAATGTCTCC
The DNA here is from genome assembly GCF_031021105.1 of Erythrolamprus reginae. NCBI lineage: Eukaryota > Metazoa > Chordata > Lepidosauria > Squamata > Dipsadidae > Erythrolamprus > Erythrolamprus reginae. The sequence continues at coordinate 167,896,889 of NC_091950.1, read as the reverse complement.
TAGGTAAGGCTTGGGAGTAATTCATTTGCCATTATTAAAGAATAATTAATTTTACATTAAAATTAAATTAATTTTAAATATTTAGGTCAGGAAAGATGCCCTCAAATTATAATCAACTTCTGAAGATCAGGGGTAGATTCCTCCAAGTTCGGACTGGTTAACCCAAACCGGTAGTGACCCATTGGTGATGTTACAATGATGTCAATAAACTGGTTGTATCAGTCCGCCGGCACCACCATCATTTTAGAAAAAAATATTTTTATTTATTGGGGGCGGGATTTTTCCATGGGAAGGAAGGAAGGAGGGAGGGAGAGAGAGAGAAAGGAAGGAGGGAAGGAAGAGAGGGAGGGAAAGAGAGAAAGAAAGAAAGGAAGGAGGGAAGGAAGAGAGGGAGGGAAAGAGAGAAAGAAAGAAAGAAAGAAAGAAAGAAAGAAAGAAAGAAAGACTTATGATCACAATTTAGCCCAAACATTTTGGTTGCTAAACAAGAGCATTTTTAATTAAGCTTCACATTTTACAAGTTGGCCATGCCCACTCCATCACCTGACCATTACAACACACTCATCCGAGGCCACGCCTACCTGATCTCCAAACCACACCCACAAAATAAGCAGAACCAGTAGATTAAAAATTTGGAACCCACCCCTGCTGATTATATAAATGTATATGGCATTTTTAGGAAAAAATATTAAAATGGTTCGGTACCGTCATTTGAAGGTATTTCCCAGGGACACAAGGTGTCCCAATGTAAACTACAACCCTAGATTTATTTATTTTTCTTCCATTCCTGTGGCTATGAAATCCAAACATTACTTAACATACCCTCGTTTACCTTCCTATGCCAGAAAAAGATGATCAGATGCTGCTGCCCACTGAGAGACTGTTTAGGACACACTGAGAAATTTCAAGGAAAAAAAGTTAATCTTCTTGGCGGACATCTCATTTTTTGAGAAATAGGTGGTAAGTGGCACTTGACAGTAAAAACCAATTACCTGGAAAGGTAATAGACTCCATTCACAGAGGTTAGACACCCATCTGTCATAGATGCTTTTATCTGGGCAACCTGCCTTAATCTAGAGATAGGACTTCATAGTCTAAATGGCCCCTTCTAATTCTATGATTCTATGTCCTCTAATCTTAATTTTTTTGATAAACACAGAAAAAAAACCTGGAAAAAAGATGCACATCTAAGAGAGTTCTCCTTCTCCATTCTGACAGAAATTTGTCATGTCCCAAGACTCTGAAAATATTATATATTCCTGTTGTGGTCCTTTACCTATGCCACCCTTAAAATGCAGGTCGCAGCAAGACCAAATTACCCAATGTTTACAAGGTATCTATATCTTTCCCTCTCTTGCATCAATGATCTTGTCTCAATTTTCTGGTGAAATCTCTTTGGAAGATAAGCGAAGGTTTAGGGAAAACTCTGTCATGTCTACTGTACATAATCCGCAATAACCATGCCGTATCAAATGATATGTATTTGATGTGACCTAATTTTACTGGAAAAGAGCCTCATTACCTCTGATGTATCTGTCTTACTTTGCATGGCTCAGCTACAGGCAATTTCTCCCTATAAGTCTTGAGGGGGATAAAAGAATATATACCATACACCCTTATGGTATTTACTTGAAATCATTTTCCAACGGGTTACATTTTACATTGTTATACAAAAAGACAGATTCTAATAATTTCTATCAGAACTAATAGTGTTTTTCAGAGTATAAGATGCACCTTTTTACCCCACCCACCCACAAGAGGATGAAAACTTGGGTGCATTTTATACATCGAATGTAGCCTCAACCAGCAACCCCACTCTTTGGTCTCTGCCTGCCAGCAATTTACCTCCTCACAGCAAACAGCATCAGAGCCTGCTCAGCACAAGCCACTGATTATCTGCCTCCCAACACTCAGCTGATTGATTGAAGTTGCCAGTAAGCCCATGTACTAAAATTAAAGTGAAGCTAAAGCTGCACAGAGGCAAATTGCTGGAGGGATCAGACTGTGCTGATACTGGCTGATTGGTATTTTTTGCTGTTAAATGGTTGAGTGAATCTGGCTTCTACATTGATTTTGTCAGAAGCTTGCAAAAAGGGATCACATGACCCTGGGACACTGCAACCATCATAAGCATGGGTCCTTTGCCAAGCATCCGAATCATGTGACCATGGGGATTCCAAAACGATTGTAAGTATGAAAAATGGTCATAGCTTATTTTTTTCAGTGCCATTTTAACTTTGAACGGTCACTAAATAAACTGCTATAAATTGAGGACTACCTATATTTTATATCATTTAGAGAGTTGAATGTTGAATGTTTTATCTGGATAATGATAAATAACTTCCCAAGCCAGTCACAAACAGTGAGAAGCTAAATTGCTTTATTTATTGTTAAGTGAGAGATCTTGACTTGAGTTGTTGATCAAAAAAAGCACTAAATAAATATATATTAAGATTAAACTTCATTACTTGTAGTATTTCTAAGCAAAACATCTTGTATAGTGGAGAAAATATATATTGCATATCTAAACAGAAAAAGTAGAATATATTCTTGTCAAAGAAAACATTTTGTTGTAAAGTGGTTGTTTTCAGTGGTCAAGTAATATACTGAAAATAAATAAGCAAAAATAAAGTTTAAAATCTGTAATATTATTAAAAACATAAAATCACTTATTCAAATCAAGGCAGCTCCACCCTTCTTTTATCGGTATCATGTGAAATTGTTATTACATTTAAAATAAATCTCTTTTTTTTTCTTAATTCATGTTTTCTCTTCATAAATTGTTCAGAGGCACTTACATTGTAGTGCAGGCAAATTCATTTGCTTGGTATGATGAGACAAAATTGCCAAAATAGACCTGGGACGTTTTAATGCTTTCTAGGACCTACCAAGCAGATCATATTAGTACAACAATAAAGAAGATAAGCATTGATCCGGAATTAGTCATGCTTGGAATAAATCCATAGAAATCAATGTAATTTACATTACCAATGTTTATTAGTATTATGGGCCCCACTTCCAATTTGGCAGCTGGAGGCTATTGGGAATGCCATCCTTTACTATTTCAATCCATGTTGGGCCCTTATAGCCATTAATTTTATAGCCCTTTGTTCAACTTAGTATTTCATATTGCAAACTGAAAACACTATTTATGTTGGAACAAAATACAATTTAATAGAATTAAAGCCTTACAATCTGGGATACCCTCCCAATAGCATCAGAGTCCCTCCAATTTTTTTTGGCTTTAAATGTAAAATAAAAGTGTAGGAGGCCCGAATCTTAGTAACACAGAGACAGTCAAGTTTATGAGGGGGGGAAAAAGAGGGAGGGAGAGAAGGCAGGGAAAGAGAGAGAGAGAGAATAAAAAAAGCAATTAGGAGAATAAGTACAAAGGTCAGAATAGAAATCTAAGTAATAACTATCAGGAAATCACTGCAGATGAACTCAAAACATAGGAAAAATGAGGGTTTAATTTAATTAGAAAAACAGAAGCCCAAACACAGATTCATAAAGTGCTCATAACAGTACATAAGGCTTCACCGACTAAAACAATATTTTATATATAGATGTAGATATTTAGATATAAATATAGATTTAGATATAGGTATAGATATATTTTAATATATTAAACAACCATATCCTACTGGGTTAGAAAATAAATTGACCTGAAACTTTTCAATCACTGCATATCTTCATAGGCTTTTTACTAATTTAACAAAAAAGACAGGAGTAAATCTTACCTTTCCTATACAATTCTTTCCATAATGTAGCAGATTCACACTTCATCTCCAGTTATTATTGCTTGAGCAATAAATATTGCCTTTATAATCTTAATTCCCCTAAATATAAAACTGGATCTAATCTACACTGGTGATATGATACTTTCAACTTCATCCAGACTCTGCCTGGTTTTCCTTCAAACAAAGCATTTCCTTGGGAGAGCCAATGAGATTTATGTGGGTTTTTTTCCAGTAAGACCAGTCTATCAAGGCAACCTGGTCTACTCAAATATGGGAAGGAACATACTGCTTCCGCTTTCACCTTTCAGCCCCAATCCAGGAGTCTTCCCAGGCAGTCACTTTCACAACAAACTATTTTTGTGTTGAAGTTTTTATCAACAAAGAAATAAAGATAGACTGGTATAACTCTATTTCAAACTATTTAGCTCTCGTCAACTAGCCATACTCTTTCTGGGATTCAAGCTCGGGTTATTTGCATATGCGGCTTATGGTTAAGAAGCTGAGCTAGGAGAGGACAGAGTCAAGTTCAAGATCTTCCTTGGACACACAAGCCAATAAGATGACTTTGATCCGGTCAATGTCTCCCAGCCCTAGAATGGAAAGTTGCAAAATACTTCACCAGCATGATAGGTTACAATCTATAACCTTCAATGAAGAAGGCTTCATCCTATGGTGGATTGATTCAGGTTGATAATAAATTTTACTTTAATTAACATGTTCTATCCCCAGTGAAATGTTTCGAGATTATCCCAAACATATTGATCTCTTTTGTAGAGATGACGTCAAAGAAAGAGTGGCATAGATCTCTCTGAAGAAAATTATGCTAAGCATGTGTAGGTATACATACATGATGTTTCATTTTCTTAGGGCAATATTTATGCTAGTTAAATGACAGAAGCCAGTTGCAAAATACATCCTTACTATTGCCAAGAAAGTTATATACCGGTAGATGTTTTCATGAAATCAACAAGATTAAAGCTCAACTCATAGGAGAGTTAGCTTTTTCCATGTAGCCTGGATAATCCTACTCTTCATCTAAATACATGTGGCTTTAGAATTCATTCAGATACATACACATATATAGAAAATATAGATAGCAACCAAAATAGTACATAAATATATTTCAAAATCATTATTGCTATCAAGATAGCCATTTAAATATATCACTCTACTGTGGCCACAGTTATTTTTATTATATAAAATGACTAATATCTGTAGGATTACTTTTGATGACATACTAATTAATAATGAAACATTTGTTCATTTCTATGTAATTCTGTGCTGTCTTCTTTGAGAATTATCACAGGCTACAAAATGAATTAAAGCAGATATTTAATTAATGCACTTCAAATCCCTGAGGAATAATGTTATCTTGCCTATCCGCTTAAAAATGTAATAGAAAATACCCTCCTATTATCTTTAAAAAAACAAAGGAATGCTAATTTGAAATAGATATACTGTATCTACTTAACACCTAAGTATATTAACTATAAATATAAAAGTTTACTTTAAGCCTACAGCAAAACAGCAAATTTGCTCACTGTGGTCAACAGATCAAGATGAGTTGGTCCCCATTCCAGAAACTTCTCTGCCCTTGACAGGTTAAAATTTATCTATTCAGTAAAAAGAAAGATGGGGAAACTTTCTGGGTTTGGGTGGCCCTTGTTGGTTAATGAAGCTGACATGTTTCTCTATGGTCAGGTATGGCCAGGTATGGTCAGGTATGCAGAAGCAGTAGAAAAAATTGGGTCAAGTATGCAGAACCGGTAAAAAAAAATTGATTTTTTTTCTTTTCTTCCCTTCTGGGCTCTGGGTATGTTTTTCCTATCACAGTAAATGAGGTTGAATGTGTATAATTTTAGAAGAGCTGTGTGTGCGTGTTTGCACATACACTTTATATAGTAGATAATGTATATTTGTATGTGCCTGTGTATAATATGTATGTACACATATGGCATATATACATAGAATTAAATAATATATTTTGGATGTTCAGTAATAGTAAGGGAAATTGTATCTCTTTGAGGCGAGGAGAAGCCAGGCACCTTAACCCTAACCCAAACACTTGATGTGGATGACGTCAAGTTGGCCACCTTTAAGCCAGTCACATGACCCCCTGGTCATATGATTGTCAAATGACTCCTACCTGGTCACATGGCCGGCAAGACACACCCACAAAATAAGCTACACCCACAGGAAACCATCACTGCTGTGCATGCAGAGAAGTGTCCCGGGTTGCTGGGTGGAGCCTTCTACTACTGCTTCTATTGGTTCACAAAACCAGGCAGAACAAGGAGCACCACTGCTTGTTACCTAGGAACTGTTTTGTGAACAAGCCTGAGATCAGACAACTGGTACCACATGAGCCTGGCCATTTTTCGTGAGTAAACATAAAACTATTAAATTTATCTTATAGTCAGTTAATATATTGGCTTCATCTTGTTCAGAAACCCTGAAACTTATAGCTGCTGGCTAAAAATGACAGCAATTGCATCTATTGCATCTGGAGAAGATTAGAGAAAAGTAGACTTTGGCAAAGCAGAAAAAAAGGGGGGGGTTGTGAACAAATAATCTTTCTTATTGTAATTTTGTTGCAATCTTCAGAAACTCTAAAATACCAATATTGTATCATGACTGCAAAGGAATGAAATCTTCCCTTCAGAGAAAGGAGAAAGGGAGATGCCACTCAGCTTCTTTTCAAGGTCTCTGGGTACATTTTTCTATATCTCCTTGGTTTATTTATTTATTGGATTTATATGAGGACTCAACACTCTTTGAAAATGATTAAAAAGAGTTGCTTCATACTTCAGGTGAGCAAGGCATCTATTTGCTATTCACTAAAGAAGCCCAACTTGTTTACTTTTTTATAAATGTACTCATTAAGGACCTCAACCTTACATTACCAAATCCTGTGATGACTGGGTTGTGTTTTTGTTTTGCCAATGATTCCTTAGGAGGCTATAACTAGTATCTATAATAGTCAGAATCTATTTTTTCTCCCATCGTTTGGGAAGAATAGTTTGTCCCCTGAATTTTTTCTCACCCTCTCTCCATTTATTAATTTGTTTTACTATCAGTTTGATTTGATAGTTTTAAATATTTTTATTTGCTCCCACTACACTGAATTAGTCAGATTATGGGTGGCTTTTAAATGTGGTAAAATGTATTGATGAACCAACAAGACAAAGAAAAGTCATTCACACTTGAATACAGCAAAAAGTGAGCAAAATGATTCAGATTCTTATAAAAAGTGGTAAAATTAATCCTCTTCCAAGGCATCAACCCAAGGGAGTCTCAAGATTCATCCGTGACACTGAAGATATACTGGAAATGAATGAGTCACAGGTGATTCATGGTGGGCGGAAATATTGGTCTTTCGTAACTCCTTTCATCCTTCAAATTGCTAGGCTCCAACTATATCTCAGAGACAACATGGTATCATCGAAGTTGAGTTGGCTTCAACCATACTATTTTCTTTTCAAGGAAAAGAGGAGATTCCACAATTGTCTTTTCAGTTTTCTGAATGCTCAACAGAGGAAATTTAGCGTTATCTTTCTGAAATTTACTCAGTTGTATGGATAGGATATGTGCCCTTCTGCATAGGTCACTGTTGTGTGTTTATGGATACATATACGCATATCTCAAATGTGTTACACTTAAATCTGTCTCAATTGCAGGGAAATGCTATCTTTGCTATAATTAAATCTTTTTATCACTCCAAGGTCTTTTA